>NW_026683125.1:1273422-1591777 GCF_027887145.1 Ammospiza caudacuta | reverse complement strand
TGCCACCACTGATATTTCCATGAGACCATCCCGAACCATAGGCTGATTTTCCTTCCTAGGGTTAAGGTTTGAGTTACGCCTAGGGTAAGGGCTCTATTAACCAGAAAGCCCTGAGTTCCAAGAACACAGCAGCTGCGAAGGACTAGCCAAGAAGAGCGCAAAAGTACCACAACATGCCTGCCTCCACAGCTTTTTCCTTGGGGACATGCCTAATTCCTGGCTGATTTGCCTTTCTCGTCTTAGGGTTGGGGTTCGGCCTAGGGCTAGGATTTTTAAAAGCAGGAAGCCCTGAGTTCCAGGCACACTGGAGCTGTGAAAGGCATCCAAAAGGGAGTGCAAAAGTGCCACAACATGGCTGCTTTCACGGCTTTTTCCTTGGCAAGAAGCCTAACACCAGGCTGACATACTTTCCCAGGGTTACTGTTAGGCTTAGGCCTAGGGCTAGGATTTTTGAAACTAGGAAGCCCTTGGCTCCAGGCACACTGCAGCTGTTCAAGGCATCCCAAGGGGAGTACAAAAGTGCAACAACATGGCAGCTTTCACAGCTTTTTCCTTGGCACCATCCCTATACCTAGGCTGATTTATCTGCCTAGGGTTAGGGTTAGGGTTCAGCCTAGGGCTTGGATTTCTTTAACCAGGAAGCCCTGAGTTCCAGGCTTACTTCATCTGCCAAAGGCATCCCAAAGGGAGTGCAGAAGTGCCACAACATGGCTGCTTTCACGGCTTTTCCCTTAGGAAGAACCCTAATACCCGGCTGATTTACCTTCCTAGGGTTACTGTTAGGCTTAGGCCTAGGACTTTTAAAACCAGGAAGCCCTGGGCTCCAGGCACACTGCAGCTGCAAAAGGCATCCCAAGGGGAGCGCAAAAGTGACGCAACTTGGCTGCCACCACTGATATTTCCATGAGACCATCCCGAACCATAGGCTGATTTTCCTTCCTAGGGTTAAGGTTTGAGTTACGCCTAGGGTAAGGGTTCTATTAACCAGAAAGCCCTGAGTTCCAAGAACACAGCAGCTGCGAAGGACTAGCCAAGAAGAGCGCAAAAGTACCACAACATGCCTGCCTCCACAGCTTTTTCCTTGGGGACATGCCTAATTCCTGGCTGATTTGCCTTTCTCGTCTTAGGGTTGGGGTTCGGCCTAGGGCTAGGATTTTTAAAAGCAGGAAGCCCTGAGTTCCAGGCACACTGGAGCTGTGAAAGGCATCCAAAAGGGAGTGCAAAAGTGCCACAACATGGCTGCTTTCACGGCTTTTTCCTTGGCAAGAAGCCTAACACCAGGCTGACATACTTTCCCAGGGTTACTGTTAGGCTTAGGCCTAGGGCTAGGATTTTTGAAACTAGGAAGCCCTTGGCTCCAGGCACACTGCAGCTGTTCAAGGCATCCCAAGGGGAGTACAAAAGTGCAACAACATGGCAGCTTTCACAGCTTTTTCCTTGGCACCATCCCTATACCTAGGCTGATTTATCTGCCTAGGGTTAGGGTTAGGGTTCAGCCTAGGGCTTGGATTTCTTTAACCAGGAAGCCCTGAGTTCCAGGCTTACTTCATCTGCCAAAGGCATCCCAAAGGGAGTGCAGAAGTGCCACAACATGGCTGCTTTCACGGCTTTTCCCTTAGGAAGAACCCTAATACCCGGCTGATTTACCTTCCTAGGGTTACTGTTAGGCTTAGGCCTAGGACTTTTAAAACCAGGAAGCCCTGGGCTCCAGGCACACTGCAGCTGCAAAAGGCATCCCAAGGGGAGCGCAAAAGTGACGCAACTTGGCTGCCACCACTGATATTTCCATGAGACCATCCCGAACCATAGGCTGATTTTCCTTCCTAGGGTTAAGGTTTGAGTTACGCCTAGGGTAAGGGTTCTATTAACCAGAAAGCCCTGAGTTCCAAGAACACAGCAGCTGCGAAGGACTAGCCAAGAAGAGCGCAAAAGTACCACAACATGCCTGCCTCCACAGCTTTTTCCTTGGGGACATGCCTAATTCCTGGCTGATTTGCCTTTCTCGTCTTAGGGTTGGGGTTCGGCCTAGGGCTAGGATTTTTAAAAGCAGGAAGCCCTGAGTTCCAGGCACACTGGAGCTGTGAAAGGCATCCAAAAGGGAGTGCAAAAGTGCCACAACATGGCTGCTTTCACGGCTTTTTCCTTGGCAAGAAGCCTAACACCAGGCTGACATACTTTCCCAGGGTTACTGTTAGGCTTAGGCCTAGGGCTAGGATTTTTGAAACTAGGAAGCCCTTGGCTCCAGGCACACTGCAGCTGTTCAAGGCATCCCAAGGGGAGTACAAAAGTGCAACAACATGGCAGCTTTCACAGCTTTTTCCTTGGCACCATCCCTATACCTAGGCTGATTTATCTGCCTAGGGTTAGGGTTAGGGTTCAGCCTAGGGCTTGGATTTCTTTAACCAGGAAGCCCTGAGTTCCAGGCTTACTTCATCTGCCAAAGGCATCCCAAAGGGAGTGCAGAAGTGCCACAACATGGCTGCTTTCACGGCTTTTCCCTTAGGAAGAACCCTAATACCCGGCTGATTTACCTTCCTAGGGTTACTGTTAGGCTTAGGCCTAGGACTTTTAAAACCAGGAAGCCCTGGGCTCCAGGCACACTGCAGCTGCAAAAGGCATCCCAAGGGGAGCGCAAAAGTGACGCAACTTGGCTGCCACCACTGATATTTCCATGAGACCATCCCGAACCATAGGCTGATTTTCCTTCCTAGGGTTAAGGTTTGAGTTACGCCTAGGGTAAGGGTTCTATTAACCAGAAAGCCCTGAGTTCCAAGAACACAGCAGCTGCGAAGGACTAGCCAAGAAGAGCGCAAAAGTACCACAACATGCCTGCCTCCACAGCTTTTTCCTTGGGGACATGCCTAATTCCTGGCTGATTTGCCTTTCTCGTCTTAGGGTTGGGGTTCGGCCTAGGGCTAGGATTTTTAAAAGCAGGAAGCCCTGAGTTCCAGGCACACTGGAGCTGTGAAAGGCATCCAAAAGGGAGTGCAAAAGTGCCACAACATGGCTGCTTTCACGGCTTTTTCCTTGGCAAGAAGCCTAACACCAGGCAGACATACTTTCCCAGGGTTACTGTTAGGCTTAGGCCTAGGGCTAGGATTTTTGAAAGTAGGAAGCCCTGGGCTCCAGGCACACTGCAGCTGTTCAAGGCATCCCAAGGGGAGTACAAAAGTGCAACAACATGGCAGCTTTCACAGCTTTTTCCTTGGCACCATCCCTATACCTAGGCTGATTTATCTGCCTAGGGTTAGGGTTAGGGTTCAGCCTAGGGCTTGGATTTCTTTAACCAGGAAGCCCTGAGTTCCAGGCTTACTTCATCTGCCAAAGGCATCCCAAAGGGAGTGCAGAAGTGCCACAACATGGCTGCTTTCACGGCTTTTCCCTTAGGAAGAACCCTAATACCCGGCTGATTTACCTTCCTAGGGTTACTGTTAGGCTTAGGCCTAGGACTTTTAAAACCAGGAAGCCCTGGGCTCCAGGCACACTGCAGCTGCAAAAGGCATCCCAAGGGGAGCGCAAAAGTGATGCAACTTGGCTGCCACCACTGATATTTCCATGAGACCATCCCGAACCATAGGTTGATTTTCCTTCCTAGGGTTAAGGTTTGAGTTACGCCTAGGGTAAGGGTTCTATTAACCAGAAAGCCCTGAGTTCCAAGAACACAGCAGCTGCGAAGGACTAGCCAAGAAGAGCGCAAAAGTACCACAACATGCCTGCCTCCACAGCTTTTTCCTTGGGGACATGCCTAATTCCTGGCTGATTTGCCTTTCTCGTCTTAGGGTTGGGGTTCGGCCTAGGGCTAGGATTTTTAAAAGCAGGAAGCCCTGAGTTCCAGGCACACTGGAGCTGTGAAAGGCATCCAAAAGGGAGTGCAAAAGTGCCACAACATGGCTGCTTTCACGGCTTTTTCCTTGGCAAGAAGCCTAACACCAGGCTGACATACTTTCCCAGGGTTACTGTTAGGCTTAGGCCTAGGGCTAGGATTTTTGAAACTAGGAAGCCCTGGGCTCCAGGCACACTGCAGCTGTTCAAGGCATCCCAAGGGGAGTACAAAAGTGCAACAACATGGCAGCTTTCACAGCTTTTTCCTTGGCACCATCCCTATACCTAGGCTGATTTATCTGCCTAGGGTTAGGGTTAGGGTTCAGCGTAGGGCTTGGATTTCTTTAACCAGGAAGCCCTGAGTTCCAGGCTTACTTCATCTGCCAAAGGCATCCCAAAGGGAGTGCAGAAGTGCCACAACATGGCTGCTTTCACAGCTTTTCCCTTAGGAAGAACCCTAATACCCGGCTGATTTACCTTCCTAGGGTTACTGTTAGGCTTAGGCCTAGGACTTTTAAAACCAGGAAGCCCTGGGCTCCAGGCACACTGCAGCTGCAAAAGGCATCCCAAGGGGAGCGCAAAAGTGATGCAACTTGGCTGCCACCACTGATATTTCCATGAGACCATCCCGAACCATAGGTTGATTTTCCTTCCTAGGGTTAAGGTTTGAGTTACGCCTAGGGTAAGGGTTCTATTAACCAGAAAGCCCTGAGTTCCAAGAACACAGCAGCTGCGAAGGACTAGCCAAGAAGAGCGCAAAAGTACCACAACATGCCTGCCTCCACAGCTTTTTCCTTGGGGACATGCCTAATTCCTGGCTGATTTGCCTTTCTCGTCTTAGGGTTGGGGTTCGGCCTAGGGCTAGGATTTTTAAAAGCAGGAAGCCCTGAGTTCCAGGCACACTGGAGCTGTGAAAGGCATCCAAAAGGGAGTGCAAAAGTGCCACAACATGGCTGCTTTCACGGCTTTTTCCTTGGCAAGAAGCCTAACACCAGGCTGACATACTTTCCCAGGGTTACTGTTAGGCTTAGGCCTAGGGCTAGGATTTTTGAAACTAGGAAGCCCTGGGCTCCAGGCACACTGCAGCTGTTCAAGGCATCCCAAGGGGAGTACAAAAGTGCAACAACATGGCAGCTTTCACAGCTTTTTCCTTGGCACCATCCCTATACCTAGGCTGATTTATCTGCCTAGGGTTAGGGTTAGGGTTCAGCCTAGGGCTTGGATTTCTTTAACCAGGAAGCCCTGAGTTCCAGGCTTACTTCATCTGCCAAAGGCATCCCAAAGGGAGTGCAGAAGTGCCACAACATGGCTGCTTTCACGGCTTTTCCCTTAGGAAGAACCCTAATACCCGGCTGATTTACCTTCCTAGGGTTACTGTTAGGCTTAGGCCTAGGACTTTTAAAACCAGGAAGCCCTGGGCTCCAGGCACACTGCAGCTGCGAAAGGCATCCCAAGGGGAGCGCAAAAGTGACGCAACTTGGCTGCCACCACTGGTATTTCCATGAGACCATCCCGAACCATAGGTTGATTTTCCTTTCTAGGGTTAAGGTTTGAGTTACGCCTAGGGTAAGGGTTCTATTAACCAGAAAGCCCTGAGTTCCAAGAACACAGCAGCTGCGAAGGACTAGCCAAGAAGAGCGCAAAAGTACCACAACATGCCTGCCTCCACAGCTTTTTCCTTGGGGACATGCCTAATTCCTGGCTGATTTGCCTTTCTCGTCTTAGGGTTGGGGTTCGGCCTAGGGCTAGGATTTTTAAAAGCAGGAAGCCCTGAGTTCCAGGCACACTGGAGCTGTGAAAGGCATCCAAAAGGGAGTGCAAAAGTGCCACAACATGGCTGCTTTCACGGCTTTTTCCTTGGCAAGAAGCCTAACACCAGGCTGACATACTTTCCCAGGGTTACTGTTAGGCTTAGGCCTAGGGCTAGGATTTTTGAAACTAGGAAGCCCTGGGCTCCAGGCACACTGCAGCTGTTCAAGGCATCCCAAGGGGAGTACAAAAGTGCAACAACATGGCAGCTTTCACAGCTTTTTCCTTGGCACCATCCCTATACCTAGGCTGATTTATCTGCCTAGGGTTAGGGTTAGGGTTCAGCCTAGGGCTTGGATTTCTTTAACCAGGAAGCCCTGAGTTCCAGGCTTACTTCATCTGCCAAAGGCATCCCAAAGGGAGTGCAGAAGTGCCACAACATGGCTGCTTTCACGGCTTTTCCCTTAGGAAGAACCCTAATACCCGGCTGATTTACCTTCCTAGGGTTACTGTTAGGCTTAGGCCTAGGACTTTTAAAACCAGGAAGCCCTGGGCTCCAGGCACACTGCAGCTGCAAAAGGCATCCCAAGGGGAGCGCAAAAGTGACGCAACTTGGCTGCCACCACTGATATTTCCATGAGACCATCCCGAACCATAGGCTGATTTTCCTTCCTAGGGTTAAGGTTTGAGTTACGCCTAGGGTAAGGGCTCTATTAACCAGAAAGCCCTGAGTTCCAAGAACACAGCAGCTGCGAAGGACTAGCCAAGAAGAGCGCAAAAGTACCACAACATGCCTGCCTCCTCAGCTTTTTCCTTGGGGACATGCCTAATTCCTGGCTGATTTGCCTTTCTCGTCTTAGGGTTGGGGTTCGGCCTAGGGCTAGGATTTTTAAAATCAGGAAGCCCTGAGTTCCAGGCACACTGGAGCTGTGAAAGGCATCCAAAAGGGAGTGCAAAAGTGCCACAACATGGCTGCTTTCACGGCTTTTTCCTTGGCAAGAAGCCTAACACCAGGCTGACATACTTTCCCAGGGTTACTGTTAGGCTTAGGCCTAGGGCTAGGATTTTTGAAACTAGGAAGCCCTGGGCTCCAGGCACACTGCAGCTGTTCAAGGCATCCCAAGGGGAGTACAAAAGTGCAACAACATGGCAGCTTTCACAGCTTTTTCCTTGGCACCATCCCTATACCTAGGCTGATTTATCTGCCTAGGGTTAGGGTTAGGGTTCAGCCTAGGGCTTGGATTTCTTTAACCAGGAAGCCCTGAGTTCCAGGCTTACTTCATCTGCCAAAGGCATCCCAAAGGGAGTGCAGAAGTGCCACAACATGGCTGCTTTCACGGCTTTTCCCTTAGGAAGAACCCTAATACCCGGCTGATTTACCTTCCTAGGGTTACTGTTAGGCTTAGGCCTAGGACTTTTAAAACCAGGAAGCCCTGGGCTCCAGGCACACTGCAGCTGCAAAAGGCATCCCAAGGGGAGCGCAAAAGTGACGCAACTTGGCTGCCACCACTGATATTTCCATGAGATCATCCCGAACCATAGGCTGATTTTCCTTCCTAGGGTTAAGGTTTGAGTTACGCCTAGGGTAAGGGTTCTATTAACCAGAAAGCCCTGAGTTCCAAGAACACAGCAGCTGCGAAGGACTAGCCAAGAAGAGCGCAAAAGTAGCACAACATGCCTGCCTCCACAGCTTTTTCCTTGGGGACATGCCTAATTCCTGGCTGATTTGCCTTTCTCGTCTTAGGGTTGGGGTTCGGCCTAGGGCTAGGATTTTTAAAATCAGGAAGCCCTGAGTTCCAGGCACACTGGAGCTGTGAAAGGCATCCAAAAGGGAGTGCAAAAGTGCCACAACATGGCTGCTTTCACGGCTTTTTCCTTGGCAAGAAGCCTAACACCAGGCTGACATACTTTCCCAGGGTTACTGTTAGGCTTAGGCCTAGGGCTAGGATTTTTGAAACTAGGAAGCCCTGGGCTCCAGGCACACTGCAGCTGTTCAAGGCATCCCAAGGGGAGTACAAAAGTGCAACAACATGGCAGCTTTCACAGCTTTTTCCTTGGCACCATCCCTATACCTAGGCTGATTTATCTGCCTAGGGTTAGGGTTAGGGTTCAGCCTAGGGCTTGGATTTCTTTAACCAGGAAGCCCTGAGTTCCAGGCTTACTTCATCTGCCAAAGGCATCCCAAAGGGAGTGCAGAAGTGCCACAACATGGCTGCTTTCACGGCTTTTCCCTTAGGAAGAACCCTAATACCCGGCTGATTTACCTTCCTAGGGTTACTGTTAGGCTTAGGCCTAGGACTTTTAAAACCAGGAAGCCCTGGGCTCCAGGCACACTGCAGCTGCAAAAGGCATCCCAAGGGGAGCGCAAAAGTGACGCAACTTGGCTGCCACCACTGATATTTCCATGAGACCATCCCGAACCATAGGCTGATTTTCCTTCCTAGGGTTAAGGTTTGAGTTACGCCTAGGGTAAGGGTTCTATTAACCAGAAAGCCCTGAGTTCCAAGAACACAGCAGCTGCGAAGGACTAGCCAAGAAGAGCGCAAAAGTACCACAACATGCCTGCCTCCACAGCTTTTTCCTTGGGGACATGCCTAATTCCTGGCTGATTTGCCTTTCTCGTCTTAGGGTTGGGGTTCGGCCTAGGGCTAGGATTTTTAAAAGCAGGAAGCCCTGAGTTCCAGGCACACTGGAGCTGTGAAAGGCATCCAAAAGGGAGTGCAAAAGTGCCACAACATGGCTGCTTTCACGGCTTTTTCCTTGGCAAGAAGCCTAACACCAGGCTGACATACTTTCCCAGGGTTACTGTTAGGCTTAGGCCTAGGGCTAGGATTTTTGAAACTAGGAAGCCCTGGGCTCCAGGCACACTGCAGCTGTTCAAGGCATCCCAAGGGGAGTACAAAAGTGCAACAACATGGCAGCTTTCACAGCTTTTTCCTTGGCACCATCCCTATACCTAGGCTGATTTATCTGCCTAGGGTTAGGGTTAGGGTTCAGCCTAGGGCTTGGATTTCTTTAACCAGGAAGCCCTGAGTTCCAGGCTTACTTCATCTGCCAAAGGCATCCCAAAGGGAGTGCAGAAGTGCCACAACATGGCTGCTTTCACGGCTTTTCCCTTAGGAAGAACCCTAATACCCGGCTGATTTACCTTCCTAGGGTTACTGTTAGGCTTAGGCCTAGGACTTTTAAAACCAGGAAGCCCTGGGCTCCAGGCACACTGCAGCTGCGAAAGGCATCCCAAGGGGAGCGCAAAAGTGACGCAACTTGGCTGCCACCACTGGTATTTCCATGAGACCATCCCGAACCATAGGTTGATTTTCCTTCCTAGGGTTAAGGTTTGAGTTACGCCTAGGGTAAGGGTTCTATTAACCAGAAAGCCCTGAGTTCCAAGAACACAGCAGCTGCGAAGGACTAGCCAAGAAGAGCGCAAAAGTACCACAACATGCCTGCCTCCACAGCTTTTTCATTGGGGACATGCCTAATTCCTGGCTGATTTACCTTTCTCGTCTTAGGGTTGGGGTTCGGCCTAGGGCTAGGATTTTTAAAATCAGGAAGCCCTGAGTTCCAGGCACACTGGAGCTGTGAAAGGCATCCAAAAGGGAGTGAAAAAGTGCCACAACATGGCTGCTTTCACGGCTTTTTCCTTGGCAAGAAGCCTAACACCAGGCTGACTTACTTTCCCAGGGTTACTGTTAGGCTTAGGCCTAGGGCTAGGATTTTTGAAACGAGGAAGCCCTTAGCTCCAGGCACACTGCAGCTGTTCAAGGCATCCCAAGGGGAGTACAAAAGTGCAACAACATGGCAGCTTTCACAGCTTTTTCCTTGGCACCATCCCTATACCTAGGCTGATTTATCTGCCTAGGGTTAGGGTTAGGGTTCAGCCTAGGGCTTGGATTTCTTTAACCAGGAAGCCCTGAGTTCCAGGCTTACTTCATCTGCCAAAGGCATCCCAAAGGGAGTGCAGAAGTGCCACAACATGGCTGCTTTCACGGCTTTTCCCTTAGGAAGAACCCTAATACCCGGCTGATTTACCTTCCTAGGGTTACTGTTAGGCTTAGGCCTAGGACTTTTAAAACCAGGAAGCCCTGGGCTCCAGGCACACTGCAGCTGCAAAAGGCATCCCAAGGGGAGCGCAAAAGTGACGCAACTTGGCTGCCACCACTGATATTTCCATGAGACCATCCCGAACCATAGGCTGATTTTCCTTCCTAGGGTTAAGGTTTGAGTTACGCCTAGGGTAAGGGTTCTATTAACCAGAAAGCCCTGAGTTCCAAGAACACAGCAGCTGCGAAGGACTAGCCAAGAAGAGCGCAAAAGTACCACAACATGCCTGCCTCCACAGCTTTTTCCTTGGGGACATGCCTAATTCCTGGCTGATTTGCCTTTCTCGTCTTAGGGTTAGGGTTCGGCCTAGGGCTAGGATTTTTAAAAGCAGGAAGCCCTGAGTTCCAGGCACACTGGAGCTGTGAAAGGCATCCAAAAGGGAGTGCAAAAGTGCCACAACATGGCTGCTTTCACGGCTTTTTCCTTGGCAAGACGCCTAACACCAGGCTGATTTACCTTCCCAGGGTTACTGTTAGGGTTAGGCCTAGGGCTAGGATTTTTGAAACTAGGAAGCCCTTAGCTCCAGGCACACTGCAGCTGTTCAAGGCATCCCAAGGGGAGTACAAAAGTGCAACAACATGGCAGCTTTCACAGCTTTTTCCTTGGCACCATCCCTATACCTAGGCTGATTTATCTGCCTAGGGTTAGGGTTAGGGTTCAGCCTAGGGCTTGGATTTCTTTAACCAGGAAGCCCTGAGTTCCAGGCTTACTTCATCTGCCAAAGGCATCCCAAAGGGAGTGCAGAAGTGCCACAACATGGCTGCTTTCACGGCTTTTCCCTTAGGAAGAACCCTAATACCCGGCTGATTTACCTTCCTAGGGTTACTGTTAGGCTTAGGCCTAGGACTTTTAAAACCAGGAAGCCCTGGGCTCCAGGCACACTGCAGCTGCAAAAGGCATCCCAAGGGGAGCGCAAAAGTGACGCAACTTGGCTGCCACCACTGATATTTCCATGAGACCATCCCGAACCATAGGCTGATTTTCCTTCCTAGGGTTAAGGTTTGAGTTATGCCTTGGGTAAGGGTTCTATTAACCAGAAAGCCCTGAGTTCCAAGAACACAGCAGCTGCGAAGGACTAGCCAAGAAGAGCGCAAAAGTACCACAACATGCCTGCCTCCACAGCTTTTTCCTTGGGGACATGCCTAATTCCTGGCTGATTTGCCTTTCTCGTCTTAGGGTTGGGGTTCGGCCTAGGGCTAGGATTTTAAAAAGCAGGAAGCCCTGAGTTCCAGGCACACTGCAGCTGTGAAAGGCATCCAAAAGGGAGTGCAAAAGTGCCACAACATGGCTGCTTTCACGGCTTTTTCCTTGGCAAGAAGCCTAACACCAGGCTGACATACTTTCCCAGGGTTACTGTTAGGCTTAGGCCTAGGGCTAGGATTTTTGAAACTAGGAAGCCCTGGGCTCCAGGCACACTGCAGCTGTTCAAGGCATCCCAAGGGGAGTACAAAAGTGCAACAACATGGCAGCTTTCACAGCTTTTTCCTTGGCACCATCCCTATACCTAGGCTGATTTATCTGCCTAGGGTTAGGGTTAGGGTTCAGCCTAGGGCTTGGATTTCTTTAACCAGGAAGCCCTGAGTTCCAGGCTTACTTCATCTGCCAAAGGCATCCCAAAGGGAGTGCAGAAGTGCCACAACATGGCTGCTTTCACGGCTTTTCCCTTAGGAAGAACCCTAATACCCGGCTGATTTACCTTCCTAGGGTTACTGTTAGGCTTAGGCCTAGGACTTTTAAAACCAGGAAGCCCTGGGCTCCAGGCACACTGCAGCTGCAAAAGGCATCCCAAGGGGAGCGCAAAAGTGACGCAACTTGGCTGCCACCACTGATATTTCCATGAGACCATCCCGAACCATAGGCTGATTTTCCTTCCTAGGGTTAAGGTTTGAGTTACGCCTAGGGTAAGGGCTCTATTAACCAGAAAGCCCTGAGTTCCAAGAACACAGCAGCTGCGAAGGACTAGCCAAGAAGAGCGCAAAAGTACCACAACATGCCTGCCTCCACAGCTTTTTCCTTGGGGACATGCCTAATTCCTGGCTGATTTGCCTTTCTCGTCTTAGGGTTGGGGTTCGGCCTAGGGCTAGGATTTTTAAAAGCAGGAAGCCCTGAGTTCCAGGCACACTGGAGCTGTGAAAGGCATCCAAAAGGGAGTGCAAAAGTGCCACAACATGGCTGCTTTCACGGCTTTTTCCTTGGCAAGACGCCTAACACCAGGCTGATTTACCTTCCCAGGGTTACTGTTAGGCTTAGGCCTAGGGCTAGGATTTTTGAAACTAGGAAGCCCTTAGCTCCAGGCACACTGGAGCTGTGAAAGGCATCCCAAGGGGAGTACAAAAGTGCAACAACATGGCAGCTTTCACAGCTTTTTCCTTGGCACCATCCCTATACCTAGGCTGATTTATCTGCCTAGGGTTAGGGTTAGGGTTCAGCCTAGGGCTTGGATTTCTTTAACCAGGAAGCCCTGAGTTCCAGGCTTACTTCATCTGCCAAAGGCATCCCAAAGGGAGTGCAGAAGTGCCACAACATGGCTGCTTTCACGGCTTTTCCCTTAGGAAGAACCCTAATACCCGGCTGATTTACCTTCCTAGGGTTACTGTTAGGCTTAGGCCTAGGACTTTTAAAACCAGGAAGCCCTGGGCTCCAGGCACACTGCAGCTGCGAAAGGCATCCCAAGGGGAGGGCAAAAGTGACGCAACTTGGCTGCCACCACTGATATTTCCATGAGACCATCCCGAACCATAGGTTGATTTTCCTTCCTAGGGTTAAGGTTTGAGTTATGCCTAAGGTAAGGGTTCTATTAACCAGAAAGCCCTGAGTTCCAAGAACACAGCAGCTGCGAAGGACTAGCCAAGAAGAGCGCAAAAGTAGCACAACATGCCTGCCTCCACAGCTTTTTCCTTGGGGACATGCCTAATTCCTGGCTGATTTGCCTTACTCGTCTTAGGGTTGGGGTTCGGCCTAGGGCTAGGATTTTTAAAAGCAGGAAGCCCTGAGTTCCAGGCACACTGGAGCTGTGAAAGGCATCCCAAGGGGACCGCAAAAGTGACGCAACTTGGCTGCCACCACTGATATTTCCATGAGACCATCCTGAACCATAGGCTGATTTTCCTTCCTAGGGTTAAGGTTTGAGTTACGCCTAGGGTAAGGGCTCTATTAACCAGAAAGCCCTGAGTTCCAAGAACACAGCAGCTGCGAAGGACTAGCCAAGAAGAGCGCAAAAGTACCACAACATGCCTGCCTCCACAGCTTTTTCCTTGGGGACATGCCTAATTCCTGGCTGATTTGCCTTTCTCGTCTTAGGGTTGGGGTTCGGGCTAGGGCTAGGATTTTTAAAATCAGGAAGCCCTGAGTTCCAGGCACACTGGAGCTGTGAAAGGCATCCAAAAGGGAGTGAAAAAGTGCCACAACATGGCTGCTTTCACGGCTTTTTCCTTGGCAAGAAGCCTAACACCAGGCTGACTTACTTTCCCAGGGTTACTGTTAGGCTTAGGCCTAGGGCTAGGATTTTTGAAACGAGGAAGCCCTTAGCTCCAGGCACACTGCAGCTGTTCAAGGCATCCCAAGGGGAGTACAAAAGTGCAACAACATGGCAGCTTTCACAGCTTTTTCCTTGGCACCATCCCTATACCTAGGCTGATTTATCTGCCTAGGGTTAGGGTTAGGGTTCAGCCTAGGGCTTGGATTTCTTTAACCAGGAAGCCCTGAGTTCCAGGCTTACTTCATCTGCCAAAGGCATCCCAAAGGGAGTGCAGAAGTGCCACAACATGGCTGCTTTCACGGCTTTTCCCTTAGGAAGAACCCTAATACCCGGCTGATTTACCTTCCTAGGGTTACTGTTAGGCTTAGGCCTAGGACTTTTAAAACCAGGAAGCCCTGGGCTCCAGGCACACTGCAGCTGCAAAAGGCATCCCAAGGGGAGCGCAAAAGTGACGCAACTTGGCTGCCACCACTGATATTTCCATGAGACCATCCCGAACCATAGGCTGATTTTCCTTCCTAGGGTTAAGGTTTGAGTTACGCCTAGGGTAAGGGTTCTATTAACCAGAAAGCCCTGAGTTCCAAGAACACAGCAGCTGCGAAGGACTAGCCAAGAAGAGCGCAAAAGTACCACAACATGCCTGCCTCCACAGCTTTTTCCTTGGGGACATGCCTAATTCCTGGCTGATTTGCCTTTCTCGTCTTAGGGTTAGGGTTCGGCCTAGGGCTAGGATTTTTAAAAGCAGGAAGCCCTGAGTTCCAGGCACACTGGAGCTGTGAAAGGCATCCAAAAGGGAGTGCAAAAGTGCCACAACATGGCTGCTTTCACGGCTTTTTCCTTGGCAAGACGCCTAACACCAGGCTGATTTACCTTCCCAGGGTTACTGTTAGGGTTAGGCCTAGGGCTAGGATTTTTGAAACTAGGAAGCCCTTAGCTCCAGGCACACTGCAGCTGTTCAAGGCATCCCAAGGGGAGTACAAAAGTGCAACAACATGGCAGCTTTCACAGCTTTTTCCTTGGCACCATCCCTATACCTAGGCTGATTTATCTGCCTAGGGTTAGGGTTAGGGTTCAGCCTAGGGCTTGGATTTCTTTAACCAGGAAGCCCTGAGTTCCAGGCTTACTTCATCTGCCAAAGGCATCCCAAAGGGAGTGCAGAAGTGCCACAACATGGCTGCTTTCACGGCTTTTCCCTTAGGAAGAACCCTAATACCCGGCTGATTTACCTTCCTAGGGTTACTGTTAGGCTTAGGCCTAGGACTTTTAAAACCAGGAAGCCCTGGGCTCCAGGCACACTGCAGCTGCAAAAGGCATCCCAAGGGGAGCGCAAAAGTGACGCAACTTGGCTGCCACCACTGATATTTCCATGAGACCATCCCGAACCATAGGCTGATTTTCCTTCCTAGGGTTAAGGTTTGAGTTATGCCTTGGGTAAGGGTTCTATTAACCAGAAAGCCCTGAGTTCCAAGAACACAGCAGCTGCGAAGGACTAGCCAAGAAGAGCGCAAAAGTACCACAACATGCCTGCCTCCACAGCTTTTTCCTTGGGGACATGCCTAATTCCTGGCTGATTTGCCTTTCTCGTCTTAGGGTTGGGGTTCGGCCTAGGGCTAGGATTTTAAAAAGCAGGAAGCCCTGAGTTCCAGGCACACTGCAGCTGTGAAAGGCATCCAAAAGGGAGTGCAAAAGTGCCACAACATGGCTGCTTTCACGGCTTTTTCCTTGGCAAGAAGCCTAACACCAGGCTGACATACTTTCCCAGGGTTACTGTTAGGCTTAGGCCTAGGGCTAGGATTTTTGAAACTAGGAAGCCCTGGGCTCCAGGCACACTGCAGCTGTTCAAGGCATCCCAAGGGGAGTACAAAAGTGCAACAACATGGCAGCTTTCACAGCTTTTTCCTTGGCACCATCCCTATACCTAGGCTGATTTATCTGCCTAGGGTTAGGGTTAGGGTTCAGCCTAGGGCTTGGATTTCTTTAACCAGGAAGCCCTGAGTTCCAGGCTTACTTCATCTGCCAAAGGCATCCCAAAGGGAGTGCAGAAGTGCCACAACATGGCTGCTTTCACGGCTTTTCCCTTAGGAAGAACCCTAATACCCGGCTGATTTACCTTCCTAGGGTTACTGTTAGGCTTAGGCCTAGGACTTTTAAAACCAGGAAGCCCTGGGCTCCAGGCACACTGCAGCTGCAAAAGGCATCCCAAGGGGAGCGCAAAAGTGACGCAACTTGGCTGCCACCACTGATATTTCCATGAGACCATCCCGAACCATAGGCTGATTTTCCTTCCTAGGGTTAAGGTTTGAGTTACGCCTAGGGTAAGGGCTCTATTAACCAGAAAGCCCTGAGTTCCAAGAACACAGCAGCTGCGAAGGACTAGCCAAGAAGAGCGCAAAAGTACCACAACATGCCTGCCTCCACAGCTTTTTCCTTGGGGACATGCCTAATTCCTGGCTGATTTGCCTTTCTCGTCTTAGGGTTGGGGTTCGGCCTAGGGCTAGGATTTTTAAAAGCAGGAAGCCCTGAGTTCCAGGCACACTGGAGCTGTGAAAGGCATCCAAAAGGGAGTGCAAAAGTGCCACAACATGGCTGCTTTCACGGCTTTTTCCTTGGCAAGACGCCTAACACCAGGCTGATTTACCTTCCCAGGGTTACTGTTAGGCTTAGGCCTAGGGCTAGGATTTTTGAAACTAGGAAGCCCTTAGCTCCAGGCACACTGGAGCTGTGAAAGGCATCCCAAGGGGAGTACAAAAGTGCAACAACATGGCAGCTTTCACAGCTTTTTCCTTGGCACCATCCCTATACCTAGGCTGATTTATCTGCCTAGGGTTAGGGTTAGGGTTCAGCCTAGGGCTTGGATTTCTTTAACCAGGAAGCCCTGAGTTCCAGGCTTACTTCATCTGCCAAAGGCATCCCAAAGGGAGTGCAGAAGTGCCACAACATGGCTGCTTTCACGGCTTTTCCCTTAGGAAGAACCCTAATACCCGGCTGATTTACCTTCCTAGGGTTACTGTTAGGCTTAGGCCTAGGACTTTTAAAACCAGGAAGCCCTGGGCTCCAGGCACACTGCAGCTGCGAAAGGCATCCCAAGGGGAGGGCAAAAGTGATGCAACTTGGCTGCCACCACTGATATTTCCATGAGACCATCCCGAACCATAGGTTGATTTTCCTTCCTAGGGTTAAGGTTTGAGTTATGCCTAGGGTAAGGGTTCTATTAACCAGAAAGCCCTGAGTTCCAAGAACACAGCAGCTGCGAAGGACTAGCCAAGAAGAGCGCAAAAGTAGCACAACATGCCTGCCTCCACAGCTTTTTCCTTGGGGACATGCCTAATTCCTGGCTGATTTGCCTTTCTCGTCTTAGGGTTGGGGTTCGGCCTAGGGCTAGGATTTTTAAAAGCAGGAAGCCCTGAGTTCCAGGCACACTGGAGCTGTGAAAGGCATCCAAAAGGGAGTGCAAAAGTGCCACAACATGGCTGCTTTCACGGCTTTTTCCTTGGCAAGACGCCTAACACCAGGCTGATTTACCTTCCCAGGGTTACTGTTAGGCTTAGGCCTAGGGCTAGGATTTTTGAAACTAGGAAGCCCTTAGCTCCAGGCACACTGGAGCTGTGAAAGGCATCCCAAGGGGAGTACAAAAGTGCAACAACATGGCAGCTTTCACAGCTTTTTCCTTGGCACCATCCCTATACCTAGGCTGATTTATCTGCCTAGGGTTAGGGTTAGGGTTCAGCCTAGGGCTTGGATTTCTTTAACCAGGAAGCCCTGAGTTCCAGGCTTACTTCATCTGCCAAAGGCATCCCAAAGGGAGTGCAGAAGTGCCACAACATGGCTGCTTTCACGGCTTTTCCCTTAGGAAGAACCCTAATACCCGGCTGATTTACCTTCCTAGGGTTACTGTTAGGCTTAGGCCTAGGACTTTTAAAACCAGGAAGCCCTGGGCTCCAGGCACACTGCAGCTGCAAAAGGCATCCCAAGGGGAGCGCAAAAGTGACGCAACTTGGCTGCCACCACTGATATTTCCATGAGACCATCCCGAACCATAGGCTGATTTTCCTTCCTAGGGTTAAGGTTTGAGTTACGCCTAGGGTAAGGGCTCTATTAACCAGAAAGCCCTGAGTTCCAAGAACACAGCAGCTGCGAAGGACTAGCCAAGAAGAGCGCAAAAGTACCACAACATGCCTGCCTCCACAGCTTTTTCCTTGGGGACATGCCTAATTCCTGGCTGATTTGCCTTTCTCGTCTTAGGGTTGGGGTTCGGCCTAGGGCTAGGATTTTTAAAAGCAGGAAGCCCTGAGTTCCAGGCACACTGGAGCTGTGAAAGGCATCCAAAAGGGAGTGCAAAAGTGCCACAACATGGCTGCTTTCACGGCTTTTTCCTTGGCAAGAAGCCTAACACCAGGCTGACATACTTTCCCAGGGTTACTGTTAGGCTTAGGCCTAGGGCTAGGATTTTTGAAACTAGGAAGCCCTGGGCTCCAGGCACACTGCAGCTGTTCAAGGCATCCCAAGGGGAGTACAAAAGTGCAACAACATGGCAGCTTTCACAGCTTTTTCCTTGGCACCATCCCTATACCTAGGCTGATTTATCTGCCTAGGGTTAGGGTTAGGGTTCAGCCTAGGGCTTGGATTTCTTTAACCAGGAAGCCCTGAGTTCCAGGCTTACTTCATCTGCCAAAGGCATCCCAAAGGGAGTGCAGAAGTGCCACAACATGGCTGCTTTCACGGCTTTTCCCTTAGGAAGAACCCTAATACCCGGCTGATTTACCTTCCTAGGGTTACTGTTAGGCTTAGGCCTAGGACTTTTAAAACCAGGAAGCCCTGGGCTCCAGGCACACTGCAGCTGCAAAAGGCATCCCAAGGGGAGCGCAAAAGTGACGCAACTTGGCTGCCACCACTGATATTTCCATGAGACCATCCCGAACCATAGGCTGATTTTCCTTCCTAGGGTAAAGGTTTGAGTTACGCCTAGGGTAAGGGTTCTATTAACCAGAAAGCCCTGAGTTCCAAGAACACAGCAGCTGCGAAGGACTAGCCAAGAAGAGCGCAAAAGTAGCACAACATGCCTGCCTCCACAGCTTTTTCCTTGGGGACATGCCTAATTCCTGGCTGATTTGCCTTTCTCGTCTTAGGGTTGGGGTTCGGCCTAGGGCTAGGATTTTTAAAAGCAGGAAGCCCTGAGTTCCAGGCACACTGGAGCTGTGAAAGGCATCCAAAAGGGAGTGCAAAAGTGCCACAACATGGCTGCTTTCACGGCTTTTTCCTTGGCAAGAAGCCTAACATCAGGCTGATTTACTTTCCCAGGGTTACTGTTAGGCTTAGGCCTAGGGCTAGGATTTTTGAAACTAGAAAGCCCTGGGCTCCAGGCACACTGCAGCTGTTCAAGGCATCCCAAGGGGAGTACAAAAGTGCAACAACATGGCAGCTTTCACAGCTTTTTCCTTGGCACCATCCCTATACCTAGGCTGATTTATCTGCCTAGGGTTAGGGTTAGGGTTCAGCCTAGGGCTTGGATTTCTTTAACCAGGAAGCCCTGAGTTCCAGGCTTACTTCATCTGCCAAAGGCATCCCAAAGGGAGTGCAGAAGTGCCACAACATGGCTGCTTTCACGGCTTTTCCCTTAGGAAGAACCCTAATACCCGGCTGATTTACCTTCCTAGGGTTACTGTTAGGCTTAGGCCTAGGACTTTTAAAACCAGGAAGCCCTGGGCTCCAGGCACACTGCAGCTGCAAAAGGCATCCCAAGGGGAGCGCAAAAGTGACGCAACTTGGCTGCCACCACTGGTATTTCCATGAGACCATCCCGAACCATAGGTTGATTTTCCTTCCTAGGGTTAAGGTTTGAGTTACGCCTAGGGTAAGGGCTCTATTAACCAGAAAGCCCTGAGTTCCAAGAACACAGCAGCTGCGAAGGACTAGCCAAGAAGAGCGCAAAAGTACCACAACATGCCTGCCTCCACAGCTTTTTCCCTGGGGACATGCCTAATTCGTGGCTGATTTGCCTTTCTCGTCTTAGGGTTGGGGTTCGGCCTAGGGGTAGGATTTTTAAAAGCAGGAAGCCCTGAGTTCCAGGCACACTGCAGCTGTGAAAGGCATCCAAAAGGGACTGAAAAAGTGCCACAACATGGCTGCTTTCACGGCTTTTTCCTTGGCAAGAAGCCTAACACCAGGCTGACTTACTTTCCCAGGGTTACTGTTAGGCTTAGGCCTAGGGCTAGGATTTTTGAAACTAGGAAGCCCTGGGCTCCAGGCACACTGCAGGTGTTCAAGGCATCCCAAGGGGAGTACAAAAGTGCAACAACATGGCAGCTTTCACAGCTTTTTCCTTGGCACCATCCCTATACCTAGGCTGATTTATCTGCCTAGGGTTAGGGTTAGGGTTCAGCCTAGGGCTTGGATTTCTTTAACCAGGAAGCCCTGAGTTCCAGGCTTACTTCATCTGCCAAAGGCATCCCAAAGGGAGTGCAGAAGTGCCACAACATGGCTGCTTTCACGGCTTTTCCCTTAGGAAGAACCCTAATACCCGGCTGATTTACCTTCCTAGGGTTACTGTTAGGCTTAGGCCTAGGACTTTTAAAACCAGGAAGCCCTGGGCTCCAGGCACACTCCAGCTGCAAAAGGCATCCCAAGGGGAGCGCAAAAGTGACGCAACTTGGCTGCCACCACTGATATTTCCATGAGACCATCCCGAACCATAGGCTGATTTTCCTTCCTAGGGTTAAGGTTTGAGTTACGCCTAGGGTAAGGGTTCTATTAACCAGAAAGCCCTGAGTTCCAAGAACACAGCAGCTGCGAAGGACTAGCCAAGAAGAGCGCAAAAGTACCACAACATGCCTGCCTCCACAGTTTTTCCTTGGGGACATGCCTAATTCCTGGCTGATTTGCCTTTCTCGTCTTAGGGTTGGGGTTCGGGCTAGGGCTAGGATTTTTAAAATCAGGAAGCCCTGAGTTCCAGGCACACTGGAGCTGTGAAAGGCATCCAAAAGGGAGTGCAAAAGTGCCACAACATGGCTGCTTTCACGGCTTTTTCCTTGGCAAGACGCCTAACACCACGCTGATTTACCTTCCCAGGGTTACTGTTAGGCTTAGGCCTAGGGCTAGGATTTTTGAAACTAGGAAGCCCTGGGCTCCAGGCACACTGCAGCTGTTCAAGGCATCCCAAGGGGAGTACAAAAGTGCAACAACATGGCAGCTTTCACAGCTTTTTCCTTGGCACCATCCCTATACCTAGGCTGATTTATCTGCCTAGGGTTAGGGTTAGGGTTCAGCCTAGGGCTTGGATTTTTTTAACCAGGAAGCCCTGAGTTCCAGGCTTACTTCATCTGCCAAAGGCATCCCAAAGGGAGTGCAGAAGTGCCACAACATGGCTGCTTTCACGGCTTTTCCCTTAGGAAGAACCCTAATACCCGGCTGATTTACCTTCCTAGGGTTACTGTTAGGCTTAGGCCTAGGACTTTTAAAACCAGGAAGCCCTGGGCTCCAGGCACACTGCAGCTGCAAAAGGCATCCCAAGGGGAGCGCAAAAGTGACGCAACTTGGCTGCCACCACTGATATTTCCATGAGACCATCCCGAACCATAGGTTGATTTTCCTTCCTAGGGTTAAAGTTTGAGTTACGCCTAGGGTAAGGGCTCTATTAACCAGAAAGCCCTGAGTTCCAAGAACACAGCAGCTGCGAAGGACTAGCCAAGAAGAGCGCAAAAGTAGCACAACATGCCTGCCTCCACAGCTTTTTCCTTGGGGACATGCCTAATTCCTGGCTGATTTGCCTTTCTCGTCTTAGGGTTGGGGTTCGGCCTAGGGCTAGGATTTTTAAAAGCAGGAAGCCCTGAGTTCCAGGCACACTGGAGCTGTGAAAGGCATCCAAAAGGGAGTGCAAAAGTGCCACAACATGGCTGCTTTCATGGCTTTTTCCTTGGCAAGAAGCCTAACACCAGGCTGACATACTTTCCCAGGGTTACTGTTAGGCTTAGGCCTAGGGCTAGGATTTTTGAAACTAGGAAGCCCTGGGCTCCAGGCACACTGCAGCTGTTCAAGGCATCCCAAGGGGAGTACAAAAGTGCAACAACATGGCAGCTTTCACAGCTTTTTCCTTGGCACCATCCCTATACCTAGGCTGATTTATCTGCCTAGGGTTAGGGTTAGGGTTCAGCCTAGGGCTTGGATTTCTTTAACCAGGAAGCCCTGAGTTCCAGGCTTACTTCATCTGCCAAAGGCATCCCAAAGGGAGTGCAGAAGTGCCACAACATGGCTGCTTTCACGGCTTTTCCCTTAGGAAGAACCCTAATACCCGGCTGATTTACCTTCCTAGGGTTACTGTTAGGCTTAGGCCTAGGACTTTTAAAACCAGGAAGCCCTGGGCTCCAGGCACACTGCAGCTGCAAAAGGCATCCCAAGGGGAGCGCAAAAGTGACGCAACTTGGCTGCCACCACTGATATTTCCATGAGACCATCCCGAACCATAGGTTGATTTTCCTTCCTAGGGTAAAGGTTTGAGTTACGCCTAGGGTAAGGTTTCTATTAACCAGAAAGCCCTGAGTTCCAAGAACACAGCAGCTGCGAAGGACTAGCCAAGAAGAGCGCAAAAGTACCACAACATGCCTGCCTCCACAGCTTTTTCCTTGGGGACATGCCTAATTCCTGGCTGATTTGCCTTTCTCGTCTTAGGGTTGGGGTTCGGCCTAGGGCTAGGATTTTTAAAAGCAGGAAGCCCTGAGTTCCAGGCACACTGCAGCTGTGAAAGGCATCCAAAAGGGAGTGCAAAAGTGCCACAACATGGCTGCTTTCACGGCTTTTTCCTTGGCAAGACGCCTAACACCAGGCTGATTTACCTTCCCAGGGTTACTGTTAGGCTTAGGCCTAGGGCTAGGATTTTTGAAACTAGGAAGCCCTTAGGTCCAGGCACACTGCAGCTGTTCAAGGCATCCCAAGGGGAGTACAAAAGTGCAACAACATGGCAGCTTTCACAGCTTTTTCCTTGGCACCATCCCTATACCTAGGCTGATTTATCTGCCTAGGGTTAGGGTTAGGGTTCAGCCTAGGGCTTGGATTTCTTTAACCAGGAAGCCCTGAGTTCCAGGCTTACTTCATCTGCCAAAGGCATCCCAAAGGGAGTGCAGAAGTGCCACAACATGGCTGCTTTCACGGCTTTTCCCTTAGGAAGAACCCTAATACCCGGCTGATTTACCTTCCTAGGGTTACTGTTAGGCTTAGGCCTAGGACTTTTAAAACCAGGAAGCCCTGGGCTCCAGGCACACTGCAGCTGCAAAAGGCATCCCAAGGGGAGCGCAAAAGTGACGCAACTTGGCTGCCACCACTGATATTTCCATGAGACCATCCCGAACCATAGGTTGATTTTCCTTCCTAGGGTTAAGGTTTGAGTTACGCCTAGGGTAAGGGCTCTATTAACCAGAAAGCCCTGAGTTCCAAGAACACAGCAGCTGCGAAGGACTAGCCAAGAAGAGCGCAAAAGTACCACAACATGCCTGCCTCCACAGCTTTTTCCTTGGAGACATGCCTAATTCCTGGCTGATTTGCCTTTCTCGTCTTAGGGTTGGGGTTCGGCCTAGGGCTAGGATTTTTAAAAGCAGGAAGCCCTGAGTTCCAGGCACACTGGAGCTGTGAAAGGCATCCAAAAGGGAGTGCAAAAGTGCCACAACATGGCTGCTTTCACGGCTTTTTCCTTGGCAAGAAGCCTAACACCAGGCTGACATACTTTCCCAGGGTTACTGTTAGGCTTAGGCCTAGGGCTAGGATATTTGAAACTAGGAAGCCCTGGGCTCCAGGCACACTGCAGCTGTTCAAGGCATCCCAAGGGGAGTACAAAAGTGCAACAACATGGCAGCTTTCACAGCTTTTTCCTTGGCACCATCCCTATACCTAGGCTGATTTATCTGCCTAGGGTTAGGGTTAGGGTTCAGCCTAGGGCTTGGATTTCTTTAACCAGGAAGCCCTGAGTTCCAGGCTTACTTCATCTGCCAAAGGCATCCCAAAGGGAGTGCAGAAGTGCCACAACATGGCTGCTTTCACGGCTTTTCCCTTAGGAAGAACCCTAATACCCGGCTGATTTACCTTCCTAGGGTTACTGTTAGGCTTAGGCCTAGGACTTTTAAAACCAGGAAGCCCTGGGCTCCAGGCACACTGCAGCTGCAAAAGGCATCCCAAGGGGAGCGCAAAAGTGACGCAACTTGGCTGCCACCACTGATATTTCCATGAGACCATCCTGAACCATAGGTTGATTTTCCTTCCTAGGGTTAAGGTTTGAGTTACGCCTAGGGTAAGGGTTCTATTAACCAGAAAGCCCTGAGTTCCAAGAACACAGCAGCTGCGAAGGACTAGCCAAGAAGAGCGCAAAAGTAGCACAACATGCCTGCCTCCACAGCTTTTTCCTTGGGGACATGCCTAATTCCTGGCTGATTTGCCTTTCTCGTCTTAGGGTTGGGGTTCGGCCTAGGGCTAGGATTTTTAAAAGCAGGAAGCCCTGAGTTCCAGGCACACTGCAGCTGTGAAAGGCATCCAAAAGGGAGTGCAAAAGTGCCACAACATGGCTGCTTTCACGGCTTTTTCCTTGGCAAGAAGCCTAACACCAGGCTGACATACTTTCCCAGGGTTACTGTTAGGCTTAGGCCTAGGGCTAGGATTTTTGAAACTAGGAAGCCCTGGGCTCCAGGCACACTGCAGCTGTTCAAGGCATCCCAAGGGGAGTACAAAAGTGCAACAACATGGCAGCTTTCACAGCTTTTTCCTTGGCACCATCCCTATACCTAGGCTGATTTATCTGCCTAGGGTTAGGGTTAGGGTTCAGCCTAGGGCTTGGATTTCTTTAACCAGGAAGCCCTGAGTTCCAGGCTTACTTCATCTGCCAAAGGCATCCCAAAGGGAGTGCAGAAGTGCCACAACATGGCTGCTTTCACGGCTTTTCCCTTAGGAAGAACCCTAATACCTGGCTGATTTACCTTCCTAGGGTTACTGCTAGGCTTAGGCCTAGGACTTTTAAAACCAGGAAGCCCTGGGCTCCAGGCACACTGCAGCTGCAAAAGGCATCCCAAGGGGAGCGCAAAAGTGACGCAACTTGGCTGCCACCACTGATATTTCCATGAGACCATCCCGAACCATAGGCTGATTTTCCTTCCTAGGGTTAAGGTTTGAGTTACGCCTAGGGTAAGGGCTCTATTAACCAGAAAGCCCTGAGTTCCAAGAACACAGCAGCTGCGAAGGACTAGCCAAGAAGAGCGCAAAAGTACCACAACATGCCTGCCTCCACAGCTTTTTCCTTGCGGACATGCCTAATTCCTGGCTGATTTGCCTTTCTCGTCTTACGGTTGGGGTTCGGCCTAGGGCTAGGATTTTTAAAAGCAGGAAGCCCTGAGTTCCACGCACACTGGAGCTGTGAAAGGCATCCAAAAGGGAGTGCAAAAGTGCCACAGCATGGCTGCTTTCACGGCTTTTTCCTTGGCAAGAAGCCTAACACCAGGCTGACATACTTTCCCAGGGTTACTGTTAGGCTTAGGCCTAGGGCTAGGATATTTGAAACTAGGAAGCCCTGGGCTCCAGGCACACTGCAGCTGTTCAAGGCATCCCAAGGGGAGTACAAAAGTGCAACAACATGGCAGCTTTCACAGCTTTTTCCTTGGCACCATCCCTATACCTAGGCTGATTTATCTGCCTAGGGTTAGGGTTAGGGTTCAGCCTAGGGCTTGGATTTCTTTAACCAGGAAGCCCTGAGTTCCAGGCTTACTTCATCTGCCAAAGGCATCCCAAAGGGAGTGCAGAAGTGCCACAACATGGCTGCTTTCACGGCTTTTCCCTTAGGAAGAACCCTAATACCCGGCTGATTTACCTTCCTAGGGTTACTGTTAGGCTTAGGCCTAGGACTTTTAAAACCAGGAAGCCCTGGGCTCCAGGCACACTGCAGCTGCGAAAGGCATCCCAAGGGGAGCGCAAAAGTGACGCAACTTGGCTGCCACCACTGATATTTCCATGAGACCATCCCGAACCATAGGTTGATTTTCCTTCCTAGGGTTAAGGTTTGAGTTACGCCTAGGGTAAGGGCTCTATTAACCAGAAAGCCCTGAGTTCCAAGAACACAGCAGCTGCGAAGGACTAGCCAAGAAGAGCGCAAAAGTACCACAACATGCCTGCCTCCACAGCTTTTTCCTTGGGGACATGCCTAATTCCTGGCTGATTTGCCTTTCTCGTCTTAGGGTTGGGGTTCAGCCTAGGGCTAGGATTTTTAAAAGCAGGAAGCCCTGAGTTCCAGGCACACTGCAGCTGTGAAAGGCATCCAAAAGGGAGTGCAAAAGTGCCACAACATGGCTGCTTTCACGGCTTTTTCCTTGGCAAGAAGCCTAACACCAGGCTGACTTACTTTCCCAGGGTTACTGTTAGGCTTAGGCCTAGGGCTAGGATTTTTGAAACTAGGAAGCCCTGGGCTCCAGGCACACTGCAGCTGTTCAAGGCATCCCAAGGGGAGTACAAAAGTGCAACAACATGGCAGCTTTCACAGCTTTTTCCTTGGCACCATCCCTATACCTAGGCTGATTTATCTGCCTAGGGTTAGGGTTAGGCTTCAGCCTAGGGCTTGGATTTCTTTAACCAGGAAGCCCTGAGTTCCAGGCTTACTTCATCTGCCAAAGGCATCCCAAAGGGAGTGCAGAAGTGCCACAACATGGCTGCTTTCACGGCTTTTCCCTTAGGAAGAACCCTAATACCCGGCTGATTTACCTTCCTAGGGTTACTGTTAGGCTTAGGCCTAGGACTTTTAAAACCAGGAAGCCCTGGGCTCCAGGCACACTGCAGCTGCAAAAGGCATCCCAAGGGGAGCGCAAAAGTGACGCAACTTGGCTGCCACCACTGATATTTCCATGAGACCATCCCGAACCATAGGCTGATTTTCCTTCCTAGGGTTAAGGTTTGAGTTACGCCTAGGGTAAGGGTTCTATTAACCAGAAAGCCCTGAGTTCCAAGAACACAGCAGCTGCGAAGGACTACTCAAGAAGAGCGCAAAAGTACCACAACATGCCTGCCTCCACAGCTTTTTCCTTGGGGACATGCCTAATTCCTGGCTGATTTGCCTTTCTCGTCTTAGGGTTGGGGTTCGGCCTAGGGCTAGGATTTTTAAAAGCAGGAAGCCCTGAGTTCCAGGCACACTGGAGCTGTGAAAGGCATCCAAAAGGGAGTGCAAAAGTGCCACAACATGGCTGCTTTCACGGCTTTTTCCTTGGCAAGACGCCTAACACCAGGCTGATTTACCTTCCCAGGGTTACTGTTAGGCTTAGGCCTAGGGCTAGGATTTTTGAAACTAGGAAGCCCTGGGCTCCAGGCACACTGCAGCTGTTCAAGGCATCCCAAGGGGAGTACAAAAGTGCAACAACATGGCAGCTTTCACAGCTTTTTCCTTGGCACCATCCCTATACCTAGGCTGATTTATCTGCCTAGGGTTAGGGTTAGGCTTCAGCCTAGGGCTTGGATTTCTTTAACCAGGAAGCCCTGAGTTCCAGGCTTACTTCATCTGCCAAAGGCATCCCAAAGGGAGTGCAGAAGTGCCACAACATGGCTGCTTTCACGGCTTTTCCCTTAGGAAGAACCCTAATACCCGGCTGATTTACCTTCCTAGGGTTACTGTTAGGCTTAGGCCTAGGACTTTTAAAACCAGGAAGCCCTGGGCTCCAGGCACACTGCAGCTGCAAAAGGCATCCCAAGGGGAGCGCAAAAGTGACGCAACTTGGCTGCCACCACTGATATTTCCATGAGACCATCCCGAACCATAGGTTGATTTTCCTTCCTAGGGTTAAGGTTTGAGTTACGCCTAGGGTAAGGGCTCTATTAACCAGAAAGCCCTGAGTTCCAAGAACACAGCAGCTGCGAAGGACTACTCAAGAAGAGCGCAAAAGTACCACAACATGCCTGCCTCCACAGCTTTTTCCTTGGGGACATGCCTAATTCCTGGCTGATTTGCCATTCTCGTCTTAGGGTTGGGGTTCGGCCTAGGGCTAGGATTTTTAAAAGCAGGAAGCCCTGAGTTCCAGGCACACTGGAGCTGTGAAAGGCATCCAAAAGGGAGTGCAAAAGTGCCACAACATGGCTGCTTTCACGGCTTTTTCCTTGGCAAGAAGCCTAACACCAGGCTGACATACTTTCCCAGGGTTACTGTTAGGCTTAGGCCTAGGGCTAGGATTTTTGAAACTAGGAAGCCCTGGGCTCCAGGCACACTGCAGCTGTTCAAGGCATCCCAAGGGGAGTACAAAAGTGCAACAACATGGCAGCTTTCACAGCTTTTTCCTTGGCACCATCCCTATACCTAGGCTGATTTATCTGCCTAGGGTTAGGGTTAGGGTTCAGCCTAGGGCTTGGATTTCTTTAACCAGGAAGCCCTGAGTTCCAGGCTTACTTCATCTGCCAAAGGCATCCCAAAGGGAGTGCAGAAGTGCCACAACATGGCTGCTTTCACGGCTTTTCCCTTAGGAAGAACCCTAATACCCGGCTGATTTACCTTCCTAGGGTTACTGTTAGGCTTAGGCCTAGGACTTTTAAAACCAGGAAGCCCTGGGCTCCAGGCACACTGCAGCTGCAAAAGGCATCCCAAGGGGAGCGCAAAAGTGATGCAACTTGGCTGCCACCACTGATATTTCCATGAGACCATCCCGAACCATAGGTTGATTTTCCTTCCTAGGGTTAAGGTTTGAGTTACGCCTAGGGTAAGGGTTCTATTAACCAGAAAGCCCTGAGTTCCAAGAACACAGCAGCTGCGAAGGACTAGCCAAGAAGAGCGCAAAAGTACCACAACATGCCTGCCTCCACAGCTTTTTCCTAGGAGACATGCCTAATTCCTGGCTGATTTGCCTTTCTCGTCTTAGGGTTGGGGTTCGGCCTAGGGCTAGGATTTTTAAAAGCAGGAAGCCCTGAGTTCCAGGCACACTGGAGCTGTGAAAGGCATCCAAAAGGGAGTGCAAAAGTGCCACAGCATGGCTGCTTTCACGGCTTTTTCCTTGGCAAGAAGCCTAACACCAGGCTGACATACTTTCCCAGGGTTACTGTTAGGCTTAGGCCTAGGGCTAGGATTTTTGAAACTAGGAAGCCCTGGGCTCCAGGCACACTGCAGCTGTTCAAGGCATCCCAAGGGGAGTACAAAAGTGCAACAACATGGCAGCTTTCACAGCTTTTTCCTTGGCACCATCCCTATACCTAGGCTGATTTATCTGCCTAGGGTTAGGGTTAGGGTTCAGCCTAGGGCTTGGATTTCTTTAACCAGGAAGCCCTGAGTTCCAGGCTTACTTCATCTGCCAAAGGCATCCCAAAGGGAGTGCAGAAGTGCCACAACATGGCTGCTTTCACGGCTTTTCCCTTAGGAAGAACCCTAATACCCGGCTGATTTACCTTCCTAGGGTTACTGTTAGGCTTAGGCCTAGGACTTTTAAAACCAGGAAGCCCTGGGCTCCAGGCACACTGCAGCTGCAAAAGGCATCCCAAGGGGAGCGCAAAAGTGACGCAACTTGGCTGCCACCACTGATATTTCCATGAGACCATCCCGAACCATAGGTTGATTTTCCTTCCTAGGGTTAAGGTTTGAGTTACGCCTAGGGTAAGGGCTCTATTAACCAGAAAGCCCTGAGTTCCAAGAACACAGCAGCTGCGAAGGACTAGCCAAGAAGAGCGCAAAAGTACCACAACATGCCTGCCTCCACAGCTTTTTCCTAGGAGACATGCCTAATTCCTGGCTGATTTGCCTTTCTCGTCTTAGGGTTGGGGTTCGGCCTAGGGCTAGGATTTTTAAAAGCAGGAAGCCCTGAGTTCCAGGCACACTGGAGCTGTGAAAGGCATCCAAAAGGGAGTGCAAAAGTGCCACAGCATGGCTGCTTTCACGGCTTTTTCCTTGGCAAGAAGCCTAACACCAGGCTGACATACTTTCCCAGGGTTACTGTTAGGCTTAGGCCTAGGGCTAGGATTTTTGAAACTAGGAAGCCCTGGGCTCCAGGCACACTGCAGCTGTTCAAGGCATCCCAAGGGGAGTACAAAAGTGCAACAACATGGCAGCTTTCACAGCTTTTTCCTTGGCACCATCCCTATACCTAGGCTGATTTATCTGCCTAGGGTTAGGGTTAGGCTTCAGCCTAGGGCTTGGATTTTTTTAACCAGGAAGCCCTGAGTTCCAGGCTTACTTCATCTGCCAAAGGCATCCCAAAGGGAGTGCAGAAGTGCCACAACATGGCTGCTTTCACGGCTTTTCCCTTAGGAAGAACCCTAATACCCGGCTGATTTACCTTCCTAGGGTTACTGTTAGGCTTAGGCCTAGGACTTTTAAAACCAGGAAGCCCTGGGCTCCAGGCACACTGCAGCTGCAAAAGGCATCCCAAGGGGAGCGCAAAAGTGACGCAACTTGGCTGCCACCACTGATATTTCCATGAGACCATCCCGAACCATAGGCTGATTTTCCTTCCTAGGGTTAAGGTTTGAGTTACGCCTAGGGTAAGGGCTCTATTAACCAGAAAGCCCTGAGTTCCAAGAACACAGCAGCTGCGAAGGACTAGCCAAGAAGAGCGCAAAAGTACCACAACATGCCTGCCTCCACAGCTTTTTCCTTGGGGACATGCCTAATTCCTGGCTGATTTGCCTTTCTCGTCTTAGGTTTGGGGTTCGGCCTAGGGCTAGGATTTTTAAAAGCAGGAAGCCCTGAGTTCCAGGCACACTGGAGCTGTGAAAGGCATCCAAAAGGGAGTGCAAAAGTGCCACAACATGGCTGCTTTCACGGCTTTTTCCTTGGCAAGACGCCTAACACCAGGCTGATTTACCTTCCCAGGGTTACTGTTAGGCTTAGGCCTAGGGCTAGGATTTTTGAAACTAGGAAGCCCTTAGCTCCAGGCACACTGCAGCTGTTCAAGGCATCCCAAGGGGAGTACAAAAGTGCAACAACATGGCAGCTTTCACAGCTTTTTCCTTGGCACCATCCCTATACCTAGGCTGATTTATCTGCCTAGGGTTAGGGTTAGGGTTCAGCCTAGGGCTTGGATTTCTTTAACCAGGAAGCCCTGAGTTCCAGGCTTACTTCATCTGCCAAAGGCATCCCAAAGGGAGTGCAGAAGTGCCACAACATGGCTGCTTTCACGGCTTTTCCCTTAGGAAGAACCCTAATACCCGGCTGATTTACCTTCCTAGGGTTACTGCTAGGCTTAGGCCTAGGACTTTTAAAACCAGGAAGCCCTGGGCTCCAGGCACACTGCAGCTGCAAAAGGCATCCCAAGGGGAGCGCAAAAGTGACGCAACTTGGCTGCCACCACTGATATTTCCATGAGACCATCCCGAACCATAGGCTGATTTTCCTTCCTAGGGTTAAGGTTTGAGTTACGCCTAGGGTAAGGGCTCTATTAAACAGAAAGCCCTGAGTTCCAAGAACACAGCAGCTGCGAAGGACTAGCCAAGAAGAGCGCAAAAGTACCACAACATGCCTGCCTCCACAGCTTTTTCCTTGGGGACATGCCTAATTCCTGGCTGATTTGCCTTTCTCGTCTTAGGGTTGGGGTTCGGCCTAGGGCTAGGATTTTTAAGAGCAGGAAGCCCTGAGTTCCAGGCACACTGGAGCTGTGAAAGGCATCCAAAAGGGAGTGCAAAAGTGCCACAGCATGGCTGCTTTCACGGCTTTTTCCTTGGCAAGAAGCCTAACACCAGGCTGACATACTTTCCCAGGGTCACTGTTAGGCTTAGGCCTAGGGCTAGGATTTTTGAAACTAGGAAGCCCTGGGCTCCAGGCACACTGCAGCTGTTCAAGGCATCCCAAGGGGAGTACAAAAGTGCAACAACATGGCAGCTTTCACAGCTTTTTCCTTGGCACCATCCCTATACCTAGGCTGATTTATCTGCCTAGGGTTAGGGTTAGGGTTCAGCCTAGGGCTTGGATTTCTTTAACCAGGAAGCCCTGAGTTCCAGGCTTACTTCATCTGCCAAAGGCATCCCAAAGGGAGTGCAGAAGTGCCACAACATGGCTGCTTTCACGGCTTTTCCCTTAGGAAGAACCCTAATACCCGGCTGATTTACCTTCCTAGGGTTACTGTTAGGCTTAGGCCTAGGACTTTTAAAACCAGGAAGCCCTGGGCTCCAGGCACACTGCAGCTGCAAAAGGCATCCCAAGGGGAGCGCAAAAGTGACGCAACTTGGCTGCCACCACTGATATTTCCATGAGACCATCCCGAACCATAGGCTGATTTTCCTTCCTAGGGTAAAGGTTTGAGTTACGCCTAGGGTAAGGGCTCTATTAACCAGAAAGCCCTGAGTTCCAAGAACACAGCAGCTGCGAAGGACTACCCAAGAAGAGCGCAAAAGTACCACAACATGCCTGCCTCCACAGCTTTTTCCTTGGGGACATGCCTAATTCCTGGCTGATTTGCCTTTCTCGTCTTAGGGTTGGGGTTCGGCCTAGGGCTAGGATTTTTAAGAGCAGGAAGCCCTGAGTTCCAGGCACACTGGAGCTGTGAAAGGCATCCAAAAGGGAGTGCAAAAGTGCCACAACATGGCTGCTTTCACGGCTTTTTCCTTGGCAAGAAGCCTAACACCAGGCTGATTTACTTTCCCAGGGTTACTGTTAGGCTTAGGCCTAGGGCTAGGATATTTGAAACTAGGAAGCCCTGGGCTCCAGGCACACTGCAGCTGTTCAAGGCATCCCAAGGGGAGTACAAAAGTGCAACAACATGGCAGCTTTCACAGCTTTTTCCTTGGCACCATCCCTATACCTAGGCTGATTTATCTGCCTAGGGTTAGGGTTAGGGTTCAGCCTAGGGCTTGGATTTCTTTAACCAGGAAGCCCTGAGTTCCAGGCTTACTTCATCTGCCAAAGGCATCCCAAAGGGAGTGCAGAAGTGCCACAACATGGCTGCTTTCACGGCTTTTCCCTTAGGATGAACCCTAATACCCGGCTGATTTACCTTCCTAGGGTTACTGTTAGGCTTAGGCCTAGGACTTTTAAAACCAGGAAGCCCTGGGCTCCAGGCACACTGCAGCTGCGAAAGGCATCCCAAGGGGAGCGCAAAAGTGACGCAACTTGGCTGCCACCACTGATATTTCCATGAGACCATCCCGAACCATAGGTTGATTTTCCTTCCTAGGGTTAAGGTTTGAGTTACGCCTAGGGTAAGGGTTCTATTAACCAGAAAGCCCTGAGTTCCAAGAACACAGCAGCTGCGAAGGACTACCCAAGAAGAGCGCAAAAGTACCACAACATGCCTGCCTCCACAGCTTTTTCCTTGGGGACATGCCTAATTCCTGGCTGATTTGCCTTTCTCGTCTTAGGGTTGGGGTTCGGCCTAGGGCTAGGATTTTTAAAATCAGGAAGCCCTGAGTTCCAGGCACACTGGAGCTGTGAAAGGCATCCAAAAGGGAGTGCAAAAGTGCCACAACATGGCTGCTTTCACGGCTTTTTCCTTGGCAAGACGCCTAACACCAGGCTGATTTACCTTCCCAGGGTTACTGTTAGGCTTAGGCCTAGGGCTAGGATTTTTGAAACTAGGAAGCCCTGGGCCCCAGGCACACTGCAGCTGTTCAAGGCATCCCAAGGGGAGTACAAAAGTGCAACAACATGGCAGCTTTCACAGCTTTTTCCTTGGCACCATCCCTATACCTAGGCTGATTTATCTGCCTAGGGTTAGGGTTAGGGTTCAGCCTAGGGCTTGAATTTTTTTAACCAGGAAGCCCTGAGTTCCAGGCCTACTTCATCTGCCAAAGGCATCCCAAAGGGAGTGCAGAAGTGCCACAACATGGCTGCTTTCACGGCTTTTCCCTTAGGAAGAACCCTAATACCCGGCTGATTTACCTTCCTAGGGTTACTGTTAGGCTTAGGCCTAGGACTTTTAAAACCAGGAAGCCCTGGGCTCCAGGCACACTGCAGCTGCAAAAGGCATCCCAAGGGGAGCGCAAAAGTGACGCAACTTGGCTGCCACCACTGATATTTCCATGAGACCATCCCGAACCATAGGCTGATTTTCCTTCCTAGGGTTAAGGTTTGAGTTACGCCTAGGGTAAGGGTTCTATTAACCAGAAAGCCCTGAGTTCCAAGAACACAGCAGCTGCGAAGGGCTAGCCAAGAAGAGCGCAAAAGTACCACAACATTCCTGCCTCCACAGCTTTTTCCTTGGGGACATGCCTAATTCCTGGCTGATTTGCCTTTCTCGTCTTAGGGTTGGGGTTCGGCCTAGGGCTAGGATTTTTAAAATCAGGAAGCCCTGAGTTCCAGGCACACTGGAGCTGTGAAAGGCATCCAAAAGGGAGTGCAAAAGTGCCACAACATGGCTGCTTTCATGGCTTTTTCCTTGGCAAGACGCCTAACATCAGGCTGATTTACTTTCCCAGGGTTACTGTTAGGCTTAGGCCTAGGGCTAGGATTTTTGAAACTAGGAAGCGCTGGGCTCCAGGCACACTGCAGCTGTTCAAGGCATCCCAAGGGGAGTACAAAAGTGCAACAACATGGCAGCTTTCACAGCTTTTTCCTTGGCACCATCCCTATACCTAGGCTGATTTATCTGCCTAGGGTTAGGGTTAGGGTTCAGCCTAGGGCTTGGATTTCTTTAACCAGGAAGCCCTGAGTTCCAGGCTTACTTCATCTGCCAAAGGCATCCCAAAGGGAGTGCAGAAGTGCCACAACATGGCTGCTTTCACGGCTTTTCCCTTAGGAAGAACCCTAATACCCGGCTGATTTACCTTCCTAGGGTTACTGTTAGGCTTAGGCCTAGGACTTTTAAAACCAGGAAGCCCTGGGCTCCAGGCACACTGCAGCTGCAAAAGGCATCCCAAGGGGAGCGCAAAAGTGACGCAACTTGGCTGCCACCACTGATATTTCCATGAGACCATCCCGAAACATAGGCTGATTTTCCTTCCTAGTGTTAAGGTTTGAGTTACGCCTAGGGTAAGGGCTCTATTAACCAGAAAGCCCTGAGTTCCAAGAACACAGCAGCTGCGAAGGACTAGCCAAGAAGAGCGCAAAAGTACCACAACATGCCTGCCTCCACAGCTTTTTCCTTGGGGACATGCCTAATTCCTGGCTGATTTGCCTTTCTCGTCTTAGGGTTGGGGTTCGGCCTAGGGCTAGGATTTTTAAAAGCAGGAAGCCCTGAGTTCCAGGCACACTGGAGCTGTGAAAGGCATCCAAAAGGGAGTGCAAAAGTGCCACAACATGGCTGCTTTCACGGCTTTTTCCTTGGCAAGAAGCCTAACACCAGGCTGACATACCTTCCCAGGGTTACTGTTAGGCTTAGGCCTAGGGCTAGGATTTTTAAAACTAGGAAGCCCTTAGCTCCAGGCACACTGCAGCTGTTCAAGGCATCCCAAGGGGAGTACAAAATGCAACAACATGGCAGCTTTCACAGCTTTTTCCTTGGCACCATCCCTATACCTAGGCTGATTTATCTGCCTAGGGTTAGGGTTAGGGTTCAGCCTAGGGCTTGAATTTTTTTAACCAGGAAGCCCTGAGTTCCAGGCTTACTTCATCTGCCAAAGGCATCCCAAAGGGAGTGCAGAAGTGCCACAACATGGCTGCTTTCACGGCTTTTCCCTTAGGAAGAACCCTAATACCCGGCTGATTTACCTTCCTAGGGTTACTGTTAGGCTTAGGCCTAGGACTTTTAAAACCAGGAAGCCCTGGGCTCCAGGCACACTGCAGCTGCGAAAGGCATCCCAAGGGGAGCGCAAAAGTGACGCAACTTGGCTGCCACCACTGATATTTCCATGAGACCATCCCGAACCATAGGCTGATTTTCCTTCCTAGGGTTAAGGTTTGAGTTACGCCTAGGGTAAGGGTTCTATTAACCAGAAAGCCCTGAGTTCCAAGAACACAGCAGCTGCGAAGGACTACCCAAGAAGAGCGCAAAAGTACCACAACATGCCTGCCTCCACAGCTTTTTCCTTGGGGACATGCCTAATTCCTGGCTGATTTGCCTTTCTCGTCTTAGGGTTGGGGTTCGGCCTAGGGCTAGGATTTTTAAAAGCAGGAAGCCCTGAGTTCCAGGCACACTGCAGCTGTGAAAGGCATCCAAAAGGGAGTGCAAAAGTGCCACAACATGGCTGCTTTCACGGCTTTTTCCTTGGCAAGAGGCCTAACACCAGGCTGATTTACCTTCCCAGGGTTACTGTTAGGCTTAGGCCTAGGGCTAGGATTTTTAAAACTAGGAAGCCCCTGGCTCCAGGCACACTGCAGCTGTTCAAGGGATCCCAAGGGGAGTACAAAAGTGCAACAACATGGCAGCTTTCACAGCTTTTTCCTTGGCACCATCCCTATACCTAGGCTGATTTATCTGCCTAGGGTTAGGGTTAGGGTTCAGCCTAGGGCTTGAATTTTTTTAACCAGGAAGCCCTGAGTTCCAGGCTTACTTCATCTGCCAAAGGCATCCCAAAGGGAGTGCAGAAGTGCCACAACATGGCTGCTTTCACGGCTTTTCCCTTAGGAAGAACCCTAATACCCGGCTGATTTACCTTCCTAGGGTTACTGTTAGGCTTAGGCCTAGGACTTTTAAAACCAGGAAGCCCTGGGCTCCAGGCACACTGCAGCTGCAAAAGGCATCCCAAGGGGAGCGCAAAAGTGACGCAACTTGGCTGCCACCACTGATATTTCCATGAGACCATCCCGAACCATAGGCTGATTTTCCTTCCTAGGGTTAAGGTTTGAGTTACGCCTAGGGTAAGGGTTCTATTAACCAGAAAGCCCTGAGTTCCAAGAACACAGCAGCTGCGAAGGACTACCCAAGAAGAGCGCAAAAGTACCACAACATGCCTGCCTCCACAGCTTTTTCCTTGGGGACATGCCTAATTCCTGGCTGATTTGCCTTTCTCGTCTTAGGGTTGGGGTTCGGCCTAGGGCTAGGATTTTTAAAAGCAGGAAGCCCTGAGTTCCAGGCACACTGCAGCTGTGAAAGGCATCCAAAAGGGAGTGCAAAAGTGCCACAACATGGCTGCTTTCACGGCTTTTTCCTTGGCAAGACGCCTAACACCAGGCTGATTTACCTTCCCAGGGTTACTGTTAGGCTTAGGCCTACGGCTAGGATTTTTAAAACTAGGAAGCCCTTAGCTCCAGGCACACTGCAGCTGTTCAAGGCATCCCAAGGGGAGTACAAAAGTGCAACAACATGGCAGCTTTCACAGCTTTTTCCTTGGCACCATCCCTATACCTAGGCTGATTTATCTGCCTAGGGTTAGGGTTAGGGTTCAGCCTAGGGCTTGAATTTTTTTAACCAGGAAGCCCTGAGTTCCAGGCTTACTTCATCTGCCAAAGGCATCCCAAAGGGAGTGCAGAAGTGCCACAACATGGCTGCTTTCACGGCTTTTCCCTTAGGAAGAACCCTAATACCCGGCTGATTTACCTTCCTAGGGTTACTGTTAGGCTTAGGCCTAGGACTTTTAAAACCAGGAAGCCCTGGGCTCCAGGCACACTGCAGCTGCAAAAGGCATCCCAAGGGGAGCGCAAAAGTGACGCAACTTGGCTGCCACCACTGATATTTCCATGAGACCATCCCGAACCATAGGCTGATTTTCCTTCCTAGGGTTAAGGTTTGAGTTACGCCTAGGGTAAGGGTTCTATTAACCAGAAAGCCCTGAGTTCCAAGAACACAGCAGCTGCGAAGGACTAGCCAAGAAGAGCGCAAAAGTACCACAACATGCCTGTCTCCACAGCTTTTTCCTTGGGGACATGCCTAATTCCTGGCTGATTTGCCTTTCTCGTCTTAGGGTTGGGGTTCGGCCTAGGGCTAGGATTTTTAAAAGCAGGAAGCCCTGAGTTCCAGGCACACTGCAGCTGTGAAAGGCATCCAAAAGGGAGTGCAAAAGTGCCACAACATGGCTGCTTTCACGGCTTTTTCCTTGGCAAGACGCCTAACACCAGGCTGATTTACCTTCCCAGGGTTACTGTTAGGCTTATGCCTAGGGCTAGGATTTTTAAAACTAGGAAGCCCTTAGCTCCAGGCACACTGCAGCTGTTCAAGGCATCCCAAGGGGAGTACAAAAGTGCAACAACATGGCAGCTTTCACAGCTTTTTCCTTGGCACCATCCCTATACCTAGGCTGATTTATCTGCCTAGGGTTAGGGTTAGGGTTCAGCCTAGGGCTTGGATTTCTTTAACCAGGAAGCCCTGAGTTCCAGGCTTACTTCATCTGCCAAAGGCATCCCAAAGGGAGTGCAGAAGTGCCACAACATGGCTGCTTTCACGGCTTTTCCCTTAGGAAGAACCCTAATACCCGGCTGATTTACCTTCCTAGGGTTACTGTTAGGCTTAGGCCTAGGACTTTTAAAACCAGGAAGCCCTGGGCTCCAGGCACACTGCAGCTGCAAAAGGCATCCCAAGGGGAGCGCAAAAGTGACGCAACTTGGCTGCCACCACTGATATTTCCATGAGACCATCCCGAACCATAGGCTGATTTTCCTTCCTAGGGTTAAGGTTTGAGTTACGCCTAGGGTAAGGGCTCTATTAACCAGAAAGCCCTGAGTTCCAAGAACACAGCAGCGGCGAAGGACTAGCCAAGAAGAGCGCAAAAGTACCACAACATGCCTGCCTCCACAGCTTTTTCCTTGGGGACATGCCTAATTCCTGGCTGATTTGCCTTTCTCGTCTTAGGGTTGGGGTTCGGCCTAGGGCTAGGATTTTTAAAAGCAGGAAGCCCTGAGTTCCAGGCACACTGCAGCTGTGAAAGGCATCCAAAAGGGAGTGCAAAAGTGCCACAACATGGCTGCTTTCACGGCTTTTTCCTTGGCAAGAAGCCTAACATCAGGCTGATTTACTTTCCCAGGGTTACTGTTAGGCTTAGGCCTAGGGCTAGGATTTTTGAAACTAGGAAGCCCTGGGCTCCAGGCACACTGCAGCTGTTCAAGGCATCCCAAGGGGAGTACAAAAGTGCAACAACATGGCAGCTTTCACAGCTTTTTCCTTGGCACCATCCCTATACCTAGGCTGATTTATCTGCCTAGGGTTAGGGTTAGGGTTCAGCCTAGGGCTTGGATTTCTTTAACCAGGAAGCCCTGAGTTCCAGGCTTACTTCATCTGCCAAAGGCATCCCAAAGGGAGTGCAGAAGTGCCACAACATGGCTGCTTTCACGGCTTTTCCCTTAGGAAGAACCCTAATACCCGGCTGATTTACCTTCCTAGGGTTACTGTTAGGCTTAGGCCTAGGACTTTTAAAACCAGGAAGCCCTGGGCTCCAGGCACACTGCAGCTGCAAAAGGCATCCCAAGGGGAGTACAAAAGTGCAACAACATGGCAGCTTTCACAGCTTTTTCCTTGGCACCATCCCTATACCTAGGCTGATTTATCTGCCTAGGGTTAGGGTTAGGGTTCAGCCTAGGGCTTGGATTTTTTTAACCAGGAAGCCCTGAGTTCCAGGCTTACTTCATCTGCCAAAGGCATCCCAAAGGGAGTGCAGAAGTGCCACAACATGGCTGCTTTCACGGCTTTTCCCTTAGGAAGAACCCTAATACCCGGCTGATTTACCTTCCTAGGGTTACTGTTAGGCTTAGGCCTAGGACTTTTAAAACCAGGAAGCCCTGGGCTCCAGGCACACTGCAGCTGCGAAAGGCATCCCAAGGGGAGCGCAAAAGTGACGCAACTTGGCTGCCACCACTGATATTTCCATGAGACCATCCCGAACCATAGGTTGATTTTCCTTCCTAGGGTTAAGGTTTGAGTTACGCCTAGGGTAAGGGCTCTATTAACCAGAAAGCCCTGAGTTCCAAGAACACAGCAGCTGCGAAGGACTAGCCAAGAAGAGCGCAAAAGTACCACAACATGCCTGCCTCCACAGCTTTTTCCTTGGGGACATGCCTAATTCCTGGCTGATTTGCCTTTCTCGTCTTAGGGTTGGGGTTCGGCCTAGGGCTAGGATTTTTAAAAGCAGGAAGCCCTGAGTTCCAGGCACACTGGAGCTGTGAAAGGCATCCAAAAGGGAGTGCAAAAGTGCCACAACATGGCTGCTTTCACGGCTTTTTCCTTGGCAAGAAGCCTAACACCAGGCTGACATACTTTCCCAGGGTTACTGTTAGGCTTAGGCCTAGGGCTAGGATTTTTGAAACTAGGAAGCCCTGGGCTCCAGGCACACTGCAGCTGTTCAAGGCATCCCAAGGGGAGTACAAAAGTGCAACAACATGGCAGCTTTCACAGCTTTTTCCTTGGCACCATCCCTATACCTAGGCTGATTTATCTGCCTAGGGTTAGGGTTAGGGTTCAGCCTAGGGCTTGGATTTCTTTAACCAGGAAGCCCTGAGTTCCAGGCTTACTTCATCTGCCAAAGGCATCCCAAAGGGAGTGCAGAAGTGCCACAACATGGCTGCTTTCACGGCTTTTCCCTTAGGAAGAACCCTAATACCCGGCCGATTTACCTTCCTAGGGTTACTGTTAGGCTTAGGCCTAGGACTTTTAAAACCAGGAAGCCCTGGGCTCCAGGCACACTGCAGCTGCAAAAGGCATCCCAAGGGGAGCGCAAAAGTGACGCAACTTGGCTGCCACCACTGATATTTCCATGAGACCATCCCGAACCATAGGTTGATTTTCCTTCCTAGGGTTAAGGTTTGAGTTACGCCTAGGGTAAGGGCTCTATTAACCAGAAAGCCCTGAGTTCCAAGAACACAGCAGCTGCGAAGGACTAGCCAAGAAGAGCGCAAAAGTAGCACAACATGCCTGCCTCCACAGCTTTTTCCTTGGGGACATGCCTAATTCCTGGCTGATTTGCCTTTCTCGTCTTAGGGTTGGGGTTCGGCCTAGGGCTAGGATTTTTAAAAGCAGGAAGCCCTGAGTTCCAGGCACACTGCAGCTGTGAAAGGCATCCAAAAGGGAGTGCAAAAGTGCCACAACATGGCTGCTTTCACGGCTTTTTCCTTGGCAAGAAGCCTAACACCAGGCTGACATACTTTCCCAGGGTTACTGTTAGGCTTAGGCCTAGGGCTAGGATTTTTGAAACTAGGAAGCCCTGGGCTCCAGGCACACTGCAGCTGTTCAAGGCATCCCAAGGGGAGTACAAAAGTGCAACAACATGGCAGCTTTCACAGCTTTTTCCTTGGCACCATCCCTATACCTAGGCTGATTTATCTGCCTAGGGTTAGGGTTAGGGTTCAGCCTAGGGCTTGGATTTCTTTAACCAGGAAGCCCTGAGTTCCAGGCTTACTTCATCTGCCAAAGGCATCCCAAAGGGAGTGCAGAAGTGCCACAACATGGCTGCTTTCACGGCTTTTCCCTTAGGAAGAACCCTAATACCCGGCTGATTTACCTTCCTAGGGTTACTGTTAGGCTTAGGCCTAGGACTTTTAAAACCAGGAAGCCCTGGGCTCCAGGCACACTGCAGCTGCAAAAGGCATCCCAAGGGGAGCGCAAAAGTGACGCAACTTGGCTGCCACCACTGATATTTCCATGAGACCATCCCGAACCATAGGTTGATTTTCCTTCCTAGGGTTAAGGTTTGAGTTACGCCTAGGGTAAGGGCTCTATTAACCAGAAAGCCCTGAGTTCCAAGAACACAGCAGCTGCGAAGGACTAGCCAAGAAGAGCGCAAAAGTACCACAACATGCCTGCCTCCACAGCTTTTTCCTTGGGGACATGCCTAATTCCTGGCTGATTTGCCTTTCTCGTCTTAGGGTTGGGGTTCGGCCTAGGGCTAGGATTTTTAAAAGCAGGAAGCCCTGAGTTCCAGGCACACTGGAGCTGTGAAAGGCATCCAAAAGGGAGTGCAAAAGTGCCACAACATGGCTGCTTTCACGGCTTTTTCCTTGGCAAGAAGCCTAACATCAGGCTGATTTACTTTCCCAGGGTTACTGTTAGGCTTAGGCCTAGGGCTAGGATTTTTGAAACTAGGAAGCCCTTAGCTCCAGGCACACTGCAGCTGTTCAAGGCATCCCAAGGGGAGTACAAAAGTGCAACAACATGGCAGCTTTCACAGCTTTTTCCTTGGCACCATCCCTATACCTAGGCTGATTTATCTGCCTAGGGTTAGGGTTAGGGTTCAGCCTAGGGCTTGAATTTTTTTAACCAGGAAGCCCTGAGTTCCAGGCTTACTTCATCTGCCAAAGGCATCCCAAAGGGAGTGCAGAAGTGCCACAACATGGCTGCTTTCACGGCTTTTCCCTTAGGAAGAACCCTAATACCCGGCTGATTTACCTTCCTAGGGTTACTGTTAGGCTTAGGCCTAGGACTTTTAAAACCAGGAAGCCCTGGGCTCCAGGCACACTGCAGCTGCAAAAGGCACCCCAAGGGGAGCGCAAAAGTGACGCAACTTGGCTGCCACCACTGATATTTCCATGAGACCATCCCGAACCATAGGTTGATTTTCCTTCCTAGGGTTAAGGTTTGAGTTACGCCTAGGGTAAGGGCTCTATTAACCAGAAAGCCCTGAGTTCCAAGAACACAGCAGCTGCGAAGGACTAGCCAAGAAGAGCGCAAAAGTAGTACAACATGCCTGCCTCCACAGCTTTTTCCTTGGGGACATGCCTAATTCCTGGCTGATTTGCCTTTCTCGTCTTAGGGTTGGGGTTCGGCCTAGGGCTAGGATTTTTAAAAGCAGGAAGCCCTGAGTTCTAGGCACACTGCAGCTGTGAAAGGCATCCAAAAGGGAGTGCAAAAGTGCCACAACATGGCTGCTTTCACGGCTTTTTCCTTGGCAAGAAGCCTAACATCAGGCTGACATACTTTCCCAGGGTTACTGTTAGGCTTAGGCCTAGGGCTAGGATTTTTGAAACTAGGAAGCCCTGGGCTCCAGGCACACTGCAGCTGTTCAAGGCATCCCAAGGGGAGTACAAAAGTGCAACAACATGGCAGCTTTCACAGCTTTTTCCTTGGCACCATCCCTATACCTAGGCTGATTTATCTGCCTAGGGTTAGGGTTAGGGTTCAGCCTAGGGCTTGGATTTCTTTAACCAGGAAGCCCTGAGTTCCAGGCTTACTTCATCTGCCAAAGGCATCCCAAAGGGAGTGCAGAAGTGCCACAACATGGCTGCTTTCACGGCTTTTCCCTTAGGAAGAACCCTAATACCCGGCTGATTTACCTTCCTAGGGTTACTGTTAGGCTTAGGCCTAGGACTTTTAAAACCAGGAAGCCCTGGGCTCCAGGCACACTGCAGCTGCAAAAGGCATCCCAAGGGGAGCGCAAAAGTGACGCAACTTGGCTGCCACCACTGATATTTCCATGAGACCATCCCGAACCATAGGTTGATTTTCCTTCCTAGGGTTAAGGTTTGAGTTACGCCTAGGGTAAGGGCTCTATTAACCAGAAAGCCCTGAGTTCCAAGAACACAGCAGCTGCGAAGGACTAGCCAAGAAGAGCGCAAAAGTACCACAACATGCCTGCCTCCACAGCTTTTTCCTTGGGGACATGCCTAATTCCTGGCTGATTTGCCTTTCTCGTCTTAGGGTTGGGGTTCGGCCTAGGGCTAGGATTTTTAAAATCAGGAAGCCCTGAGTTCCAGGCACACTGGAGCTGTGAAAGGCATCCAAAAGGGAGTGCAAAAGTGCCACAACATGGCTGCTTTCACGGCTTTTTCCTTGGCAAGAAGCCTAACACCAGGCTGACATACTTTCCCAGGGTTACTGTTAGGCTTAGGCCTAGGGCTAGGATTTTTGAAACTAGGAAGCCCTGGGCTCCAGGCACACTGCAGCTGTTCAAGGCATCCCAAGGGGAGTACAAAAGTGCAACAACATGGCAGCTTTCACAGCTTTTTCCTTGGCACCATCCCTATACCTAGGCTGATTTATCTGCCTAGGGTTAGGGTTAGGGTTCAGCCTAGGGCTTGGATTTCTTTAACCAGGAAGCCCTGAGTTCCAGGCTTACTTCATCTGCCAAAGGCATCCCAAAGGGAGTGCAGAAGTGCCACAACATGGCTGCTTTCATGGCTTTTCCCTTAGGAAGAACCCTAATACCCGGCTGATTTACCTTCCTAGGGTTACTGTTAGGCTTAGGCCTAGGACTTTTAAAACCAGGAAGCCCTGGGCTCCAGGCACACTGCAGCTGCAAAAGGCATCCCAAGGGGAGCGCAAAAGTGACGCAACTTGGCTGCCACCACTGATATTTCCATGAGACCATCCCGAACCATAGGCTGATTTTCCTTCCTAGGGTTAAGGTTTGAGTTACGCCTAGGGTAAGGGCTCTATTAACCAGAAAGCCCTGAGTTCCAAGAACACAGCAGCTGCGAAGGACTAGCCAAGAAGAGCGCAAAAGTAGCACAACATGCCTGCCTCCACAGCTTTTTCCTTGGGGACATGCCTAATTCCTGGCTGATTTGCCTTTCTCGTCTTAGGGTTGGGGTTCGGCCTAGGGCTAGGATTTTTAAAAGCAGGAAGCCCTGAGTTCCAGGCACACTGCAGCTGTGAAAGGCATCCAAAAGGGAGTGCAAAAGTGCCACAACATGGCTGCTTTCACGGCTTTTTCCTTGGCAAGAAGCCTAACACCAGGCTGACATACTTTCCCAGGGTCACTGTTAGGCTTAGGCCTAGGGCTAGGATTTTTGAAACTAGGAAGCCCTGGGCTCCAGGCACACTGCAGCTGTTCAAGGCATCCCAAGGGGAGTACAAAAGTGCAACAACATGGCAGCTTTCACAGCTTTTTCCTTGGCACCATCCCTATACCTAGGCTGATTTATCTGCCTAGGGTTAGGGTTAGGGTTCAGCCTAGGGCTTGAATTTTTTTAACCAGGAAGCCCTGAGTTCCAGGCTTACTTCATCTGCCAAAGGCATCCCAAAGGGAGTGCAGAAGTGCCACAACATGGCTGCTTTCATGGCTTTTCCCTTAGGAAGAACCCTAATACCCGGCTGATTTACCTTCCTAGGGTTACTGTTAGGCTTAGGCCTAGGACTTTTAAAACCAGGAAGCCCTGGGCTCCAGGCACACTGCAGCTGTGAAAGGCATCCCAAGGGGAGCGCAAAAGTGACGCAACTTGGCTGCCACCACTGATATTTCCATGAGACCATCCCGAACCATAGGCTGATTTTCCTTCCTAGGGTTAAGGTTTGAGTTACGCCTAGGGTAAGGGCTCTATTAACCAGAAAGCCCTGAGTTCCAAGAACACAGCAGCTGCGAAGGACTAGCCAAGAAGAGCGCAAAAGTACCACAACATGCCTGCCTCCACAGCTTTTTCCTTGGGGACATGCCTAATTCCTGGCTGATTTGCCTTTCTCGTCTTAGGGTTGGGGTTCGGCCTAGGGCTAGGATTTTTAAAAGCAGGAAGCCCTGAGTTCCAGGCACACTGCAGCTGTGAAAGGCATCCAAAAGGGAGTGCAAAAGTGCCACAACATGGCTGCTTTCACGGCTTTTTCCTTGGCAAGAAGCCTAACATCAGGCTGATTTACTTTCCCAGGGTTACTGTTAGGCTTAGGCCTAGGGCTAGGATTTTTGAAACTAGGAAGCCCTGGGCTCCAGGCACACTGCAGCTGTTCAAGGCATCCCAAGGGGAGTACAAAAGTGCAACAACATGGCAGCTTTCACAGCTTTTTCCTTGGCACCATCCCTATACCTAGGCTGATTTATCTGCCTAGGGTTAGGGTTAGGGTTCAGCCTAGGGCTTGAATTTCTTTAACCAGGAAGCCCTGAGTTCCAGGCTTACTTCATCTGCCAAAGGCATCCCAAAGGGAGTGCAGAAGTGCCACAACATGGCTGCTTTCATGGCTTTTCCCTTAGGAAGAACCCTAATACCCGGCTGATTTACCTTCCTAGGGTTACTGTTAGGCTTAGGCCTAGGACTTTTAAAACCAGGAAGCCCTGGGCTCCAGGCACACTGCAGCTGCAAAAGGCATCCCAAGGGGAGCGCAAAAGTGACGCAACTTGGCTGCCACCACTGATATTTCCATGAGACCATCCCGAACCATAGGCTGATTTTCCTTCCTAGGGTTAAGGTTTGAGTTACACCTAGGGTAAGGGCTCTATTAACCAGAAAGCCCTGAGTTCCAAGAACACAGCAGCTGCGAAGGACTAGCCAAGAAGAGCGCAAAAGTACCACAACATGCCTGCCTCCACAGCTTTTTCCTTGGGGACATGCCTAATTCCTGGCTGATTTGCCTTTCTCGTCTTAGGGTTGGGGTTCGGCCTAGGGCTAGGATTTTTAAAAGCAGGAAGCCCTGAGTTCCAGGCACACTGGAGCTGTGAAAGGCATCCAAAAGGGAGTGCAAAAGTGCCACAACATGGCTGCTTTCACGGCTTTTTCCTTGGCAAGACGCCTAACACCAGGCTGATTTACCTTCCCAGGGTTACTGTTAGGCTTAGGCCTAGGGCTAGGATTTTTGAAACTAGGAAGCCCTGGGCTCCAGGCACACTGCAGCTGTTCAAGGCATCCCAAGGGGAGTACAAAAGTGCAACAACATGGCAGCTTTCACAGCTTTTTCCTTGGCACCATCCCTATACCTAGGCTGATTTATCTGCCTAGGGTTAGGGTTAGGGTTCAGCCTAGGGCTTGGATTTCTTTAACCAGGAAGCCCTGAGTTCCAGGCTTACTTCATCTGCCAAAGGCATCCCAAAGGGAGTGCAGAAGTGCCACAACATGGCTGCTTTCACGGCTTTTTCCTTGGCAAGAAGCCTAACACCAGGCTGACATACTTTCCCAGGGTTACTGTTAGGCTTAGGCCTAGGGCTAGGATTTTTGAAACTAGGAAGCCCTGGGCTCCAGGCACACTGCAGCTGTTCAAGGCATCCCAAGGGGAGTACAAAAGTGCAACAACATGGCAGCTTTCACAGCTTTTTCCTTGGCACCATCCCTATACCTAGGCTGATTTATCTGCCTAGGGTTAGGGTTAGGGTTCAGCCTAGGGCTTGGATTTCTTTAACCAGGAAGCCCTGAGTTCCAGGCTTACTTCATCTGCCAAAGGCATCCCAAAGGGAGTGCAGAAGTGCCACAACATGGCTGCTTTCATGGCTTTTCCCTTAGGAAGAACCCTAATACCCGGCTGATTTACCTTCCTAGGGTTACTGTTAGGCTTAGGCCTAGGACTTTTAAAACCAGGAAGCCCTGGGCTCCAGGCACACTGCAGCTGCAAAAGGCATCCCAAGGGGAGCGCAAAAGTGACGCAACTTGGCTGCCACCACTGATATTTCCATGAGACCATCCCGAACCATAGGCTGATTTTCCTTCCTAGGGTTAAGGTTTGAGTTACGCCTAGGGTAAGGGCTCTATTAACCAGAAAGCCCTGAGTTCCAAGAACACAGCAGCTGCGAAGGACTAGCCAAGAAGAGCGCAAAAGTACCACAACATGCCTGCCTCCACAGCTTTTTCCTTGGGGACATGCCTAATTCCTGGCTGATTTGCCTTTCTCGTCTTAGGGTTGGGGTTCGGCCTAGGGCTAGGATTTTTAAAAGCAGGAAGCCCTGAGTTCCAGGCACACTGGAGCTGTGAAAGGCATCCAAAAGGGAGTGCAAAAGTGCCACAACATGGCTGCTTTCACGGCTTTTTCCTTGGCAAGAAGCCTAACACCAGGCTGACATACTTTCCCAGGGTTACTGTAAGGCTTAAGCCTAGGGCTAGGATTTTTGAAACTAGGAAGCCCTGGGCTCCAGGCACACTGCAGCTGTTCAAGGCATCCCAAGGGGAGTACAAAAGTGCAACAACATGGCAGCTTTCACAGCTTTTTCCTTGGCACCATCCCTATACCTAGGCTGATTTATCTGCCTAGGGTTAGGGTTAGGGTTCAGCCTAGGGCTTGGATTTCTTTAACCAGGAAGCCCTGAGTTCCAGGCTTACTTCATCTGCCAAAGGCATCCCAAAGGGAGTGCAGAAGTGCCACAACATGGCTGCTTTCACGGCTTTTCCCTTAGGAAGAACCCTAATACCCGGCTGATTTACCTTCCTAGGGTTACTGTTAGGCTTAGGCCTAGGACTATTAAAACCAGGAAGCCCTGGGCTCCAGGCACACTGCAGCTGCAAAAGGCATCCCAAGGGGAGCGCAAAAGTGACGCAACTTGGCTGCCACCACTGATATTTCCATGAGACCATCCCGAACCATAGGCTGATTTTCCTTCCTAGGGTTAAGGTTTGAGTTACACCTAGGGTAAGGGTTCTATTAACCAGAAAGCCCTGAGTTCCAAGAACACAGCAGCTGCGAAGGACTAGCCAAGAAGAGCGCAAAAGTACCACAACATGCCTGCCTCCACAGCTTTTTCCTTGGGGACATGCCTAATTCCTGGCTGATTTGCCTTTCTCGTCTTAGGGTTGGGGTTCGGCCTAGGGCTAGGATTTTTAAAATCAAGAAGCCCTGAGTTCCAGGCACACTGGAGCTGTGAAAGGCATCCAAAAGGGAGTGCAAAAGTGCCACAACATGGCTGCTTTCACGGCTTTTTCCTTGGCAAGAAGCCTAACATCAGGCTGATTTACTTTCCCAGGGTTACTGTTAGGCTTAGGCCTAGGGCTAGGATTTTTGAAACTAGGAAGCCCTGGGCTCCAGGCACACTGCAGCTGTTCAAGGCATCCCAAGGGGAGTACAAAAGTGCAACAACATGGCAGCTTTCACAGCTTTTTCCTTGGCACCATCCCTATACCTAGGCTGATTTATCTGCCCAGGGTTAGGGTTAGAGTTCAGCCTAGGGCATGGATTTCTTTAACCAGGAAGCCCTGATTTCCAGGCTTACTTCATCTGCCAAAGGCATCCCAAAGGGAGTGCAGAAGTGCCACAACATGGCTGCTTTCACGGCTTTTCCCTTAGGAAGAACCCTAATACCCGGCTGATTTACCTTCCTAGGGTTACTGTTAGGCTTAGGCCTAGGACTTTTAAAACCAGGAAGCCCTGGGCTCCAGGCACACTGCAGCTGCAAAAGGCATCCCAAGGGGAGCGCAAAAGTGACGCAACTTGGCTGCCACCACTGATATTTCCATGAGACCATCCCGAACCATAGGCTGATTTTCCTTCCTAGGGTTAAGGTTTGAGTTACGCCTAGGGTAAGGGTCTATTAACCAGAAAGCCCTGAGTTCCAAGAACACAGCAGCTGCGAAGGACTAGCCAAGAAGAGCGCAAAAGTAGCACAACATGCCTGCCTCCACAGCTTTTTCCTTGGGGACATGCCTAATTCCTGGCTGATTTGCCTTTCTCGTCTTAGGGTTGGGGTTCGGCCTAGGGCTACGATTTTTAAAAGCAGGAAGCCCTGAGTTCCAGGCACACTGGAGCTGTGAAAGGCATCCAAAAGGGAGTGCAAAAGTGCCACAACATGGCTGCTTTCACAGCTTTTCCCTTAGGAAGAACCCTAATACCCGGCTGATTTACCTTCCTAGGGTTACTGTTAGGCTTAGGCCTAGGACTTTTAAAACCAGGAAGCCCTGGGCTCCAGGCACACTGCAGCTGCAAAAGGCATCCCAAGGGGAGCGCAAAAGTGACGCAACTTGGCTGCCACCACTGATATTTCCATGAGACCATCCCGAACCATAGGCTGATTTTCCTTCCTAGGGTTAAGTTTTGAGTTACGCCTAGGGTAAGGGTCTATTAACCAGAAAGCCCTGAGTTCCAAGAACACAGCAGCTGCGAAGGACTAGCCAAGAAGAGCGCAAAAGTACCACAACATGCCTGCCTCCACAGCTTTTTCCTTGGGGACATGCCTAATTCCTGCCTGATTTGCCTTTCTCGTCTTAGGGTTGGGGTTCGGCCTAGGGCTAGGATTTTTAAAAGCAGGAAGCCCTGAGTTCCAGGCACACTGCAGCTGTGAAAGGCATCCAAAAGGGAGTGCAAAAGTGCCACAACATGGCTGCTTTCACGGCTTTTTCCTTGGCAAGACGCCTAACACCAGGCTGATTTACCTTCCCAGGGTTACTGTTAGGCTTAGGCCTAGGGCTAGGATTTTTAAAACTAGGAAGCCCTTAGCTCCAGGCACACTGCAGCTGTTCAAGGCATCCCAAGGGGAGTACAAAAGTGCAACAACATGGCAGCTTTCACAGCTTTTTCCTTGGCACCATCCCTATACCTAGGCTGATTTATCTGCCTAGGGTTAGGGTTAGGGTTCAGCCTAGGGCTTGAATTTTTTTAACCAGGAAGCCCTGAGTTCCAGGCTTACTTCATCTGCCAAAGGCATCCCAAAGGGAGTGCAGAAGTGCCACAACATGGCTGCTTTCACGGCTTTTCCCTTAGGAAGAACCCTAATACCCGGCTGATTTACCTTCCTAGGGTTACTGTTAGGCTTAGGCCTAGGACTTTTAAAACCAGGAAGCCCTGGGCTCCAGGCACACTGCAGCTGCAAAAGGCATCCCAAGGGGAGCGCAAAAGTGACGCAACTTGGCTGCCACCACTGATATTTCCATGAGACCATCCCGAACCATAGGCTGATTTTCCTTCCTAGGGTTAAGGTTTGAGTTACGCCTAGGGTAAGGGTCTATTAACCAGAAAGCCCTGAGTTCCAAGAACACAGCAGCTGCGAAGGACTAGCCAAGAAGAGCGCAAAAGTACCACAACATGCCTGCCTCCACAGCTTTTTCCTTGGGGACATGCCTAATTCCTGGCTGATTTGCCTTTCTCGTCTTAGGGTTGGGGTTCGGCCTAGGGCTACGATTTTTAAAAGCAGGAAGCCCTGAGTTCCAGGCACACTGGAGCTGTGAAAGGCATCCAAAAGGGAGTGCAAAAGTGCCACAACATGGCTGCTTTCACGGCTTTTTCCTTGGCAAGAAGCCTAACATCAGGCTGATTTACTTTCCCAGGGTTACTGTTAGGCTTAGGCCTAGGGCTAGGATTTTTGAAACTAGGAAGCCCTGGGCTCCAGGCACACTGCAGCTGTTCAAGGCATCCCAAGGGGAGTACAAAAGTGCAACAACATGGCAGCTTTCACAGCTTTTTCCTTGGCACCATCCCTATACCTAGGCTGATTTATCTGCCCAGGGTTAGGGTTAGAGTTCAGACTAGGGCTTGGATTTCTTTAACCAGGAAGCCCTGAGTTCCAGGCTTACTTCATCTGCCAAAGGCATCCCAACGTGAGTGCAGAAGTGCCACAACATGGCTGCTTTCACGGCTTTTCCCTTAGGAAGAACCCTAATACCTGGCTGATTTACCTTCCTAGGGTTACTGTTAGGCTTAGGCCTAGGACTTTTAAAACCAGGAAGCCCTGGGCTCCAGGCACACTGCAGCTGCAAAAGGCATCCCAAGGGGAGCGCAAAAGTGACGCAACTTGGCTGCCACCACTGATATTTCCATGAGACCATCCCGAACCATAGGCTGATTTTCCTTCCTAGGGTTAAGGTTTGAGTTACGCCTAGGGTAAGGGTCTATTAACCAGAAAGCCCTGAGTTCCAAGAACACAGCAGCTGCGAAGGACTAGCCAAGAAGAGCGCAAAAGTAGCACAACATGCCTGCCTCCACAGCTTTTTCCTTGGGGACATGCCTAATTCCTGGCTGATTTGCCTTTCTCGTCTTAGGGTTGGGGTTCGGCCTAGGGCTACGATTTTTAAAAGCAGGAAGCCCTGAGTTCCAGGCACACTGGAGCTGTGAAAGGCATCCAAAAGGGAGTGCAAAAGTGCCACAACATGGCTGCTTTCACAGCTTTTCCCTTAGGAAGAACCCTAATACCCGGCTGATTTACCTTCCTAGGGTTACTGTTAGGCTTAGGCCTAGGACTTTTAAAACCAGGAAGCCCTGGGCTCCAGGCACACTGCAGCTGCAAAAGGCATCCCAAGGGGAGCGCAAAAGTGACGCAACTTGGCTGCCACCACTGATATTTCCATGAGACCATCCCGAACCATAGGCTGATTTTCCTTCCTAGGGTTAAGTTTTGAGTTACGCCTAGGGTAAGGGTCTATTAACCAGAAAGCCCTGAGTTCCAAGAACACAGCAGCTGCGAAGGACTAGCCAAGAAGAGCGCAAAAGTACCACAACATGCCTGCCTCCACAGCTTTTTCCTTGGGGACATGCCTAATTCCTGGCTGATTTGCCTTTCTCGTCTTAGGGTTGGGGTTCGGCCTAGGGCTAGGATTTTTAAAAGCAGGAAGCCCTGAGTTCCAGGCACACTGCAGCTGTGAAAGGCATCCAAAAGGGAGTGCAAAAGTGCCACAACATGGCTGCTTTCACGGCTTTTTCCTTGGCAAGACGCCTAACACCAGGCTGATTTACCTTCCCAGGGTTACTGTTAGGCTTAGGCCTAGGGCTAGGATTTTTAAAACTAGGAAGCCCTTAGCTCCAGGCACACTGCAGCTGTTCAAGGCATCCCAAGGGGAGTACAAAAGTGCAACAACATGGCAGCTTTCACAGCTTTTTCCTTGGCACCATCCCTATACCTAGGCTGATTTATCTGCCTAGGGTTAGGGTTAGGGTTCAGCCTAGGGCTTGAATTTTTTTAACCAGGAAGCCCTGAGTTCCAGGCTTACTTCATCTGCCAAAGGCATCCCAAAGGGAGTGCAGAAGTGCCACAACATGGCTGCTTTCACGGCTTTTCCCTTAGGAAGAACCCTAATACCCGGCTGATTTACCTTCCTAGGGTTACTGTTAGGCTTAGGCCTAGGACTTTTAAAACCAGGAAGCCCTGGGCTCCAGGCACACTGCAGCTGCAAAAGGCATCCCAAGGGGAGCGCAAAAGTGACGCAACTTGGCTGCCACCACTGATATTTCCATGAGACCATCCCGAACCATAGGCTGATTTTCCTTCCTAGGGTTAAGGTTTGAGTTACGCCTAGGGTAAGGGTCTATTAACCAGAAAGCCCTGAGTTCCAAGAACACAGCAGCTGCGAAGGACTAGCCAAGAAGAGCGCAAAAGTAGCACAACATGCCTGCCTCCACAGCTTTTTCCTTGGGGACATGCCTAATTCCTGGCTGATTTGCCTTTCTCGTCTTAGGGTTGGGGTTCGGCCTAGGGCTACGATTTTTAAAAGCAGGAAGCCCTGAGTTCCAGGCACACTGGAGCTGTGAAAGGCATCCAAAAGGGAGTGCAAAAGTGCCACAACATGGCTGCTTTCACGGCTTTTTCCTTGGCAAGAAGCCTAACATCAGGCTGATTTACTTTCCCAGGGTTACTGTTAGGCTTAGGCCTAGGGCTAGGATTTTTGAAACTAGGAAGCCCTGGGCTCCAGGCACACTGCAGCTGTTCAAGGCATCCCAAGGGGAGTACAAAAGTGCAACAACATGGCAGCTTTCACAGCTTTTTCCTTGGCACCATCCCTATACCTAGGCTGATTTATCTGCCCAGGGTTAGGGTTAGAGTTCAGACTAGGGCTTGGATTTCTTTAACCAGGAAGCCCTGAGTTCCAGGCTTACTTCATCTGCCAAAGGCATCCCAAAGGGAGTGCAGAAGTGCCACAACATGGCTGCTTTCACGGCTTTTCCCTTAGGAAGAACCCTAATACCTGGCTGATTTACCTTCCTAGGGTTACTGTTAGGCTTAGGCCTAGGACTTTTAAAACCAGGAAGCCCTGGGCTCCAGGCACACTGCAGCTGCAAAAGGCATCCCAAGGGGAGCGCAAAAGTGACGCAACTTGGCTGCCACCACTGATATTTCCATGAGACCATCCCGAACCATAGGCTGATTTTCCTTCCTAGGGTTAAGGTTTGAGTTACGCCTAGGGTAAGGGTCTATTAACCAGAAAGCCCTGAGTTCCAAGAACACAGCAGCTGCGAAGGACTACCCAAGAAGAGCGCAAAAGTACCACAACATGCCTGCCTCCACAGCTTTTTCCTTGGGGACATGCCTAATTCCTGGCTGATTTGCCTTTCTCGTCTTAGGGTTGGGGTTCGGCCTAGGGCAAGGATTTTTAAAAGCAGGAAGCCCTGAGTTCCAGGCACACTGGAGCTGTGAAAGGCATCCAAAAGGGAGTGCAAAAGTGCCACAACATGGCTGCTTTCACGGCTTTTCCCTTAGGAAGAACCCTAATACCCGGCTGATTTACCTTCCTAGGGTTACTGTTAGGCTTAGGCCTAGGACTTTTAAAACCAGGAAGCCCTGGGCTCCAGGCACACTGCAGCTGCAAAAGGCATCCCAAGGGGAGCGCAAAAGTGACGCAACTTGGCTGCCACCACTGATATTTCCATGAGACCATCCCGAACCATAGGCTGATTTTCCTTCCTAGGGTTAAGGTTTGAGTTACGCCTAGGGTAAGGGTCTATTAACCAGAAAGCCCTGAGTTCCAAGAACACAGCAGCTGCGAAGGACTAGCCAAGAAGAGCGCAAAAGTACCACAACATGCCTGCCTCCACAGCTTTTTCCTTGGGGACATGCCTAATTCCTGGCTGATTTGCCTTTCTCGTCTTAGGGTTGGGGTTCGGCCTAGGGCTAGGATTTTTATAAGCAGGAAGCCCTGAGTTCCAGGCACACTGCAGCTGTGAAAGGCATCCAAAAGGGAGTGCAAAAGTGCCACAACATGGCTGCTTTCACGGCTTTTTCCTTGGCAAGACGCCTAACACCAGGCTGATTTACCTTCCAAGGGTTACTGTTAGGCTTAGGTCTAGGGCTAGGATTTTTAAAACTAGGAAGCCCTTAGCTCCAGGCACACTGCAGCTGTTCAAGGCATCCCAAGGGGAGTACAAAAGTGCAACAACATGGCAGCTTTCACAGCTTTTTCCTTGGCACCATCCCTATACATAGGCTGATTTATCTGCCTAGGGTTAGGGTTAGGGTTCAGCCTAGGGCTTGAATTTTTTTAACCAGGAAGCCCTGAGTTCCAGGCTTACTTCATCTGCCAAAGGCATCCCAAAGGGAGTGCAGAAGTGCCACAACATGGCTGCTTTCACGGCTTTTCCCTTAGGAAGAACCCTAATACCCGGCTGATTTACCTTCCTAGGGTTACTGTTAGGCTTAGGCCTAGGACTTTTAAAACCAGGAAGCCCTGGGCTCCAGGCACACTGCAGCTGCAAAAGGCATCCCAAGGGGAGCGCAAAAGTGACGCAACTTGGCTGCCACCACTGATATTTCCATGAGACCATCCCGAACCATAGGCTGATTTTCCTTCCTAGGGTTAAGGTTTGAGTTACGCCTAGGGTAAGGGTCTATTAACCAGAAAGCCCTGAGTTCCAAGAACACAGCAGCTGCGAAGGACTAGCCAAGAAGAGCGCAAAAGTAGCACAACATGCCTGCCTCCACAGCTTTTTCCTTGGGGACATGCCTAATTCCTGGCTGATTTGCCTTTCTCGTCTTAGGGTTGGGGTTCGGCCTAGGGCTAGGATTTTTAAAAGCAGGAAGCCCTGAGTTCCAGGCACACTGGAGCTGTGAAAGGCATCCAAAAGGGAGTGCAAAAGTGCCACAACATGGCTGCTTTCACGGCTTTTTCCTTGGCAAGACGCCTAACACCAGGCTGATTTACTTTCCCAGGGTTACTGTTAGGCTTAGGCCTAGGGCTAGGATTTTTGAAACTAGGAAGCCCTTAGCTCCAGGCACACTGCAGCTGTTCAAGGCATCCCAAGGGGAGTACAAAAGTGCAACAACATGGCAGCTTTCACAGCTTTTTCCTTGGCATCATCCCTATACCTAGGCTGATTTATCTGCCTAGGGTTAGGGTTAGGGTTCAGCCTAGGGCTTGAATTTTTTTTACCAGGAAGCCCTGAGTTCCAGGCTTACTTCATCTGCCAAAGGCATCCCAAAGGGAGTGCAGAAGTGCCACAACATGGCTGCTTTCACGGCTTTTCCCTTAGGAAGAACCCTAATACCCGGCTGATTTACCTTCCTAGGGTTACTGTTAGGCTTAGGCCTAGGACTTTTAAAACCAGGAAGCCCTGGGCTCCAGGCACACTGCAGCTGCAAAAGGCATCCCAAGGGGAGCGCAAAAGTGACGCAACTTGGCTGCCACCACTGATATTTCCATGAGACCATCCCGAACCATAGGTTGATTTTCCTTCCTAGGGTTAAGGTTTGAGTTACGCCTAGGGTAAGGGTCTATTAACCAGAAAGCCCTGAGTTCCAAGAACACAGCAGCTGCGAAGGACTAGCCAAGAAGAGCGCAAAAGTAGCACAACATGCCTGCCTCCACAGCTTTTTCCTTGGGGACATGCCTAATTCCTGGCTGATTTGCCTTTCTCGTCTTAGGGTTGGGGTTCGGCCTAGGGCTAGGATTTTTAAAATCAGGAAGCCCTGAGTTCCAGGCACACTGGAGCTGTGAAAGGCATCCAAAAGGGAGTGCAAAAGTGCCACAACATGGCTGCTTTCACGGCTTTTCCCTTAGGAAGAACCCTAATACCCGGCTGATTTACCTTCCTAGGGTTACTGTTAGGCTTAGGCCTAGGACTTTTAAAACCAGGAAGCCCTGGGCTCCAGGCACACTGCAGCTGCAAAAGGCATCCCAAGGGGAGCGCAAAAGTGACGCAACTTGGCTGCCACCACTGATATTTCCATGAGAGCATCCCGAACCATAGGCTGATTTTCCTTCCTAGGGTTAAGGTTTGAGTTACGCCTAGGGTAAGGGTCTATTAACCAGAAAGCCCTGAGTTCCAAGAACACAGCAGCTGCGAAGGACTAGCCAAGAAGAGCGCAAAAGTAGCACAACATGCCTGCCTCCACAGCTTTTTCCTTGGGGACATGCCTAATTCCTGGCTGATTTGCCTTTCTCGTCTTAGGGTTGGGGTTCGGCCTAGGGCTAGGATTTTTAAAAGCAGGAAGCCCTGAGTTCCAGGCACACTGCAGCTGTGAAAGGCATCCAAAAGGGAGTGCAAAAGTGCCACAACATGGCTGCTTTCACGGCTTTTTCCTTGGCAAGACGCCTAACACCAGGCTGATTTACCTTCCCAGGGTTACTGTTAGGCTTAGGCCTAGGGCTAGGATTTTTGAAACTAGGAAGCCCTGGGCTCCAGGCACACTGCAGCTGTTCAAGGCATCCCAAGGGGAGTACAAAAGTGCAACAACATGGCAGCTTTCACAGCTTTTTCCTTGGCACCATCCCTATACCTAGGCTGATTTATCTGCCTAGGGTTAGGGTTAGGGTTCAGCCTAGGGCTTGAATTTTTTTAACCAGGAAGCCCTGAGTTCCAGGCACACTGCAGCTGTGAAAGGCATCCAAAAGGGAGTGCAAAAGTGCCACAACATGGCTGCTTTCACGGCTTTTTCCTTAGGAAGAACCCTAATACCCGGCTGATTTACCTTCCTAGGGTTACTGTTAGGCTTAGGCCTAGGACTTTTAAAACCAGGAAGCCCTGGGCTCCAGGCACACTGCAGCTGCAAAAGGCATCCCAAGGGGAGCGCAAAAGTGACGCAACTTGGCTGCCACCACTGATATTTCCATGAGAGCATCCCGAACCATAGGCTGATTTTCCTTCCTAGGGTTAAGGTTTGAGTTACGCCTAGGGTAAGGGTCTATTAACCAGAAAGCCCTGAGTTCCAAGAACACAGCAGCTGCGAAGGACTAGCCAAGAAGAGCGCAAAAGTACCACAACATGCCTGCCTCCACAGCTTTTTCCTTGGGGACATGCCTAATTCCTGGCTGATTTGCCTTTCTCGTCTTAAGGTTGGGGTTCGGCCTAGGGCTAGGATTTTTAAAAGCAGGAAGCCCTGAGTTCCAGGCACAATGCAGCTGTGAAAGGCATCCAAAAGTGAGTGCAAAAGTGCCACAACATGGCTGCTTTCACGGCTTTTCCCTTAGGAAGAACCCTAATACCCGGCTGATTTACCTTCCTAGGGTTACTGTTAGGCTTAGGCCTAGGACTTTTAAAACCAGGAAGCCCTGGGCTCCAGGCACACTGCAGCTGCGAAAGGCATCCCAAGGGGAGCGCAAAAGTGACGCAACTTGGCTGCCACCACTGATATTTCCATGAGACCATCCCGAACCATAGGCTGATTTTCCTTCCTAGGGTTAAGGTTTGAGTTACGCCTAGGGTAAGGGTTCTATTAACCAGAAAGCCCTGAGTTCCCGGAACACAGCAGCTGTGAAGGACTAGCCAAGAAGAGCGCAAAAGTACCACAACATGCCTGCCTCCACAGCTTTTTCCTTGGGGACATGCCTAATTCCTGGCTGATTTGCCTTTCTCGTCTTAGGGTTGGGGTTCGGCCTAGGGCTAGGATTTTTAAAAGCAGGAAGCCCTGAGTTCCAGGCACACTGCAGCTGTGAAAGGCATCCAAAAGGGAGTGCAAAAGTGCCACAACATGGCTGCTTTCACGGCTTTTTCCTTGGCAAGACGCCTAACACCAGGCTGATTTACCTTCCCAGGGTTACTGTTAGGCTTAGGCCTAGGACTTTTAAAACCAGGAAGCCCTGGGCTCCAGGCACACTGCAGCTGCAAAAGGCATCCCAAGGGGAGCGCAAAAGTGACGCAACTTGGCTGCCACCACTGATATTTCCATGAGAGCATCCCGAACCATAGGCTGATTTTCCTTCCTAGGGTTAAGGTTTGAGTTACGCCTAGGGTAAGGGTCTATTAACCAGAAAGCCCTGAGTTCCAAGAACACAGCAGCTGCGAAGGACTACCCAAGAAGAGCGCAAAAGTACCACAACATGCCTGCCTCCACAGCTTTTTCCTTGGGGACATGCCTAATTCCTGGCTGATTTGCCTTTCTCGTCTTAGGGTTGGGGTTCAGCCTAGGGCTAGGATTTTTAAAAGCAGGAAGCCCTGAGTTCCAGGCACACTGCAGCTGTGAAAGGCATCCAAAAGGGAGTGCAAAAGTGCCACAACATGGCTGCTTTCACGGCTTTTTCCTTGGCAAGACGCCTAACACCAGGCTGATTTACCTTCCCAGGGTTACTGTTAGGCTTAGGCCTAGGGCTAGGATTTTTGAAACTAGGAAGCCCTGGGCTCCAGGCACACTGCAGCTGTTCAAGGCATCCCAAGGGGAGTACAAAAGTGCAACAACATGGCAGCTTTCACAGCTTTTTCCTTGGCACCATCCCTATACCTAGGCTGATTTATCTGCCTAGGGTTAGGGTTAGGGTTCAGCCTAGGGCTTGAATTTTTTTAACCAGGAAGCCCTGAGTTCCAGGCTTACTTCATCTGCCAAAGGCATCCCAAAGGGAGTGCAGAAGTGCCACAACATGGCTGCTTTCACGGCTTTTCCCTTAGGAAGAACCCTAATACCCGGCTGATTTACCTTCCTAGGGTTACTGTTAGGCTTAGGCCTAGGACTTTTAAAACCAGGAAGCCCTGGGCTCCAGGCACACTGCAGCTGCAAAAGGCATCCCAAGGGGAGCGCAAAAGTGACGCAACTTGGCTGCCACCACTGATATTTCCATGAGACCATCCCGAACCATAGGCTGATTTTCCTTCCTAGGGTTAAGGTTTGAGTTACGCCTAGGGTAAGGGTCTATTAACCAGAAAGCCCTGAGTTCCAAGAACACAGCAGCTGCGAAGGACTAGCCAAGAAGAGCGCAAAAGTACCACAACATGCCTGCCTCCACAGCTTTTTCCTTGGGGACATGCCTAATTCCTGGCTGATTTGCCTTTCTCGTCTTAGGGTTGGGGTTCGGCCTAGGGCTAGGATTTTTAAAATCAGGAAGCCCTGAGTTCCAGGCACACTGGAGCTGTGAAAGGCATCCAAAAGGGAGTGCAAAAGTGCCACAACATGGCTGCTTTCACGGCTTTTTCCTTGGCAAGACGCCTAACACCAGGCTGATTTACCTTCCCAGGGTTACTGTTAGGCTTAGGCCTAGGGCTAGGATTTTTAAAACTAGGAAGCCCTTAGCTCCAGGCACACTGCAGCTGTTCAAGGCATCCCAAGGGGAGTACAAAAGTGCAACAACATGGCAGCTTTCACAGCTTTTTCCTTGGCACCATCCCTATACCTAGGCTGATTTATCTGCCTAGGGTTAGGGTTAGGGTTCAGCCTAGGGCTTGAATTTCTTTAACCAGGAAGCCCTGAGTTCCAGGCTTACTTCATCTGCCAAAGGCATCCCAAAGGGAGTGCAGAAGTGCCACAACATGGCTGCTTTCACGGCTTTTCCCTTAGGAAGAACCCTAATACCCGGCTGATTTACCTTCCTAGGGTTATTGTTAGGCTTAGGCCTAGGACTTTTAAAACCAGGAAGCCCTGGGCTCCAGGCACACTGCAGCTGCGAAAGGCATCCCAAGGGGAGCGCAAAAGTGACGCAACTTGGCTGCCACCACTGATATTTCCATGAGACCATCCCGAACCATAGGTTGATTTTCCTTCCTAGGGTTAAGGTTTGAGTTACGCCTAGGGTAAGGGTCTATTAACCAGAAAGCCCTGAGTTCCAAGAACACAGCAGCTGCGAAGGACTAGCCAAGAAGAGCGCAAAAGTACCACAACATGCCTGCCTCCACAGCTTTTTCCTTGGGGACATGCCTAATTCCTGGCTGATTTGCCTTTCTCGTCTTAGGGTTGGGGTTCGGCCTAGGGCTAGGATTTTTAAAAGCAGGAAGCCCTGAGTTCCAGGCACACTGCAGCTGTGAAAGGCATCCAAAAGGGAGTGCAAAAGTGCCACAACATGGCTGCTTTCACGGCTTTTCCCTTAGGAAGAACCCTAATACCCGGCTGATTTACCTTCCTAGGGTTACTGTTAGGCTTAGGCCTAGGACTTTTAAAACCAGGAAGCCCTGGGCTCCAGGCACACTGCAGCTGCAAAAGGCATCCCAAGGGGAGCGCAAAAGTGACGCAACTTGGCTGCCACCACTGATATTTCCATGAGAGCATCCCGAACCATAGGCTGATTTTCCTTCCTAGGGTTAAGGTTTGAGTTACGCCTAGGGTAAGGGTCTATTAACCAGAAAGCCCTGAGTTCCAAGAACACAGCAGCTGCGAAGGACTAGCCAAGAAGAGCGCAAAAGTAGCACAACATGCCTGACTCCACAGCTTTTTCCTTGGGGACATGCCTAATTCCTGGCTGATTTGCCTTTCTCGTCTTAGGGTTGGGGTTCGGCCTAGGGCTAGGATTTTTAAAAGCAGGAAGCCCTGAGTTCCAGGCACACTGCAGCTGTGAAAGGCATCCAAAAGGGAGTGCAAAAGTGCCACAACATGGCTGCTTTCACGGCTTTTTCCTTGGCAAGACGCCTAACACCAGGCTGATTTACCTTCCCAGGGTTACTGTTAGGCTTAGGCCTAGGGCTAGGATTTTTGAAACTAGGAAGCCCTGGGCTCCAGGCACAATGCAGCTGTTCAAGGCATCCCAAGGGGAGTACAAAAGTGCAACAACATGGCAGCTTTCACAGCTTTTTCCTTGGCACCATCCCTATACCTAGGCTGATTTATCTGCCTAGGGTTAGGGTTAGGGTTCAGCCTAGGGCTTGGATTTCTTTAACCAGGAAGCCCTGAGTTCCAGGCTTACTTCATCTGCCAAAGGCATCCCAAAGGGAGTGCAGAAGTGCCACAACATGGCTGCTTTCACGGCTTTTCCCTTAGGAAGAACCCTAATACCCGGCTGATTTACCTTCCTAGGGTTACTATTAGGCTTAGGCCTAGGACTTTTAAAACCAGGAAGCCCTGGGCTCCAGGCACACTGCAGCTGCGAAAGGCATCCCAAGGGGAGCGCAAAAGTGATGCAACTTGGCTGCCACCACTGATATTTCCATGAGACCATCCCGAACCATAGGCTGATTTTCCTTCCTAGGGTTAAGGTTTGAGTTACGCCTAGGGTAAGGGTTCTATTAACCAGAAAGCCCTGAGTTCCAAGAACACAGCAGCTGCGAAGGACTAGCCAAGAAGAGCGCAAAAGTACCACAACATGCCTGCCTCCACAGCTTTTTCCTTGGGGACATGCCTAATTCCTGGCTGATTTGCCTTTCTCGTCTTAAGGTTGGGGTTCGGCCTAGGGCTAGGATTTTTAAAAGCAGGAAGCCCTGAGTTCCAGGCACACTGCAGCTGTGAAAGGCATCCAAAAGGGAGTGCAAAAGTGCCACAACATGGCTGCTTTCACGGCTTTTCCCTTAGGAAGAACCCTAATACCCGGCTGATTTACCTTCCTAGGGTTACTGTTAGGCTTAGGCCTAGGACTTTTAAAACCAGGAAGCCCTGGGCTCCAGGCACACTGCAGCTGCGAAAGGCATCCCAAGGGGAGCGCAAAAGTGACGCAACTTGGCTGCCACCACTGATATTTCCATGAGACCATCCCGAACCATAGGCTGATTTTCCTTCCTAGGGTTAAGGTTTGAGTTACGCCTAGGGTAAGGGCTCTATTAACCAGAAAGCCCTGAGTTCCCGGAACACAGCAGCTGTGAAGGACTACCCAAGAAGAGCGCAAAAGTACCACAACATGCCTGCCTCCACAGCTTTTTCCTTGGGGACATGCCTAATTCCTGGCTGATTTGCCTTTCTCGTCTTAGGGTTGGGGTTCGGCCTAGGGTTAGGATTTTTAAAATCAGGAAGCCCTGAGTTCCAGGCACACTGGAGCTGTGAAAGGCATCCAAAAGGGAGTGCAAAAGTGCCACAACATGGCTGCTTTCACGGCTTTTTCCTTGGCAAGACGCCTAACACCAGGCTGATTTACCTTCCCAGGGTTACTGTTAGGCTTAGGCCTAGGGCTAGGATTTTTGAAACTAGGAAGCCCTTAGCTCCAGGCACACTGCAGCTGTTCAAGGCATCCCAAGGGGAGTACAAAAGTGCAACAACATGGCAGCTTTCACAGCTTTTTCCTTGGCACTATCCCTATACCTAGGCTGATTTATCGGCCTAGGGTTATGGTTAGGGTTCAGCCTAGGGCTTGAATTTCTTTAACCAGGAAGCCCTGAGTTCCAGGCTTACTTCATCTGCCAAAGGCATCCCAAAGGGAGTGCAGAAGTGCCACAACATGGCTGCTTTCACGGCTTTTCCCTTAGGAAGAACCCTAATACCCGGCTGATTTACCTTCCTAGGGTTACTGTTAGGCTTAGGCCTAGGACTTTTAAAACCAGGAAGCCCTGGGCTCCAGGCACACTGCAGCTGCGAAAGGCATCCCAAAGGGAGCGCAAAAGTGACGCAACTTGGCTGCCACCACTGATATTTCCATGAGACCATCCCGAACCATAGGTTGATTTTCCTTCCTAGGGTTAAGGTTTGAGTTACGCCTAGGGTAAGGGTCTATTAACCAGAAAGCCCTGAGTTCCAAGAACACAGCAGCTGCGAAGGACTAGCCAAGAAGAGCGCAAAAGTACCACAACATGCCTGCCTCCACAGCTTTTTCCTTGGGGACATGCCTAATTCCTGGCTGATTTGCCTTTCTCGTCTTAGGGTTGGGGTTCGGACTAGGGCTAGGATTTTTAAAAGCAGGAAGCCCTGAGTTCCAGGCACACTGCAGCTGTGAAAGGCATCCCGAGGGGAGTACAAAAGTGCAACAACATGGCAGCTTTCACAGCTTTTTCCTTGGCACCATCCCTATACCTAGGCTGATTTATCTGCCTAGGGTTAGGGTTAGGGTTCAGCCTAGGGCTTGAATTTTTTTAACCAGGAAGCCCTGAGTTCCAGGCTTACTTCATCTGCCAAAGGCATCCCAAAGGGAGTGCAGAAGTGCCACAACATGGCTGCTTTCACGGCTTTTCCCTTAGGAAGAACCCTAATACCCGGCTGATTTACCTTCCTAGGGTTACTGTTAGGCTTAGGCCTAGGACTTTTAAAACCAGGAAGCCCTGGGCTCCAGGCACACTGCAGCTGCAAAAGGCATCCCAAGGGGAGCGCAAAAGTGACGCAACTTGGCTGCCACCACTGATATTTCCATGAGACCATCCCGAACCATAGGCTGATTTTCCTTCCTAGGGTTAAGGTTTGAGTTACGCCTAGGGTAAGGGTCTATTAACCAGAAAGCCCTGAGTTCCAAGAACACAGCAGCTGCGAAGGACTAGCCAAGAAGAGCGCAAAAGTACCACAACATGCCTGCCTCCACAGCTTTTTCCTTGGGGACATGCCTAATTCCTGGCTGATTTGCCTTTCTCGTCTTAGGGTTGGGGTTCAGCCTAGGGCTAGGATTTTTAAAAGCAGGAAGCCCTGAGTTCCAGGCACACTGCAGCTGTGAAAGGCATCCAAAAGGGAGTGCAAAAGTGCCACAACATGGCTGCTTTCACGGCTTTTTCCTTGGCAAGACGCCTAACACCAGGCTGATTTACCTTCCCAGGGTTACTGTTAGGCTTAGGCCTAGGGCTAGGATTTTTAAAACTAGGAAGCCCTTAGCTCCAGGCACACTGCAGCTGTTCAAGGCATCCCAAGGGGAGTACAAAAGTGCAACAACATGGCAGCTTTCACAGCTTTTTCCTTGGCACCATCCCTATACCTAGGCTGATTTATCTGCCTAGGGTTAGGGTTAGGGTTCAGCCTAGGGCTTGAATTTCTTTAACCAGGAAGCCCTGAGTTCCAGGCTTACTTCATCTGCCAAAGGCATCCCAAAGGGAGTGCAGAAGTGCCACAACATGGCTGCTTTCACGGCTTTTCCCTTAGGAAGAACCCTAATACCCGGCTGATTTACCTTCCTAGGGTTACTGTTAGGCTTAGGCCTAGGACTTTTAAAACCAGGAAGCCCTGGGCTCCAGGCACACTGCAGCTGCGAAAGGCATCCCAAGGGGAGCGCAAAAGTGACGCAACTTGGCTGCCACCACTGATATTTCCATGAGACCATCCCGAACCATAGGTTGATTTTCCTTCCTAGGGTTAAGGTTTGAGTTACGCCTAGGGTAAGGGTCTATTAACCAGAAAGCCCTGAGTTCCAAGAACACAGCAGCTGCGAAGGACTAGCCAAGAAGAGCGCAAAAGTACCACAACATGCCTGCCTCCACAGCTTTTTCCTTGGGGACATGCCTAATTCCTGGCTGATTTGCCTTTCTCGTCTTAGGGTTGGGGTTCGGCCTAGGGCTAGGATTTTTAAAAGCAGGAAGCCCTGAGTTCCAGGCACACTGCAGCTGTGAAAGGCATCCAAAAGGGAGTGCAAAAGTGCCACAACATGGCTGCTTTCACGGCTTTTCCCTTAGGAAGAACCCTAATACCCGGCTGATTTACCTTCCTAGGGTTACTGTTAGGCTTAGGCCTAGGACTTTTAAAACCAGGAAGCCCTGGGCTCCAGGCACACTGCAGCTGCAAAAGGCATCCCAAGGGGAGCGCAAAAGTGACGCAACTTGGCTGCCACCACTGATATTTCCATGAGAGCATCCCGAACCATAGGCGGATTTTCCTTCCTAGGGTTAAGGTTTGAGTTACACCTAGGGTAAGGGTCTATTAACCAGAAAGCCCGGAGTTCCAAGAACACAGCAGCTGCGAAGGACTAGCCAAGAAGAGCGCAAAAGTACCACAACATGCCTGCCTCCACAGCTTTTTCCTTGGGGACATGCCTAATTCCTGGCTGATTTGCCTTTCTCGTCTTAGGGTTGGGGTTCGGCCTAGGGCTAGGATTTTTAAAAGCAGGAAGCCCTGAGTTCCAGGCACACTGGAGCTGTGAAAGGCATCCAAAAGGGAGTGCAAAAGTGCCACAACATGGCTGCTTTCACGGCTTTTTCCTTGGCAAGACGCCTAACACCAGGCTGATTTACCTTCCCAGGGTTACTGTTAGGCTTAGGCCTAGGGCTAGGATTTTTGCAACTAGGAAGCCCTGGGCTCCAGGCACAATGCAGCTGTTCAAGGCATCCCAAGGGGAGTACAAAAGTGCAACAACATGGCAGCTTTCACAGCTTTTTCCTTGGAACCATCCCTATACCTAGGCTGATTTATCTGCCTAGGGTTAGGGTTAGGGTTCAGCCTAGGGCTTGAATTTTTTTAACCAGGAAGCCCTGAGTTCCAGGCTTACTTCATCTGCCAAAGGCATCCCAAAGGGAGTGCAGAAGTGCCACAACATGGCTGCTTTCACGGCTTTTCCCTTAGGAAGAACCCTAATACCCGGCTGATTTACCTTCCTAGGGTTACTGTTAGGCTTAGGCCTAGGACTTTTAAAACCAGGAAGCCCTGGGCTCCAGGCACACTGCAGCTGCAAAAGGCATCCCAAGGGGAGCGCAAAAGTGACGCAACTTGGCTGCCACCACTGATATTTCCATGAGACCATCCCGAACCATAGGCTGATTTTCCTTCCTAGGGTTAAGGTTTGAGTTACGCCTAGGGTAAGGGTCTATTAACCAGAAAGCCCTGAGTTCCAAGAACACAGCAGCTGCGAAGGACTAGCCAAGAAGAGCGCAAAAGTACCACAACATGCCTGCCTCCACAGCTTTTTCCTTGGGGACATGCCTAATTCCTGGCTGATTTGCCTTTCTCGTCTTAGGGTTGGGGTTCGGCCTAGGGCTAGGATTTTTAAAAGCAGGAAGCCCTGAGTTCCAGGCACACTGCAGCTGTGAAAGGCATCCAAAAGGGAGTGCAAAAGTGCCACAACATGGCTGCTTTCACGGCTTTTCCCTTAGGAAGAATCCTAATACCCGTCTGATTTACCTTCCTAGGGTTACTGTTAGGCTTAGGCCTAGGACTTTTAAAACCAGGAAGCCCTGGGCTCCAGGCACACTGCAGCTGCGAAAGGCATCCCAAGGGGAGCGCAAAAGTGATGCAACTTGGCTGCCACCACTGATATTTCCATGAGAGCATCCCGAACCATAGGCTGATTTTCCTTCCTAGGGTTAAGGTTTGAGTTACGCCTAGGGTAAGGGTCTATTAACCAGAAAGCCCTGAGTTCCAAGAACACAGCAGCTGCGAAGGACTAGCCAAGAAGAGCGCAAAAGTACCACAACATGCCTGCCTCCACAGCTTTTTCCTTGGGGACATGCCTAATTCCTGGCTGATTTGCCTTTCTCGTCTTAGGGTTGGGGTTCGGCCTAGGGCTAGGATTTTTAAAAGCAGGAAGCCCTGAGTTCCAGGCACACTGGAGCTGTGAAAGGCATCCAAAAGGGAGTGCAAAAGTGCCACAACATGGCTGCTTTCACGGCTTTTTCCTTGGCAAGACGCCTAACACCATGCTGATTTACCTTCCCAGGGTTACTGTTAGGCTTAGGCCTAGGGCTAGGATTTTTGAAACTAGGATGCCCTTAGCTCCAGGCACACTGCAGCTGTTCAAGGCATCCCAAGGGGAGTACAAAAGTGCAACAACATGGCAGCTTTCACAGCTTTTTCCTTGGCACCATCCCTATACCTAGGCTGATTTATCTGCCTAGGGTTAGGGTTAGGGTTCAGCCTAGGGCTTGGATTTTTTTAACCAGGAAGCCCTGAGTTCCAGGCTTACTTCATCTGCCAAAGGCATCCAAAAGGGAGTGCAGAAGTGCCACAACATGGCTGCTTTCACGGCTTTTCCCTTAGGAAGAACCCTAATACCCGGCTGATTTACCTTCCTAGGGTTACTGTTAGGCTTAGGCCTAGGACTTTTAAAACCAGGAAGCCCTGGGCTCCAGGCACACTGCAGCTGCAAAAGGCATCCCAAGGGGAGCGCAAAAGTGACGCAACTTGGCTGCCACCACTGATATTTCCATGAGACCATCCCGAACCATAGGCTGATTTTCCTTCCTAGGGTTAAGGTTTGAGTTACGCCTAGGGTAAGGGTCTATTAACCAGAAAGCCCTGAGTTCCAAGAACACAGCAGCTGCGAAGGACTACCCAAGAAGAGCGCAAAAGTACCACAACATGCCTGCCTCCACAGCTTTTTCCTTGGGGACATGCCTAATTCCTGGCTGATTTGCCTTTCTCGTCTTAGGGTTGGGGTTCAGCCTAGGGCTAGGATTTTTAAAAGCAGGAAGCCCTGAGTTCCAGGCACACTGGAGCTGTGAAAGGCATCCAAAAGGGAGTGCAAAAGTGCCACAACATGGCTGCTTTCACGGCTTTTTCCTTGGCAAGACGCCTAACACCAGGCTGATTTACCTTCCCAGGGTTACTGTTAGGCTTAGGCCTAGGGCTAGGATTTTTAAAACTAGGAAGCCCTTAGCTCCAGGCACACTGCAGCTGTTCAAGGCATCCCAAGGGGAGTACAAAAGTGCAACAACATGGCAGCTTTCACAGCTTTTTCCTTGGCACCATCCCTATACCTAGGCTGATTTATCTGCCTAGGGTTAGGGTTAGGGTTCAGCCTAGGGCTTGGATTTTTTTAACCAGGAAGCCCTGAGTTCCAGGCTTACTTCATCTGCCAAAGGCATCCCAACGTGAGTGCAGAAGTGCCACAACATGGCTGCTTTCACGGCTTTTCCCTTAGGAAGAACCCTAATACCCGGCTGATTTACCTTCCTAGGGTTACTGTTAGGCTTAGGCCTAGGACTTTTAAAACCAGGAAGCCCTGGGCTCCAGGCACACTGCAGCTGCAAAAGGCATCCCAAGGGGAGCGCAAAAGTGACGCAACTTGGCTGCCACCACTGATATTTCCATGAGACCATCCCGAACCATAGGCTGATTTTCCTTCCTAGGGTTAAGGTTTGAGTTACGCCTAGGGTAAGGGTTCTATTAACCAGAAAGCCCTGAGTTCCAAGAACACAGCAGCTGCGAAGGACTACCCAAGAAGAGCGCAAAAGTACCACAACATGCCTGTCTCCACAGCTTTTTCCTTGCGGACATGCCTAATTCCTGGCTGATTTGCCTTTCTCGTCTTAGGGTTGGGGTTCGGCCTAGGGCTAGGATTTTTAAAAGCAGGAAGCCCTGAGTTCCAGGCACACTGCAGCTGTGAAAGGCATCCAAAAGGGAGTGCAAAAGTGCCACAACATGGCTGCTTTCACGGCTTTTTCCTTGGCAAGACGCCTAACACCAGGCTGATTTACCTTCCCAGGGTTACTGTCAGGCTTAGGCCTAGGGCTAGGATTTTTGAAACTAGGAAGCCCTGGGCTCCAGGCACACTGCAGCTGTTCAAGGCATCCCAAGGGGAGTACAAAAGTGCAACAACATGGCAGCTTTCACAGCTTTTTCCTTGGCACCATCCCTATACCTAGGCTGATTTATCTGCCTAGGGTTAGGGTTAGGGTTCAGCCTAGGGCTTGGATTTTTTTAACCAGGAAGCCCTGAGTTCCAGGCTTACTTCATCTGCCAAAGGCATCCCAAAGGGAGTGCAGAAGTGCCACAACATGGCTGCTTTCACGGCTTTTCCCTTAGGAAGAACCCTAATACCCGGCTGATTTACCTTCCTAGGGTTACTGTTAGGCTTAGGCCTAGGACTTTTAAAACCAGGAAGCCCTGGGCTCCAGGCACACTGCAGCTGCAAAAGGCATCCCAAGGGGAGCGCAAAAGTGACGCAACTTGGCTGCAACCACTGATATTTCCATGAGACCATCCCGAACCATAGGCTGATTTTCCTTCCTAGGGTTAAGGTTTGAGTTACGCCTAGGGTAAGGGTCTATTAACCAGAAAGCCCTGAGTTCCAAGAACACAGCAGCTGCGAAGGACTACCCAAGAAGAGCGCAAAAGTACCACAACATGCCTGCCTCCACAGCTTTTTCCTTGGGGACATGCCTAATTCCTGGCTGATTTGCCTTTCTCGTCTTAGGGTTGGGGTTCGGCCTAGGGCTAGGATTTTTAAAATCAGGAAGCCCTGAGTTCCAGGCACACTGGAGCTGTGAAAGGCATCCAAAAGGGAGTGCAAAAGTGCCACAACATGGCTGCTTTCACGGCTTTTTCCTTGGCAAGACGCCTAACACCAGGCTGATTTACCTTCCCAGGGTTACTGTTAGGCTTAGGCCTAGGGCTAGGATTTTTAAAACTAGGAAGCCCTTAGCTCCAGGCACACTGCAGCTGTTCAAGGCATCCCAAGGGGAGTACAAAAGTGCAACAACAGGGCAGCTTTCACAGCTTTTTCCTTGGCACTATCTCTATACCTAGGCTGATTTATCGGCCTAGGGTTATGGTTAGGGTTCAGCCTAGGGCTTGAATTTCTTTAACCAGGAAGCCCTGAGTTCCAGGCTTACTTCATCTGCCAAAGGCATCCCAAAGGGAGTGCAGAAGTGCCACAACATGGCTGCTTTCACGGCTTTTCCCTTAGGAAGAACCCTAATACCCGGCTGATTTACCTTCCTAGGGTTACTGTTAGGCTTAGGCCTAGGACTTTTAAAACCAGGAAGCCCTGGGCTCCAGGCACACTGCAGCTGCGAAAGGCATCCCAAGGGGAGCGCAAAAGTGACGCAACTTGGCTGCCACCACTGATATTTCCATGAGACCATCCCGAACCATAGGTTGATTTTCCTTCCTAGGGTTAAGGTTTGAGTTACGCCTAGGGTAAGGGTCTATTAACCAGAAAGCCCTGAGTTCCAAGAACACAGCAGCTGCGAAGGACTACCCAAGAAGAGCGCAAAAGTAGCACAACATGCCTGCCTCCACAGCTTTTTCCTTGGGGACATGCCTAATTCCTGGCTGATTTGCCTTTCTCGTCTTAGGGTTGGGGTTCGGCCTAGGGCTAGGATTTTTAAAAGCAGGAAGCCCTGAGTTCCAGGCACACTGCAGCTGTGAAAGGCATCCAAAAGGGAGTGCAAAAGTGCCACAACATGGCTGCTTTCACGGCTTTTTCCTTAGGAAGAACCCTAATACCCGGCTGATTTACCTTCCTAGGGTTACTGTTAGGCTTAGGCCTAGGACTTTTAAAACCAGGAAGCCCTGGGCTCCAGGCACACTGCAGCTGCAAAAGGCATCCCAAGGGGAGCGCAAAAGTGACGCAACTTGGCTGCCACCACTGATATTTCCATGAGACCATCCCGAACCATAGGCTGATTTTCCTTCCTAGGGTTAAGGTTTGAGTTACGCCTAGGGTAAGGGTTCTATTAACCAGAAAGCCCTGAGTTCCAAGAACACAGCAGCTGCGAAGGACTACCCAAGAAGAGCGCAAAAGTACCACAACATGCCTGCCTCCACAGCTTTTTCCTTGGGGACATGCCTAATTCCTGGCTGATTTGCCTTTCTCGTCTTAGGGTTGGGGTTCGGCCTAGGGCTAGGATTTTTAAAAGCAGGAAGCCCTGAGTTCCAGGCACACTGCAGCTGTGAAAGGCATCCAAAAGGGAGTGCAAAAGTGCCACAACATGGCTGCTTTCACGGCTTTTTCCTTGGCAAGACGCCTAACACCAGGCTGATTTACCTTCCCAGGGTTACTGTTAGGCTTAGGCCTAGGGCTAGGATTTTTGAAACTAGGAAGCCCTGGGCTCCAGGCACACTGCAGCTGTTCAAGGCATCCCAAGGGGAGTACAAAAGTGCAACAACATGGCAGCTTTCACAGCTTTTTCCTTGGCACCATCCCTATACCTAGGCTGATTTATCTGCCTAGGGTTGGGGTTAGGGTTCAGCCTAGGGCTTGAATTTTTTTAACCAGGAAGCCCTGAGTTCCAGGCTTACTTCATCTGCCAAAGGCATCCCAAAGGGAGTGCAGAAGTGCCACAACATGGCTGCTTTCACGGCTTTTCCCTTAGGAAGAACCCTAATACCCGGCTGATTTACCTTCCTAGGGTTACTGTTAGGCTTAGGCCTAGGACTTTTAAAACCAGGAAGCCCTGGGCTCCAGGCACACTGCAGCTGCAAAAGGCATCCCAAGGGGAGCGCAAAAGTGACGCAACTTGGCTGCCACCACTGATATTTCCATGAGACCATCCCGAACCATAGGCTGATTTTCCTTCCTAGGGTTAAGGTTTGAGTTACGCCTAGGGTAAGGGTCTATTAACCAGAAAGCCCTGAGTTCCAAGAACACAGCAGCTGCGAAGGACTACCCAAGAAGAGCGCAAAAGTACCACAACATGCCTGCCTCCACAGCTTTTTCCTTGCGGACATGCCTAATTCCTGGCTGATTTGCCTTTCTCGTCTTAGGGTTGGGGTTCAGCCTAGGGCTAGGATTTTTAAAAGCAGGAAGCCCTGAGTTCCAGGCACACTGCAGCTGTGAAAGGCATCCAAAAGGGAGTGCAAAAGTGCCACAACATGGCTGCTTTCACGGCTTTTTCCTTGGCAAGACGCCTAACACCAGGCTGATTTACCTTCCCAGGGTTACTGTTAGGCTTAGGCCTAGGGCTAGGATTTTTGAAACTAGGAAGCCCTGGGCTCCAGGCACAATGCAGCTGTTCAAGGCATCCCAAGGGGAGTACAAAAGTGCAACAACATGGCAGCTTTCACAGCTTTTTCCTTGGCACCATCCCTATACCTAGGCTGATTTATCTGCCTAGGGTTAGGGTTAGGGTTCAGCCTAGGGCTTGGATTTCTTTAACCAGGAAGCCCTGAGTTCCAGGCTTACTTCATCTGCCAAAGGCATCCCAAAGGGAGTGCAGAAGTGCCACAACATGGCTGCTTTCACGGCTTTTCCCTTAGGAAGAACCCTAATACCCGGCTGATTTACCTTCCTAGGGTTACTATTAGGCTTAGGCCTAGGACTTTTAAAACAAGGAAGCCCTGGGCTCCAGGCACACTGCAGCTGCAAAAGGCATCCCAAGGGGAGCGCAAAAGTGATGCAACTTGGCTGCCACCACTGATATTTCCATGAGACCATCCCGAACCATAGGCTGATTTTCCTTCCTAGGGTTAAGGTTTGAGTTACGCCTAGGGTAAGGGTTCTATTAACCAGAAAGCCCTGAGTTCCAAGAACACAGCAGCTGCGAAGGACTAGCCAAGAAGAGCGCAAAAGTACCACAACATGCCTGCCTCCACAGCTTTTTCCTTGGGGACATGCCTAATTCCTGGCTGATTTGCCTTTCTCGTCTTAAGGTTGGGGTTCGGCCTAGGGCTAGGATTTTTAAAAGCAGGAAGCCCTGAGTTCCAGGCACACTGCAGCTGTGAAAGGCATCCCAAAGGGAGTGCAGAAGTGCCACAACATGGCTGCTTTCACGGCTTTTCCCTTAGGAAGAACCCTAATACCCGGCTGATTTACCTTCCTAGGGTTACTGTTAGGCTTAGGCCTAGGACTTTTAAAACCAGGAAGCCCTGGGCTCCAGGCACACTGCAGCTGCGAAAGGCATCCCAAGGGGAGCGCAAAAGTGACGCAACTTGGCTGCCACCACTGATATTTCCATGAGACCATCCCGAACCATAGGTTGATTTTCCTTCCTAGGGTTAAGGTTTGAGTTACGCCTAGGGTAAGGGCTCTATTAACCAGAAAGCCCTGAGTTCCAAGAACACAGCAGCTGCGAAGGACTAGCCAAGAAGAGCGCAAAAGTAGCACAACATGCCTGCCTCCACAGCTTTTTCCTTGGGGACATGCCTAATTCCTGGCTGATTTGCCTTTCTCGTCTTAGGGTTGGGGTTCGGCCTAGGGCTAGGATTTTTAAAAGCAGGAAGCCCTGAGTTCCAGGCACACTGCAGCTGTGAAAGGCATCCCAAGGGGAGTACAAAAGTGCAACAACATGGCAGCTTTCACAGCTTTTTCCTTGGCACCATCCCTATACCTAGGCTGATTTATCTGCCTAGGGTTAGGGTTAGGGTTCAGCCTAGGGCTTGAATTTTTTTAACCAGGAAGCCCTGAGTTCCAGGCTTACTTCATCTGCCAAAGGCATCCCAAAGGGAGTGCAGAAGTGCCACAACATGGCTGCTTTCACGGCTTTTCCCTTAGGAAGAACCCTAATACCCGGCTGATTTACCTTCCTAGGGTTACTGTTAGGCTTAGGCCTAGGACTTTTAAAACCAGGAAGCCCTGGGCTCCAGGCACACTGCAGCTGCAAAAGGCATCCCAAGGGGAGCGCAAAAGTGACGCAACTTGGCTGCCACCACTGATATTTCCATGAGACCATCCCGAACCATAGGCTGATTTTCCTTCCTAGGGTTAAGGTTTGAGTTACGCCTAGGGTAAGGGTCTATTAACCAGAAAGCCCTGAGTTCCAAGAACACAGCAGCTGCGAAGGACTAGCCAAGAAGAGCGCAAAAGTACCACAACATGCCTGCCTCCACAGCTTTTTCCTTGGGGACATGCCTAATTCCTGGCTGATTTGCCTTTCTCGTCTTAGGGTTGGAGTTCAGCCTAGGGCTAGGATTTTTAAAAGCAGGAAGCCCTGAGTTCCAGGCACACTGCAGCTGTGAAAGGCATCCAAAAGGGAGTGCAAAAGTGCCACAACATGGCTGCTTTCACGGCTTTTTCCTTGGCAAGACGCCTAACACCAGGCTGATTTACCTTCCCAGGGTTACTGTTAGGCTTAGGCCTAGGGCTAGGATTTTTAAAACTAGGAAGCCCTTAGCTCCAGGCACACTGCAGCTGTTCAAGGCATCCCAAGGGGAGTACAAAAGTGCAACAACATGGCAGCTTTCACAGCTTTTTCCTTGGCACCATCCCTATACCTAGGCTGATTTATCTGCCTAGGGTTAGGGTTAGGGTTCAGCCTAGGGCTTGAATTTCTTTAACCAGGAAGCCCTGAGTTCCAGGCTTACTTCATCTGCCAAAGGCATCCCAAAGGGAGTGCAGAAGTGCCACAACATGGCTGCTTTCACGGCTTTTCCCTTAGGAAGAACCCTAATACCCGGCTGATTTACCTTCCTAGGGTTACTGTTAGGCTTAGGCCTAGGACTTTTAAAACCAGGAAGCCCTGGGCTCCAGGCACACTGCAGCTGCGAAAGGCATCCCAAGGGGAGCGCAAAAGTGACGCAACTTGGCTGCCACCACTGATATTTCCATGAGACCATCCCGAACCATAGGTTGATTTTCCTTCCTAGGGTTAAGGTTTGAGTTACGCCTAGGGTAAGGGTCTATTAACCAGAAAGCCCTGAGTTCCAAGAACACAGCAGCTGCGAAGGACTAGCCAAGAAGAGCGCAAAAGTACCACAACATGCCTGCCTCCACAGCTTTTTCCTTGGGGACATGCCTAATTCCTGGCTGATTTGCCTTTCTCGTCTTAGGGTTGGGGTTCGGCCTAGGGCTAGGATTTTTAAAAGCAGGAAGCCCTGAGTTCCAGGCACACTGCAGCTGTGAAAGGCATCCAAAAGGGAGTGCAAAAGTGCCACAACATGGCTGCTTTCACGGCTTTTCCCTTAGGAAGAACCCTAATACCCGGCTGATTTACCTTCCTAGGGTTACTGTTAGGCTTAGGCCTAGGACTTTTAAAACCAGGAAGCCCTGGGCTCCAGGCACACTGCAGCTGCAAAAGGCATCCCAAGGGGAGCGCAAAAGTGACGCAACTTGGCTGCCACCACTGATATTTCCATGAGACCATCCCGAACCATAGGCGGATTTTCCTTCCTAGGGTTAAGGTTTGAGTTACGCCTAGGGTAAGGGTCTATTAACCAGAAAGCCCGGAGTTCCAAGAACACAGCAGCTGCGAAGGACTAGCCAAGAAGAGCGCAAAAGTAGCACAACATGCCTGCCTCCACAGCTTTTTCCTTGGGGACATGCCTAATTCCTGGCTGATTTGCCTTTCTCGTCTTAGGGTTGGGGTTCGGCCTAGGGCTAGGATTTTTAAAAGCAGGAAGCCCTGAGTTCCAGGCACACTGGAGCTGTGAAAGGCATCCAAAAGGGAGTGCAAAAGTGCCACAACATGGCTGCTTTCACGGCTTTTTCCTTGGCAAGACGTCTAACACCAGGCTGATTTACCTTCCCAGGGTTACTGTTAGGCTTAGGCCTAGGGCTAGGATTTTTGAAACTAGGAAGCCCTGGGCTCCAGGCACAATGCAGCTGTTCAAGGCATCCCAAGGGGAGTACAAAAGTGCAACAACATGGCAGCTTTCACAGCTTTTTCCTTGGCACCATCCCTATACCTAGGCTGATTTATCTGCCTAGGGTTAGGGTTAGGGTTCAGCCTAGGGCTTGGATTTCTTTAACCAGGAAGCCCTGAGTTCCAGGCTTACTTCATCTGCCAAAGGCATCCCAAAGGGAGTGCAGAAGTGCCACAACATGGCTGCTTTCACGGCTTTTCCCTTAGGAAGAACCCTAATACCCGGCTGATTTACCTTCCTAGGGTTACTCTTAGGCTTAGGCCTAGGACTTTTAAAACCAGGAAGCCCTGGGCTCCAGGCACACTGCAGCTGCAAAAGGCATCCCAAGGGGAGCGCAAAAGTGATGCAACTTGGCTGCCACCACTGATATTTCCATGAGACCATCCCGAACCATAGGCTGATTTTCCTTCCTAGGGTTAAGGTTTGAGTTACGCCTAGGGTAAGGGTTCTATTAACCAGAAAGCCCTGAGTTCCAAGAACACAGCAGCTGCGAAGGACTAGCCAAGAAGAGCGCAAAAGTACCACAACATGCCTGCCTCCACAGCTTTTTCCTTGGGGACATGCCTAATTCCTGGCTGATTTGCCTTTCTCGTCTTAAGGTTGGGGTTCGGCATAGGGCTAGGATTTTTAAAAGCAGGAAGCCCTGAGTTCCAGGCACACTGCAGCTGTGAAAGGCATCCAAAAGGGAGTGCAAAAGTGCCACAACATGGCTGCTTTCACGGCTTTTCCCTTAGGAAGAACCCTAATACCCGGCTGATTTACCTTCCTAGGGTTACTGTTAGGCTTAGGCCTAGGACTTTTAAAACCAGGAAGCCCTGGGCTCCAGGCACACTGCAGCTGCGAAAGGCATCCCAAGGGGAGCGCAAAAGTGACGCAACTTGGCTGCCACCACTGATATTTCCATGAGACCATCCCGAACCATAGGCTGATTTTCCTTCCTAGGGTTAAGGTTTGAGTTACGCCTAGGGTAAGGGCTCTATTAACCAGAAAGCCCTGAGTTCCCGGAACACAGCAGCTGTGAAGGACTACCCAAGAAGAGCGCAAAAGTACCACAACATGCCTGCCTCCACAGCTTTTTCCTTGGGGACATGCCTAATTCCTGGCTGATTTGCCTTTCTCGTCTTAGGGTTGGGGTTCGGCCTAGGGCTAGGATTTTTAAAAGCAGGAAGCCCTGAGTTCCAGGCACACTGCAGCTGTGAAAGGCATCCCAAGGGGAGTACAAAAGTGCAACAACATGGCAGCTTTCACGGCTTTTTCCTTGGCAAGACGCCTAACACCATGCTGATTTACCTTCCCAGGGTTACTGTTAGGCTTAGGCCTAGGGCTAGGATTTTTGAAACTAGGAAGCCCTTAGCTCCAGGCACACTGCAGCTGTTCAAGGCATCCCAAGGGGAGTACAAAAGTGCAACAACATGGCAGCTTTCACAGCTTTTTCCTTGGCACCATCCCTATACCTAGGCTGATTTATCTGCCTAGGGTTAGGGTTAGGGTTCAGCCTAGGGCTTGAATTTTTTTAACCAGGAAGCCCTGAGTTCCAGGCTTACTTCATCTGCCAAAGGCATCCAAAAGGGAGTGCAGAAGTGCCACAACATGGCTGCTTTCACGGCTTTTCCCTTAGGAAGAACCCTAATACCCGGCTGATTTACCTTCCTAGGGTTACTGTTAGGCTTAGGCCTAGGACTTTTAAAACCAGGAAGCCCTGGGCTCCAGGCACACTGCAGCTGCAAAAGGCATCCCAAGGGGAGCGCAAAAGTGACGCAACTTGGCTGCCACCACTGATATTTCCATGAGACCATCCCGAACCATAGGCTGATTTTCCTTCCTAGGGTTAAGGTTTGAGTTACGCCTAGGGTAAGGGTCTATTAACCAGAAAGCCCTGAGTTCCAAGAACACAGCAGCTGCGAAGGACTAGCCAAGAAGAGCGCAAAAGTACCACAACATGCCTGCCTCCACAGCTTTTTCCTTGGGGACATGCCTAATTCCTGGCTGATTTGCCTTTCTCGTCTTAGGGTTGGGGTTCGGCCTAGGGCTAGGATTTTTAAAAGCAGGAAGCCCTGAGTTCCAGGCACACTGGAGCTGTGAAAGGCATCCAAAAGGGAGTGCAAAAGTGCCACAACATGGCTGCTTTCACGGCTTTTTCCTTGGCAAGACGCCTAACACCAGGCTGATTTACCTTCCCAGGGTTACTGTCAGGCTTAGGCCTAGGGCTAGGATTTTTAAAACTAGGAAGCCCTGGGCTCCAGGCACACTGCAGCTGTTCAAGGCATCCCAAGGGGAGTACAAAAGTGCAACAACATGGCAGCTTTCACAGCTTTTTCCTTGGCACCATCCCTATACCTAGGCTGATTTATCTGCCTAGGGTTAGGGTTAGGGTTCAGCCTAGGGCTTGGATTTTTTTAACCAGGAAGCCCTGAGTTCCAGGCTTACTTCATCTGCCAAAGGCATCCCAAAGGGAGTGCAGAAGTGCCACAACATGGCTGCTTTCACGGCTTTTCCCTTAGGAAGAACCCTAATACCCGGCTGATTTACCTTCCTAGGGTTACTGTTAGGCTTAGGCCTAGGACTTTTAAAACCAGGAAGCCCTGGGCTCCAGGCACACTGCAGCTGCGAAAGGCATCCCAAGGGGAGCGCAAAAGTGACGCAACTTGGCTGCCACCACTGATATTTCCATGAGACCATCCCGAACCATAGGCTGATTTTCCTTCCTAGGGTTAAGGTTTGAGTTACGCCTAGGGTAAGGGTCTATTAACCAGAAAGCCCTGAGTTCCAAGAACACAGCAGCTGCGAAGGACTAGCCAAGAAGAGCGCAAAAGTACCACAACATGCCTGCCTCCACAGCTTTTTCCTTGGGGACATGCCTAATTCCTGGCTGATTTGCCTTTCTCGTCTTAAGGTTGGGGTTCGGCCTAGGGCTAGGATTTTTAAAAGCAGGAAGCCCTGAGTTCCAGGCACACTGGAGCTGTGAAAGGCATCCAAAAGGGAGTGCAAAAGTGCCACAACATGGCTGCTTTCACGGCTTTTCCCTTAGGAAGAACCCTAATACCCGGCTGATTTACCTTCCTAGGGTTACTGTTAGGCTTAGGCCTAGGACTTTTAAAACCAGGAAGCCCTGGGCTCCAGGCACACTGCAGCTGTTCAAGGCATCCCAAGGGGAGCGCAAAAGTGACGCAACTTGGCTGCCACTACTGATATTTCCATGAGACCATCCCGAACCATAGGCTGATTTTCCTTCCTAGGGTTAAGGTTTGAGTTACGCCTAGGGTAAGGGTCTATTAACCAGAAAGCCCTGAGTTCCAAGAACACAGCAGCTGTGAAGGACTACCCAAGAAGAGCGCAAAAGTACCACAACATGCCTGCCTCCACAGCTTTTTCCTTGCGGACATGCCTAATTCCTGGCTGATTTGCCTTTCTCGTCTTAGGGTTGGGGTTCGGCCTAGGGCTAGGATTTTTAAAATCAGGAAGCCCTGAGTTCCAGGCACACTGGAGCTGTGAAAGGCATCCAAAAGGGAGTGCAAAAGTGCCACAACATGGCTGCTTTCACGGCTTTTTCCTTGGCAAGACGCCTAACACCAGGCTGATTTACCTTCCCAGGGTTACTGTTAGGCTTAGGCCTACGGCTAGGATTTTTAAAACTAGGAAGCCCTTAGCTCCAGGCACACTGCAGCTGTTCAAGGCATCCCAAGGGGAGTACAAAAGTGCAACAACATGGCAGCTTTCACAGCTTTTTCCTTGGCACCATCCCTATACCTAGGCTGATTTATCTGCCTAGGGTTAGGGTTAGGGTTCAGCCTAGGGCTTGAATTTCTTTAACCAGGAAGCCCTGAGTTCCAGGCTTACTTCATCTGCCAAAGGCATCCCAAAGGGAGTGCAGAAGTGCCACAACATGGCTGCTTTCACGGCTTTTCCCTTAGGAAGAACCCTAATACCCGGCTGATTTACCTTCCTAGGGTTACTGTTAGGCTTAGGCCTAGGACTTTTAAAACCAGGAAGCCCTGGGCTCCAGGCACACTGCAGCTGCGAAAGGCATCCCAAGGGGAGCGCAAAAGTGACGCAACTTGGCTGCCACCACTGATATTTCCATGAGACCATCCCGAACCATAGGTTGATTTTCCTTCCTAGGGTTAAGGTTTGAGTTACGCCTAGGGTAAGGGTCTATTAACCAGAAAGCCCTGAGTTCCAAGAACACAGCAGCTGCGAAGGACTACCCAAGAAGAGCGCAAAAGTAGCACAACATGCCTGCCTCCACAGCTTTTTCCTTGGGGACATGCCTAATTCCTGGCTGATTTGCCTTTCTCGTCTTAGGGTTGGGGTTCGGCCTAGGGCTAGGATTTTTAAAAGCAGGAAGCCCTGAGTTCCAGGCACACTGCAGCTGTGAAAGGCATCCAAAAGGGAGTGCAAAAGTGCCACAACATGGCTGCTTTCACGGCTTTTCCCTTAGGAAGAACCCTAATACCCGGCTGATTTACCTTCCTAGGGTTACTGTTAGGCTTAGGCCTAGGACTTTTAAAACCAGGAAACCCTGGGCTCCAGGCACACTGCAGCTGCAAAAGGCATCCCAAGGGGAGCGCAAAAGTGACGCAACTTGGCTGCCACCACTGATATTTCCATGAGACCATCCCGAACCATAGGCGGATTTTCCTTCCTAGGGTTAAGGTTTGAGTTACGCCTAGGGTAAGGGTCTATTAACCAGAAAGCCCTGAGTTCCAAGAACACAGCAGCTGCGAAGGACTAGCCAAGAAGAGCGCAAAAGTACCACAACATGCCTGCCTCCACAGCTTTTTCCTTGCGGACATGCCTAATTCCTGGCTGATTTGCCTTTCTCGTCTTAGGGTTGGGGTTCGGCCTAGGGCTAGGATTTTTAAAAGCAGGAAGCCCTGAGTTCCAGGCACACTGGAGCTGTGAAAGGCATCCAAAAGGGAGTGCAAAAGTGCCACAACATGGCTGCTTTCACGGCTTTTTCCTTGGCAAGACGCCTAACACCAGGCTGATTTACCTTCCCAGGGTTACTGTTAGGCTTAGGCCTAGGGCTAGGATTTTTGAAACTAGGAAGCCCTGGGCTCCAGGCACACTGCAGCTGTTCAAGGCATCCCAAGGGGAGTAAAAAAGTGCAACAACATGGCAGCTTTCACAGCTTTTTCCTTGGCACCATCCCTATACCTAGGCTGATTTATCTGCCTAGGGTTAGGGTTAGGGTTCAGCCTAGGGCTTGAATTTTTTTAACCAGGAAGCCCTGAGTTCCAGGCTTACTTCATCTGCCAAAGGCATCCCAAAGGGAGTGCAGAAGTGCCACAACATGGCTGCTTTCACGGCTTTTCCCTTAGGAAGAACCCTAATACCCGGCTGATTTACCTTCCTAGGGTTACTGTTAGGCTTAGGCCTAGGACTTTTAAAACCAGGAAGCCCTGGGCTCCAGGCACACTGCAGCTGCGAAAGGCATCCCAAGGGGAGCGCAAAAGTGACGCAACTTGGCTGCCACCACTGATATTTCCATGAGACCATCCCGAACCATAGGTTGATTTTCCTTCCTAGGGTTAAGGTTTGAGTTACGCCTAGGGTAAGGGTCTATTAACCAGAAAGCCCTGAGTTCCAAGAACACAGCAGCTGCGAAGGACTACCCAAGAAGAGCGCAAAAGTACCACAACATGCCTGCCTCCACAGCTTTTTCCTTGGGGACATGCCTAATTCCTGGCTGATTTGCCTTTCTCGTCTTAGGGTTGGGGTTCGGCCTAGGGCTAGGATTTTTAAAAGCAGGAAGCCCTGAGTTCCAGGCACACTGGAGCTGTGAAAGGCATCCCAAGGGGAGTACAAAAGTGCAACAACATGGCAGCTTTCACAGCTTTTTCCTTGGCACCATCCCTATACCTAGGCTGATTTATCTGCCTAGGGTTAGGGTTAGGGTTCAGCCTAGGGCTTGAATTTTTTTAACCAGGAAGCCCTGAGTTCCAGGCTTACTTCATCTGCCAAAGGCATCCCAAAGGGAGTGCAGAAGTGCCACAACATGGCTGCTTTCACGGCTTTTCCCTTAGGAAGAACCCTAATACCCGGCTGATTTACCTTCCTAGGGTTACTGTTAGGCTTAGGCCTAGGACTTTTAAAACCAGGAAGCCCTGGGCTCCAGGCACACTGCAGCTGCAAAAGGCATCCCAAGGGGAGCGCAAAAGTGACGCAACTTGGCTGCCACCACTGATATTTCCATGAGACCATCCCGAACCATAGGCTGATTTTCCTTCCTAGGGTTAAGGTTTGAGTTACGCCTAGGGTAAGGGTCTATTAACCAGAAAGCCCTGAGTTCCAAGAACACAGCAGCTGCGAAGGACTAGCCAAGAAGAGCGCAAAAGTACCACAACATGCCTGCCTCCACAGCTTTTTCCTTGGGGACATGCCTAATTCCTGGCTGATTTGCCTTTCTCGTCTTAGGGTTGGGGTTCAGCCTAGGGCTAGGATTTTTAAAAGCAGGAAGCCCTGAGTTCCAGGCACACTGCAGCTGTGAAAGGCATCCAAAAGGGAGTGCAAAAGTGCCACAACATGGCTGCTTTCACGGCTTTTTCCTTGGCAAGACGCCTAACACCAGGCTGATTTACCTTCCCAGGGTTACTGTTAGGCTTAGGCCTAGGGCTAGGATTTTTAAAACTAGGAAGCCCTTAGCTCCAGGCACACTGCAGCTGTTCAAGGCATCCCAAGGGGAGTACAAAAGTGCAACAACATGGCAGCTTTCACAGCTTTTTCCTTGGCACCATCCCTATACCTAGGCTGATTTATCTGCCTAGGGTTAGGGTTAGGGTTCAGCCTAGGGCTTGAATTTCTTTAACCAGGAAGCCCTGAGTTCCAGGCTTACTTCATCTGCCAAAGGCATCCCAAAGGGAGTGCAGAAGTGCCACAACATGGCTGCTTTCACGGCTTTTCCCTTAGGAAGAACCCTAATACCCGGCTGATTTACCTTCCTAGGGTTACTGTTAGGCTTAGGCCTAGGACTTTTAAAACCAGGAAGCCCTGGGCTCCAGGCACACTGCAGCTGCAAAAGGCATCCCAAGGGGAGCGCAAAAGTGACGCAACTTGGCTGCCACCACTGATATTTCCATGAGACCATCCCGAACCATAGGCTGATTTTCCTTCCTAGGGTTAAGGTTTGAGTTACGCCTAGGGTAAGGGTTCTATTAACCAGAAAGCCCTGAGTTCCAAGAACACAGCAGCTGCGAAGGACTACCCAAGAAGAGCGCAAAAGTACCACAACATGCCTGCCTCCACAGCTTTTTCCTTGCGGACATGCCTAATTCCTGGCTGATTTGCCTTTCTCGTCTTAGGGTTGGGGTTCGGCCTAGGGCTAGGATTTTTAAAAGCAGGAAGCCCTGAGTTCCAGGCACACTGCAGCTGTGAAAGGCATCCAAAAGGGAGTGCAAAAGTGCCACAACATGGCTGCTTTCACGGCTTTTTCCTTGGCAAGAAGCCTAACACCAGGCTGATTTACCTTCCCAGGGTTACTGTCAGGCTTAGGCCTAGGGCTAGGATTTTTAAAACTAGGAAGCCCTTAGCTCCAGGCACACTGCAGCTGTTCAAGGCATCCCAAGGGGAGTACAAAAGTGCAACAACATGGCAGCTTTCACAGCTTTTTCCTTGGCACCATCCCTATAACTAGGCTGATTTATCTGCCTAGGGTTAGGGTTAGGGTTCAGCCTAGGGCTTGGATTTTTTTAACCAGGAAGCCCTGAGTTCCAGGCTTACTTCATCTGCCAAAGGCATCCCAAAGGGAGTGCAGAAGTGCCACAACATGGCTGCTTTCACGGCTTTTCCCTTAGGAAGAACCCTAATACCCGGCTGATTTACCTTCCTAGGGTTACTGTTAGGCTTAGGCCTAGGACTTTTAAAACCAGGAAGCCCTGGGCTCCAGGCACACTGCAGCTGCAAAAGGCATCCCAAGAGGAGCGCAAAAGTGACGCAACTTGGCTGCAACCACTGATATTTCCATGAGAGCATCCCGAACCATAGGCTGATTTTCCTTCCTAGGGTTAAGGTTTGAGTTACGCCTAGGGTAAGGGTCTATTAACCAGAAAGCCCTGAGTTCCAAGAACACAGCAGCTGCGAAGGACTAGCCAAGAAGAGCGCAAAAGTACCACAACATGCCTGCCTCCACAGCTTTTTCCTTGGGGACATGCCTAATTCCTGGCTGATTTGCCTTTCTCGTCTTAAGGTTGGGGTTCGGCCTAGGGCTAGGATTTTTAAAAGCAGGAAGCCCTGAGTTCCAGGCACACTGGAGCTGTGAAAGGCATCCAAAAGGGAGTGCAAAAGTGCCACAACATGGCTGCTTTCACGGCTTTTCCCTTAGGAAGAACCCTAATACCCGGCTGATTTACCTTCCTAGGGTTACTGTTAGGCTTAGGCCTAGGACTTTTAAAACCAGGAAGCCCTGGGCTCCAGGCACACTGCAGCTGCAAAAGGCATCCCAAGGGGAGCGCAAAAGTGACGCAACTTGGCTGCCACCACTGATATTTCCATGAGACCATCCCGAACCATAGGCTGATTTTCCTTCCTAGGGTTAAGGTTTGAGTTACGCCTAGGGTAAGGGTCTATTAACCAGAAAGCCCTGAGTTCCAAGAACACAGCAGCTGCGAAGGACTACCCAAGAAGAGCGCAAAAGTACCACAACATGCCTGCCTCCACAGCTTTTTCCTTGCGGACATGCCTAATTCCTGGCTGATTTGCCTTTCTCGTCTTAGGGTTGGGGTTCGGCCTAGGGCTAGGATTTTTAAAAGCAGGAAGCCCTGAGTTCCAGGCACACTGCAGCTGTGAAAGGCATCCAAAAGGGAGTGCAAAAGTGCCACAACATGGCTGCTTTCACGGCTTTTTCCTTGGCAAGACGCCTAACACCAGGCTGATTTACCTTCCCAGGGTTACTGTTAGGCTTAGGCCTAGGGCTAGGATTTTTAAAACTAGGAAGCCCTTAGCTCCAGGCACACTGCAGCTGTTCAAGGCATCCCAAGGGGAGTACAAAAGTGCAACAACATGGCAGCTTTCACAGCTTTTTCCTTGGCACTATCCCTATACCTAGGCTGATTTATCTGCCTAGGGTTAGGGTTAGGGTTCAGCCTAGGGCTTGAATTTCTTTAACCAGGAAGCCCTGAGTTCCAGGCTTACTTCATCTGCCAAAGGCATCCCAAAGGGAGTGCAGAAGTGCCACAACATGGCTGCTTTCACGGCTTTTCCCTTAGGAAGAACCCTAATACCCGGCTGATTTACCTTCCTAGGGTTACTGTTAGGCTTAGGCCTAGGACTTTTAAAACCAGGAAGCCCTGGGCTCCAGGCACACTGCAGCTGCGAAAGGCATCCCAAGGGGAGCGCAAAAGTGACGCAACTTGGCTGCCACCACTGATATTTCCATGAGACCATCCCGAACCATAGGCTGATTTTCCTTCCTAGGCTTAAGGTTTGAGTTACGCCTAGGGTAAGGGTCTATTAACCAGAAAGCCCTGAGTTCCAAGAACACAGCAGCTGCGAAGGACTAGCCAAGAAGAGCGCAAAAGTACCACAACATGCCTGCCTCCACAGCTTTTTCCTTGGGGACATGCCTAATTCCTGGCTGATTTGCCTTTCTCGTCTTAAGGTTGGAGTTCGGCCTAGGGCTAGGATTTTTAAAAGCAGGAAGCCCTGAGTTCCAGGCACACTGGAGCTGTGAAAGGCATCCAAAAGGGAGTGCAAAAGTGCCACAACATGGCTGCTTTCACGGCTTTTTCCTTGGCAAGACGCCTAACACCAGGCTGATTTACTTTCCCAGGGTTACTGTTAGGCTTAGGCCTAGGACTTTTAAAACCAGGAAGCCCTGGGCTCCAGGCACACTGCAGCTGCAAAAGGCATCCCAAGGGGAGCGCAAAAGTGACGCAACTTGGCTGCCACCACTGATATTTCCATGAGACCATCCCGAACCATAGGCTGATTTTCCTTCCTAGGGTTAAGGTTTGAGTTACGCCTAGGGTAAGGGTCTATTAACCAGAAAGCCCTGAGTTCCAAGAACACAGCAGCTGCGAAGGACTACCCAAGAAGAGAGCAAAAGTACCACAACATGCCTGCCTCCACAGCTTTTTCCTTGCGGACATGCCTAATTCCTGGCTGATTTGCCTTTCTCGTCTTAGGGTTGGGGTTCGGCCTAGGGCTAGGATTTTTAAAAGCAGGAAGCCCTGAGTTCCAGGCACACTGGAGCTGTGAAAGGCATCCAAAAGGGAGTGCAAAAGTGCCACAACATGGCTGCTTTCACGGCTTTTTCCTTGGCAAGACGCCTAACACCAGGCTGATTTACCTTCCCAATGTTACTGTTAGGCTTAGGCCTAGGGCTAGGATTTTTGAAACTAGGAAGCCCTGGGCTCCAGGCACACTGCAGCTGTTCAAGGCATCCCAAGGGGAGTACAAAAGTGCAACAACATGGCAGCTTTCACAGCTTTTTCCTTGGCACCATCCCTATACCTAGGCTGATTTATCTGCCTAGGGTTAGGGTTAGGGTTCAGCCTAGGGCTTGAATATTTTAACCAGGAAGCCCTGAGTTCCAGGCTTACTTCATCTGCCAAAGGCATCCCAAAGGGAGTGCAGAAGTGCCACAACATGGCTGCTTTCACGGCTTTTCCCTTAGGAAGAACCCTAATACCCGGCTGATTTACATTCCTAGGGTTACTGTTAGGCTTAGGCCTAGGACTTTTAAAACCAGGAAGCCCTGGGCTCCAGGCACACTGCAGCTGCAAAAGGCATCCCAAGGGGAGCGCAAAAGTGACGCAACTTGGCTGCCACCACTGATATTTCCATGAGACCATCCCGAACCATAGGCTGATTTTCCTTCCTAGGGTTAAGGTTTGAGTTACGCCTAGGGTAAGGGTCTATTAACCAGAAAGCCCTGAGTTCCAAGAACACAGCAGCTGCGAAGGACTAGCCAAGAAGAGCGCAAAAGTACCACAACATGCCTGCCTCCACAGCTTTTTCCTTGGGGACATGCCTAATTCATGGCTGATTTGCCTTTCTCGTCTTAGGGTTGGGGTTCGGCCTAGGGCTAGGATGTTTAAAAGCAGGAAGCCCTGAGTTCCAGGCACACTGGAGCTGTGAAAGGCATCCAAAAGGGAGTGCAAAAGTGCCACAACATGGCTGCTTTCACGGCTTTTCCCTTAGGAAGAACCCTAATACCCGTCTGATTTACTTTCCCAGGGTTACTGTTAGGCTTAGGCCTAGGGCTAGGATTTTTAAAACTAGGAAGCCCTTAGCTCCAGGCACACTGCAGCTGTTCAAGGCATCCCAAGGGGAGTACAAAAGTGCAACAACATGGCAGCTTTCACAGCTTTTTCCTTGGCATCATCCCTATACCTAGGCTGATTTATCTGCCTAGGGTTAGGGTTAGGGTTCAGCCTAGGGCTTGAATTTTTTTAACCAGGAAGCCCTGAGTTCCAGGCTTACTTCATCTGCCAAAGGCATCCCAAAGGGAGTGCAGAAGTGCCACAACATGGCTGCTTTCACGGCTTTTCCCTTAGGAAGAACCCTAATACCCGGCTGATTTACCTTCCTAGGGTTACTGTTAGGCTTAGGCCTAGGACTTTTAAAACCAGGAAGCCCTGGGCTCCAGGCACACTGCAGCTGCGAAAGGCATCCCAAGGGGAGCGCAAAAGTGACGCAACTTGGCTGCCACCACTGATATTTCCATGAGACCATCCCGAACCATAGGCTGATTTTCCTTCCTAGGGTTAAGGTTTGAGTTACGCCTAGGGTAAGGGTCTATTAACCAGAAAGCCCTGAGTTCCAAGAACACAGCAGCTGGTAAGGACTAGCCAAGAAGAGCGCAAAAGTACCACAACATGCCTGCCTCCACAGCTTTTTCCTTGGGGACATGCCTAATTCCTGGCTGATTTGCCTTTCTCGTCTTAGGGTTGGGGTTCGGCCTAGGGCTAGGATTTTTAAAAGCAGGAAGCCCTGAGTTCCAGGCACACTGCAGCTGTGAAAGGCATCCAAAAGGGAGTGCAAAAGTGCCACAACATGGCTGCTTTCACGGCTTTTTCCTTGGCAAGACGCCTAACACCAGGCTGACATACTTTCCCAGGGTTACTGTTAGGCTTAGGCCTAGGGCTAGGATTTTTAAAACTAGGAAGCCCTTAGCTCCAGGCACACTGCAGCTGTTCAAGGCATCCCAAGGGGAGTACAAAAGTGCAACAACATGGCAGCTTTCACAGCTTTTTCCTTGGCATCATCCCTATACATAGGCTGATTTATCTGCCTAGGGTTAGGGTTAGGGTTCAGCCTAGGGCTTGAATTTTTTTAACCAGGAAGCCCTGAGTTCCAGGCTTACTTCATCTGCCAAAGGCATCCCAAAGGGAGTGCAGAAGTGCCACAACATGGCTGCTTTCACGGCTTTTCCCTTAGGAAGAACCCTAATACCCGGCTGATTTACCTTCCTAGGGTTACTGTTAGGCTTAGGCCTAGGACTTTTAAAACCAGGAAGCCCTGGGCTCCAGGCACACTGCAGCTGCAAAAGGCATCCCAAGGGGAGCGCAAAAGTGACGCAACTTGGCTGCCACCACTGATATTTCCATGAGACCATCCCGAACCATAGGTTGATTTTCCTTCCTAGGGTTAAGGTTTGAGTTACGCCTAGGGTAAGGGCTCTATTAACCAGAAAGCCCTGAGTTCCAAGAACACAGCAGCTGCGAAGGACTAGCCAAGAAGAGCGCAAAAGTACCACAACATGCCTGCCTCCACAGCTTTTTCCTTGGGGACATGCCTAATTCCTGGCTGATTTGCCTTTCTCGTCTTAGGGTTGGGGTTCGGCCTAGGGCTAGGATTTTTAAAATCAGGAAGCCCTGAGTTCCAGGCACATTGGAGCTGTGAAGGGCATCCAAAAGGGAGTGCAAAAGTGCCACAACATGGCTGCTTTCACGGCTTTTTCCTTGGCAAGAAGCCTAACACCAGGCTGACATACTTTCCCAGGGTTACTGTTAGGCTTAGGCCTAGGGCTAGGATTTTTGAAACTAGGAAGCCCTGGGCTCCAGGCACACTGCAGCTGTTCAAGGCATCCCAAGGGGAGTACAAAAGTGCAACAACATGGCAGCTTTCACAGCTTTTTCCTTGGCACCATCCCTATACCTAGGCTGATTTATCTGCCTAGGGTTAGGGTTAGGGTTCAGCCTAGGGCTTGAATTTTTTTAACCAGGAAGCCCTGAGTTCCAGGCTTACTTCATCTGCCAAAGGCATCCCAAAGGGAGTGCAGAAGTGCCACAACATGGCTGCTTTCACGGCTTTTCCCTTAGGAAGAACCCTAATACCCGGCTGATTTACCTTCCTAGGGTTACTGTTAGGCTTAGGCCTAGGACTTTTAAAACCAGGAAGCCCTGGGCTCCAGGCACACTGCAGCTGCAAAAGGCATCCCAAGGGGAGCGCAAAAGTGACGCAACTTGGCTGCCACCACTGATATTTCCATGAGACCATCCCGAACCATAGTCTGATTTTCCTTCCTAGGGTTAAGGTTTGAGTTACGCCTAGGGTAAGGGTCTATTAACCAGAAAGCCCTGAGTTCCAAGAACACAGCAGCTGCGAAGGACTAGCCAAGAAGAGCGCAAAAGTACCACAACATGCCTGCCTCCACAGCTTTTTCCTTGGGGACATGCCTAATTCCTGGCTGATTTGCCTTTCTCGTCTTAGGGTTGGGGTTCGGCCTAGGGCTAGGATTTTTAAAATCAGGAAGCCCTGAGTTCCAGGCACACTGCAGCTGTGAAAGGCATCCAAAAGGGAGTGCAAAAGTGCCAAACCATGGCTGCTTTCACGGCTTTTTCCTTGGCAAGACGCCTATCATCAGGCTGATTTACTTTCCCAGGGTTACTGTTAGGCTTAGGCTTAGGGCTAGGATTTTTAAAACTAGGAAGCCCTTAGCTCCAGGCACACTGCAGCTGTTCAAGGCATCCCAAGGGGAGTACAAAAGTGCAACAACATGGCAGCTTTCACAGCTTTTTCCTTGGCACCATCCCTATACCTAGGCTGATTTATCTGCCTAGGGTTAGGGTTAGGGTTCAGCCTAGGGCTTGAATTTTTTTAACCAGGAAGCCCTGAGTTCCAGGCTTACTTCATCTGCCAAAGGCATCCCAAAGGGAGTGCAGAAGTGCCACAACATGGCTGCTTTCACGGCTTTTCCCTTAGGAAGAACCCTAATACCCGGCTGATTTACCTTCCTAGGGTTACTGTTAGGCTTAGGCCTAGGACTTTTAAAACCAGGAAGCCCTGGGCTCCAGGCACACTGCAGCTGCAAAAGGCATCCCAAGGGGAGCGCAAAAGTGACGCAACTTGGCTGCCACCACTGATATTTCCATGAGACCATCCCGAACCATAGGCTGATTTTCCTTCCTAGGGTTAAGGTTTGAGTTACGCCTAGGGTAAGGGTTCTATTAACCAGAAAGCCCTGAGTTCCAAGAACACAGCAGCTGCGAAGGACTAGCCAAGAAGAGCGCAAAAGTACCACAACATGCCTGCCTCCACAGCTTTTTCCTTGGGGACATGCCTAATTCCTGGCTGATTTGCCTTTCTCGTCTTAGGGTTGGGGTTCGGCCTAGGGCTAGGATTTTTAAAAGCAGGAAGCCCTGAGTTCCAGGCACACTGGAGCTGTGAAAGGCATCCAAAAGGGAGTGCAAAAGTGCCACAACATGGCTGCTTTCACGGCTTTTTCCTTGGCAAGACGCCTAACACCAGGCTGACATACTTTCCCAGGGTTACTGTTAGGCTTAGGCCTAGGGCTAGGATTTTTGAAACTAGGAAGCCCTGGGCTCCAGGCACACTGCAGCTGTTCAAGGCATCCCAAGGGGAGTACAAAAGTGCAACAACATGGCAGCTTTCACAGCTTTTTGCTTGGCACCATCCCTATACCTAGGCTGATTTATCTGCCTAGGGTTAGGGTTAGGGTTCAGCCTAGGGCTTGGATTTCTTTAACCAGGAAGCCCTGAGTTCCAGGCTTACTTCATCTGTCAAAGGCATCCCAAAGGGAGTGCAGAAGTGCCACAACATGGCTGCTTTCACGGCTTTTCCCTTAGGAAGAACCCTAATACCCGGCTGATTTACCTTCCTAGGGTTACTGTTAGGCTTAGGCCTAGGACTTTTAAAACCAGGAAGCCCTGGGCTCCAGGCACACTGCAGCTGCGAAAGGCATCCCAAGGGGAGCGCAAAGGTGACGCAACTTGGCTGCCACCACTGATATTTCCATGAGACCATCCCGAACCATAGGTTGATTTTCCTTCCTAGGGTTAAGGTTTGAGTTACGCCTAGGGTAAGGGTTCTATTAACCAGAAAGCCCTGAGTTCCAAGAACACAGCAGCTGCGAAGGACTAGCCAAGAAGAGCGCAAAAGTACCACAACATGCCTGCCTCCACAGCTTTTTCCTTGGGGACATGCCTAATTCCTGGCTGATTTGCCTTTCTCGTCTTAGGGTTGGGGTTCGGCCTAGGGCTAGGATTTTTAAAATCAGGAAGCCCTGAGTTCCAGGCACACTGGAGCTGTGAAAGGCATCCAAAAGGGAGTGCAAAAGTGCCACAACATGGCTGCTTTCACGGCTTTTTCCTTGGCAAGAAGCCTAACACCAGGCTGACATACTTTCCCAGGGTTACTGTTAGGCTTAGGCCTAGGGCTAGGATTTTTGAAACTAGGAAGCCCTGGGCTCCAGGCACACTGCAGCTGTTCAAGGCATCCCAAGGGGAGTACAAAAGTGCAACAACATGGCAGCTTTCACAGCTTTTTCCTTGGCACCATCCCTATACCTAGGCTGATTTATCTGCCTAGGGTTAGGGTTAGGGTTCAGCCTAGGGCTTGGATTTCTTTAACCAGGAAGCCCTGAGTTCCAGGCTTACTTCATCTGCCAAAGGCATCCCAAAGGGAGTGCAGAAGTGCCACAACATGGCTGCTTTCACGGCTTTTCCCTTAGGAAGAACCCTAATACCCGGCTGATTTACCTTCCTAGGGTTACTGTTAGGCTTAGGCCTAGGACTTTTAAAACCAGGAAGCCCTGGGCTCCAGGCACACTGCAGCTGCAAAAGGCATCCCAAGGGGAGCGCAAAAGTGACGCAACTTGGCTGCCACCACTGATATTTCCATGAGACCATCCCGAACCATAGGCTGATTTTCCTTCCTAGGCTTAAGGTTTGAGTTACGCCTAGGGTAAGGGTTCTATTAACCAGAAAGCCCTGAGTTCCAAGAACACAGCAGCTGCGAAGGACTAGCCAAGAAGAGCGCAAAAGTACCACAACATGCCTGCCTCCACAGCTTTTTCCTTGGGGACATGCCTAATTCCTGGCTGATTTGCCTTTCTCGTCTTAGGGTTGCGGTTCGGCCTAGGGCTAGGATTTTTAAAAGCAGGAAGCCCTGAGTTCCAGGCACACTGGAGCTGTGAAAGGCATCCAAAAGGGAGTGCAAAAGTGCCACAACATGGCTGCTTTCACGGCTTTTTCCTTGGCAAGAAGCCTAACACCAGGCTGACATACTTTCCCAGGGTTACTGTTAGGCTTAGGCCTAGGGCTAGGATTTTTGAAACTAGGAAGCCCTGGGCTCCAGGCACACTGCAGCTGTTCAAGGCATCCCAAGGGGAGTACAAAAGTGCAACAACATGGCAGCTTTCACAGCTTTTTCCTTGGCACCATCCCTATACCTAGGCTGATTTATCTGCCTAGGGTTAGGGTTAGGGTTCAGCCTAGGGCTTGGATTTCTTTAACCAGGAAGCCCTGAGTTCCAGGCTTACTTCATCTGCCAAAGGCATCCCAAAGGGAGTGCAGAAGTGCCACAACATGGCTGCTTTCACGGCTTTTCCCTTAGGAAGAACCCTAATACCCGGCTGATTTACCTTCCTAGGGTTACTGTTAGGCTTAGGCCTAGGACTTTTAAAACCAGGAAGCCCTGGGCTCCAGGCACACTGCAGCTGCAAAAGGCATCCCAAGGGGAGCGCAAAAGTGACGCAACTTGGCTGCCACCACTGATATTTCCATGAGACCATCCCGAACCATAGGCTGATTTTCCTTCCTAGGGTTAAGGTTTGAGTTACGCCTAGGGTAAGGGTTCTATTAACCAGAAAGCCCTGAGTTCCAAGAACACAGCAGCTGCGAAGGACTAGCCAAGAAGAGCGCAAAAGTACCACAACATGCCTGCCTCCACAGCTTTTTCCTTGGGGACATGCCTAATTCCTGGCTGATTTGCCTTTCTCGTCTTAGGGTTGGGGTTCGGCCTAGGGCTAGGATTTTTAAAAGCAGGAAGCCCTGAGTTCCAGGCACACTGGAGCTGTGAAGGGCATCCAAAAGGGAGTGCAAAAGTGCCACAACATGGCTGCTTTCACGGCTTTTTCCTTGGCAAGAAGCCTAACACCAGGCTGACATACTTTCCCAGGGTTACTGTTAGGCTTAGGCCTAGGGCTAGGATTTTTGAAACTAGGAAGCCCTGGGCTCCAGGCACACTGCAGCTGTTCAAGGCATCCCAAGGGGAGTACAAAAGTGCAACAACATGGCAGCTTTCACAGCTTTTTCCTTGGCACCATCCCTATACCTAGGCTGATTTATCTGCCTAGGGTTAGGGTTAGGGTTCAGCCTAGGGCTTGAATTTTTTTAACCAGGAAGCCCTGAGTTCCAGGCTTACTTCATCTGCCAAAGGCATCCCAAAGGGAGTGCAGAAGTGCCACAACATGGCTGCTTTCACGGCTTTTCCCTTAGGAAGAACCCTAATACCCGGCTGATTTACCTTCCTAGGGTTACTGTTAGGCTTAGGCCTAGGACTTTTAAAACCAGGAAGCCCTGGGCTCCAGGCACACTGCAGCTGCAAAAGGCATCCCAAGGGGAGCGCAAAAGTGACGCAACTTGGCTGCCACCACTGATATTTCCATGAGACCATCCCGAACCATAGTCTGATTTTCCTTCCTAGGGTTAAGGTTTGAGTTACGCCTAGGGTAAGGGTCTATTAACCAGAAAGCCCTGAGTTCCAAGAACACAGCAGCTGCGAAGGACTAGCCAAGAAGAGCGCAAAAGTACCACAACATGCCTGCCTCCACAGCTTTTTCCTTGGGGACATGCCTAATTCCTGGCTGATTTGCCTTTCTCGTCTTAGGGTTGGGGTTCGGCCTAGGGCTAGGATTTTTAAAATCAGGAAGCCCTGAGTTCCAGGCACACTGGAGCTGTGAAAGGCATCCAAAAGGGAGTGCAAAAGTGCCAAACCATGGCTGCTTTCACGGCTTTTTCCTTGGCAAGACGCCTAACATCAGGCTGATTTACTTTCCCAGGGTTACTGTTAGGCTTAGGCTTAGGGCTAGGATTTTTAAAACTAGGAAGCCCTTAGCTCCAGGCACACTGCAGCTGTTCAAGGCATCCCAAGGGGAGTACAAAAGTGCAACAACATGGCAGCTTTCACAGCTTTTTCCTTGGCACCATCCCTATACCTAGGCTGATTTATCTGCCTAGGGTTAGGGTTAGGGTTCAGCCTAGGGCTTGAATTTTTTTAACCAGGAAGCCCTGAGTTCCAGGCTTACTTCATCTGCCAAAGGCATCCCAAAGGGAGTGCAGAAGTGCCACAACATGGCTGCTTTCACGGCTTTTCCCTTAGGAAGAACCCTAATACCCGGCTGATTTACCTTCCTAGGGTTACTGTTAGGCTTAGGCCTAGGACTTTTAAAACCAGGAAGCTCTGGGCTCCAGGCACACTGCAGCTGCGAAAGGCATCCCAAGGGGAGCGCAAAAGTGACGCAACTTGGCTGCCACCACTGATATTTCCATGAGACCATCCCGAACCATAGGCTGATTTTCCTTCCTAGGGTTAAGGTTTGAGTTACGCCTAGGGTAAGGGTTCTATTAACCAGAAAGCCCTGAGTTCCAAGAACACAGCAGCTGCGAAGGACTAGCCAAGAAGAGCGCAAAAGTACCACAACATGCCTGCCTCCACAGCTTTTTCCTTGGGGACATGCCTAATTCCTGGCTGATTTGCCTTTCTCGTCTTAGGGTTGGGGTTCGGCCTAGGGCTAGGATTTTTAAAAGCAGGAAGCCCTGAGTTCCAGGCACACTGGAGCTGTGAAAGGCATCCAAAAGGGAGTGCAAAAGTGCCACAACATGGCTGCTTTCACGGCTTTTTCCTTGGCAAGACGCCTAACACCAGGCTGACATACTTTCCCAGGGTTACTGTTAGGCTTAGGCCTAGGGCTAGGATTTTTAAAACTAGGAAGCCCTTAGCTCCAGGCACACTGCAGCTGTTCAAGGCATCCCAAGGGGAGTACAAAAGTGCAACAACATGGCAGCTTTCACAGCTTTTTCTTTGGCACCATCCCTATACCTAGGCTGATTTATCTGCCTAGGGTTAGGGTTAGGGTTCAGCCTAGGGCTGTGATTTCTTTAACCAGGAAGCCCTGAGTTCCAGGCTTACTTCATCTGCCAAAGGCATCCCAAAGGGAGTGCAGAAGTGCCACAACATGGCTGCTTTCACGGCTTTTCCCTTAGGAAGAACCCTAATACCCGGCTGATTTACCTTCCTAGGGTTACTGTTAGGCTTAGGCCTAGGACTTTTAAAACCAGGAAGCCCTGGGCTCCAGGCACACTGCAGCTGCGAAAGGCATCCCAAGGGGAGCGCAAAAGTGACGCAACTTGGCTGCCACCACTGATATTTCCATGAGACCATCCCGAACCATAGGTTGATTTTCCTTCCTAGGGTTAAGGTTTGAGTTACGCCTAGGGTAAGGGCTCTATTAACCAGAAAGCCCTGAGTTCCAAGAACACAGCAGCTGCGAAGGACTAGCCAAGAAGAGCGCAAAAGTACCACAACATGCCTGCCTCCACAGCTTTTTCCTTGGGGACATGCCTAATTCCTGGCTGATTTGCCTTTCTCGTCTTAGGGTTGCGGTTCGGCCTAGGGCTAGGATTTTTAAAAGCAGGAAGCCCTGAGTTCCAGGCACACTGGAGCTGTGAAAGGCATCCAAAAGGGAGTGCAAAAGTGCCACAACATGGCTGCTTTCACGGCTTTTTCCTTGGCAAGAAGCCTAACACCAGGCTGATTTACCTTCCCAGGGTTACTGTTAGGCTTAGGCCTAGGGCTAGGATTTTTGAAACTAGGAAGCCCTGGGCTCCAGGCACACTGCAGCTGTTCAAGGCATCCCAAGGGGAGTACAAAAGTGCAACAACATGGCAGCTTTCACAGCTTTTTCCTTGGCACCATCCCTATACCTAGGCTGATTTATCTGCCTAGGGTTAGGGTTAGGGTTCAGCCTAGGGCTTGGATTTCTTTAACCAGGAAGCCCTGAGTTCCAGGCTTACTTCATCTGCCAAAGGCATCCCAAAGGGAGTGCAGAAGTGCCACAACATGGCTGCTTTCACGGCTTTTCCCTTAGGAAGAACCCTAATACCCGGCTGATTTACCTTCCTAGGGTTACTGTTAGGCTTAGGCCTAGGACTTTTAAAACCAGGAAGCCCTGGGCTCCAGGCACACTGCAGCTGCAAAAGGCATCCCAAGGGGAGCGCAAAAGTGACGCAACTTGGCTGCCACCACTGATATTTCCATGAGACCATCCCGAACCATAGGCTGATTTTCCTTCCTAGGCTTAAGGTTTGAGTTACGCCTAGGGTAAGGGTTCTATTAACCAGAAAGCCCTGAGTTCCAAGAACACAGCAGCTGCGAAGGACTAGCCAAGAAGAGCGCAAAAGTACCACAACATGCCTGCCTCCACAGCTTTTTCCTTGGGGACATGCCTAATTCCTGGCTGATTTGCCTTTCTCGTCTTAGGGTTGGGGTTCGGCCTAGGGCTAGTATTTTTAAAAGCAGGAAGCCCTGAGTTCCAGGCACACTGGAGCTGTGAAAGGCATCCAAAAGGGAGTGCAAAAGTGCCACAACATGGCTGCTTTCACGGCTTTTTCCTTGGCAAGAAGCCTAACACCAGGCTGACATACTTTCCCAGGGTTACTGTTAGGCTTAGGCCTAGGGCTAGGATTTTTGAAACTAGGAAGCCCTGGGCTCCAGGCACACTGCAGCTGTTCAAGGCATCCCAAGGGGAGTACAAAAGTGCAACAACATGGCAGCTTTCACAGCTTTTTCCTTGGCACCATCCCTATACCTAGGCTGATTTATCTGCCTAGGGTTAGGGTTAGGGTTCAGCCTAGGGCTTGGATTTCTTTAACCAGGAAGCCCTGAGTTCCAGGCTTACTTCATCTGCCAAAGGCATCCCAAAGGGAGTGCAGAAGTGCCACAACATGGCTGCTTTCACGGCTTTTCCCTTAGGAAGAACCCTAATACCCGGCTGATTTACCTTCCTAGGGTTACTGTTAGGCTTAGGCCTAGGACTTTTAAAACCAGGAAGCCCTGGGCTCCAGGCACACTGCAGCAACGAAAGGCATCCCAAGGGGAGCGCAAAAGTGACGCAACTTGGCTGCCACCACTGATATTTCCATGAGACCATCCCGAACCATAGGTTGATTTTCCTTCCTAGGGTTAAGGTTTGAGTTACGCCTAGGGTAAGGGCTCTATTAACCAGAAAGCCCTGAGTTCCAAGAACACAGCAGCTGCGAAGGACTAGCCAAGAAGAGCGCAAAAGTACCACAACATGCCTGCCTCCACAGCTTTTTCCTTGGGGACATGCCTAATTCCTGGCTGATTTGCCTTTCTCGTCTTAGGGTTGGGGTTCGGCCTAGGGCTAGGATTTTTAAAAGCAGGAAGCCCTGAGTTCCAGGCACACTGGAGCTGTGAAAGGCATCCAAAAGGGAGTGCAAAAGTGCCACAACATGGCTGCTTTCACGGCTTTTTCCTTGGCAAGAAGCCTAACACCAGGCTGACATACTTTCCCAGGGTTACTGTTAGGCTTAGGCCTAGGGCTAGGATTTTTGAAACTAGGAAGCCCTGGGCTCCAGGCACACTGCAGCTGTTCAAGGCATCCCAAGGGGAGTACAAAAGTGCAACAACATGGCAGCTTTCACAGCTTTTTGCTTAGCACCATCCCTATACCTAGGCTGATTTATCTGCCTAGGGTTAGGGTTAGGGTTCAGCCTAGGGCTTGGATTTCTTTAACCAGGAAGCCCTGAGTTCCAGGCTTACTTCATCTGCCAAAGGCATCCCAAAGGGAGTGCAGAAGTGCCACAACATGGCTGCTTTCACGGCTTTTCCCTTAGGAAGAACCCTAATACCCGGCTGATTTACCTTCCTAGGGTTACTGTTAGGCTTAGGCCTAGGACTTTTAAAACCAGGAAGCCCTGGGCTCCAGGCACACTGCAGCTGCGAAAGGCATCCCAAGGGGAGCGCAAAGGTGACGCAACTTGGCTGCCACCACTGATATTTCCATGAGACCATCCCGAACCATAGGTTGATTTTCCTTCCTAGGGTTAAGGTTTGAGTTACGCCTAGGGTAAGGGCTCTATTAACCAGAAAGCCCTGAGTTCCAAGAACACAGCTTCTGCGAAGGACTAGCCAAGAAGAGCGCAAAAGTACCACAACATGCCTGCCTCCACAGCTTTTTCCTTGGGGACATGCCTAATTCCTGGCTGATTTGCCTTTCTCGTCTTAGGGTTGGGGTTCGGCCTAGGGCTAGGATTTTTAAAAGCAGGAAGCCCTGAGTTCCAGGCACACTGGAGCTGTGAAAGGCATCCAAAAGGGAGTGCAAAAGTGCCACAACATGGCTGCTTTCACGGCTTTTTCCTTGGCAAGAAGCCTAACACCAGGCTGACATACTTTCCCAGGGTTACTGTTAGGCTTAGGCCTAGGGCTAGGATTTTTGAAACTAGGAAGCCCTGGGCTCCAGGCACACTGCAGCTGTTCAAGGCATCCCAAGGGGAGTACAAAAGTGCAACAACATGGCAGCTTTCACAGCTTTTTCCTTGGCACCATCCCTATACCTAGGCTGATTTATCTGCCTAGGGTTAGGGTTAGGGTTCAGCCTAGGGCTTGGATTTCTTTAACCAGGAAGCCCTGAGTTCCAGGCTTACTTCATCTGCCAAAGGCATCCCAAAGGGAGTGCAGAAGTGCCACAACATGGCTGCTTTCACGGCTTTTCCCTTAGGAAGAACCCTAATACCCGGCTGATTTACCTTCCTAGGGTTACTGTTAGGCTTAGGCCTAGGACTTTTAAAACCAGGAAGCCCTGGGCTCCAGGCACACTGCAGCTGCAAAAGGCATCCCAAGGGGAGCGCAAAAGTGACGCAACTTGGCTGCCACCACTGATATTTCCATGAGACCATCCCGAACCATAGGCTGATTTTCCTTCCTAGGGTTAAGGTTTGAGTTACGCCTAGGGTAAGGGTTCTATTAACCAGAAAGCCCTGAGTTCCAAGAACACAGCAGCTGCGAAGGACTAGCCAAGAAGAGCGCAAAAGTACCACAACATGCCTGCCTCCACAGCTTTTTCCTTGGGGACATGCCTAATTCCTGGCTGATTTGCCTTTCTCGTCTTAGGGTTGGGGTTCGGCCTAGGGCTAGGATTTTTAAAAGCAGGAAGCCCTGAGTTCCAGGCACACTGGAGCTGTGAAAGGCATCCAAAAGGGAGTGCAAAAGTGCCACAACATGGCTGCTTTCACGGCTTTTTCCTTGGCAAGAAGGCTAACACCAGGCTGACATACTTTCCCAGGGTTACTGTTAGGCTTAGGCCTAGGGCTAGGATTTTTGAAACTAGGAAGCCCTGGGCTCCAGGCACACTGCAGCTGTTCAAGGCATCCCAAGGGGAGTACAAAAGTGCAACAACATGGCAGCTTTCACAGCTTTTTCCTTGGCACCATCCCTATACCTAGGCTGATTTATCTGCCTAGGGTTAGGGTTAGGGTTCAGCCTAGGGCTTGGATTTCTTTAACCAGGAAGCCCTGAGTTCCAGGCTTACTTCATCTGCCAAAGGCATCCCAAAGGGAGTGCAGAAGTGCCACAACATGGCTGCTTTCACGGCTTTTCCCTTAGGAAGAACCCTAATACCCGGCTGATTTACCTTCCTAGGGTTACTGTTAGGCTTAGGCCTAGGACTTTTAAAACCAGGAAGCCCTGGGCTCCAGGCACACTGCAGCTGCAAAAGGCATCCCAAGGGGAGCGCAAAAGTGACGCAACTTGGCTGCCACCACTGATATTTCCATGAGACCATCCCGAACCATAGGCTGATTTTCCTTCCTAGGGTTAAGGTTTGAGTTACGCCTAGGGTAAGGGTTCTATTAACCAGAAAGCCCTGAGTTCCAAGAACACAGCAGCTGCGAAGGACTAGCCAAGAAGAGCGCAAAAGTACCACAACATGCCTGCCTCCACAGCTTTTTCCTTGGGGACATGCCTAATTCCTGGCTGATTTGCCTTTCTCGTCTTAGGGTTGGGGTTCGGCCTAGGGCTAGGATTTTTAAAAGCAGGAAGCCCTGAGTTCCAGGCACACTGGAGCTGTGAAAGGCATCCAAAAGGGAGTGCAAAAGTGCCACAACATGGCTGCTTTCACGGCTTTTTCCTTGGCAAGAAGGCTAACACCAGGCTGACATACTTTCCCAGGGTTACTGTTAGGCTTAGGCCTAGGGCTAGGATTTTTGAAACTAGGAAGCCCTGGGCTCCAGGCACACTGCAGCTGTTCAAGGCATCCCAAGGGGAGTACAAAAGTGCAACAACATGGCAGCTTTCACAGCTTTTTCCTTGGCACCATCCCTATACCTAGGCTGATTTATCTGCCTAGGGTTAGGGTTAGGGTTCAGCCTAGGGCTTGGATTTCTTTAACCAGGAAGCCCTGAGTTCCAGGCTTACTTCATCTGCCAAAGGCATCCCAAAGGGAGTGCAGAAGTGCCACAACATGGCTGCTTTCACGGCTTTTCCCTTAGGAAGAACCCTAATACCCGGCTGATTTACCTTCCTAGGGTTACTGTTAGGCTTAGGCCTAGGACTTTTAAAACCAGGAAGCCCTGGGCTCCAGGCACACTGCAGCTGCAAAAGGCATCCCAAGGGGAGCGCAAAAGTGACGCAACTTGGCTGCCACCACTGATATTTCCATGAGACCATCCCGAACCATAGGCTGATTTTCCTTCCTAGGGTTAAGGTTTGAGTTACGCCTAGGGTAAGGGTTCTATTAACCAGAAAGCCCTGAGTTCCAAGAACACAGCAGCTGCGAAGGACTAGCCAAGAAGAGCGCAAAAGTACCACAACATGCCTGCCTCCACAGCTTTTTCCTTGGGGACATGCCTAATTCCTGGCTGATTTGCCTTTCTCGTCTTAGGGTTGGGGTTCGGCCTAGGGCTAGGATTTTTAAAAGCAGGAAGCCCTGAGTTCCAGGCACACTGGAGCTGTGAAAGGCATCCAAAAGGGAGTGCAAAAGTGCCACAACATGGCTGCTTTCACGGCTTTTTCCTTGGCAAGAAGCCTAACACCAGGCTGACATACTTTCCCAGGGTTACTGTTAGGCTTAGGCCTAGGGCTAGGATTTTTGAAACTAGGAAGCCCTGGGCTCCAGGCACACTGCAGCTGTTCAAGGCATCCCAAGGGGAGTACAAAAGTGCAACAACATGGCAGCTTTCACAGCTTTTTCCTTGGCACCATCCCTATACCTAGGCTGATTTATCTGCCTAGGGTTAGGGTTAGGGTTCAGCCTAGGGCTTGGATTTCTTTAACCAGGAAGCCCTGAGTTCCAGGCTTACTTCATCTGCCAAAGGCATCCCAAAGGGAGTGCAGAAGTGCCACAACATGGCTGCTTTCACGGCTTTTCCCTTAGGAAGAACCCTAATACCCGGCTGATTTACCTTCCTAGGGTTACTGCTAGGCTTAGGCCTAGGACTTTTAAAACCAGGAAGCCCTGGGCTCCAGGCACACTGCAGCTGCAAAAGGCATCCCAAGGGGAGCGCAAAAGTGACGCAACTTGGCTGCCACCACTGATATTTCCATGAGACCATCCCGAACCATAGGCTGATTTTCCTTCCTAGGGTTAAGGTTTGAGTTACGCCTAGGGTAAGGGTTCTATTAACCAGAAAGCCCTGAGTTCCAAGAACACAGCAGCTGCGAAGGACTAGCCAAGAAGAGCGCAAAAGTACCACAACATGCCTGCCTCCACAGCTTTTTCCTTGGGGACATGCCTAATTCCTGGCTGATTTGCCTTTCTCGTCTTAGGGTTGGGGTTCGGCCTAGGGCTAGGATTTTTAAAAGCAGGAAGCCCTGAGTTCCAGGCACACTGGAGCTGTGAAAGGCATCCAAAAGGGAGTGCAAAAGTGCCACAACATGGCTGCTTTCACGGCTTTTTCCTTGGCAAGAAGCCTAACACCAGGCTGACATACTTTCCCAGGGTTACTGTTAGGCTTAGGCCTAGGGCTAGGATTTTTGAAACTAGGAAGCCCTGGGCTCCAGGCACACTGCAGCTGTTCAAGGCATCCCAAGGGGAGTACAAAAGTGCAACAACATGGCAGCTTTCACAGCTTTTTCCTTGGCACCATCCCTATACCTAGGCTGATTTATCTGCCTAGGGTTAGGGTTAGGGTTCAGCCTAGGGCTTGGATTTCTTTAACCAGGAAGCCCTGAGTTCCAGGCTTACTTCATCTGCCAAAGGCATCCCAAAGGGAGTGCAGAAGTGCCACAACATGGCTGCTTTCACGGCTTTTCCCTTAGGAAGAACCCTAATACCCGGCTGATTTACCTTCCTAGGGTTACTGTTAGGCTTAGGCCTAGGACTTTTAAAACCAGGAAGCCCTGGGCTCCAGGCACACTGCAGCTGCAAAAGGCATCCCAAGGGGAGCGCAAAAGTGACGCAACTTGGCTGCCACCACTGATATTTCCATGAGACCATCCCGAACCATAGGCTGATTTTCCTTCCTAGGGTTAAGGTTTGAGTTACGCCTAGGGTAAGGGTTCTATTAACCAGAAAGCCCTGAGTTCCAAGAACACAGCAGCTGCGAAGGACTAGCCAAGAAGAGCGCAAAAGTACCACAACATGCCTGCCTCCACAGCTTTTTCCTTGGGGACATGCCTAATTCCTGGCTGATTTGCCTTTCTCGTCTTAGGGTTGCGGTTCGGCCTAGGGCTAGGATTTTTAAAAGCAGGAAGCCCTGAGTTCCAGGCACACTGGAGCTGTGAAAGGCATCCAAAAGGGAGTGCAAAAGTGCCACAACATGGCTGCTTTCACGGCTTTTTCCTTGGCAAGAAGCCTAACACCAGGCTGACATACTTTCCCAGGGTTACTGTTAGGCTTAGGCCTAGGGCTAGGATTTTTGAAACTAGGAAGCCCTGGGCTCCAGGCACACTGCAGCTGTTCAAGGCATCCCAAGGGGAGTACAAAAGTGCAACAACATGGCAGCTTTCACAGCTTTTTCCTTGGCACCATCCCTATACCTAGGCTGATTTATCTGCCTAGGGTTAGGGTTAGGGTTCAGCCTAGGGCTTGGATTTCTTTAACCAGGAAGCCCTGAGTTCCAGGCTTACTTCATCTGCCAAAGGCATCCCAAAGGGAGTGCAGAAGTGCCACAACATGGCTGCTTTCACGGCTTTTCCCTTAGGAAGAACCCTAATACCCGGCTGATTTACCTTCCTAGGGTTACTGTTAGGCTTAGGCCTAGGACTTTTAAAACCAGGAAGCCCTGGGCTCCAGGCACACTGCAGCTGCAAAAGGCATCCCAAGGGGAGCGCAAAAGTGACGCAACTTGGCTGCCACCACTGATATTTCCATGAGACCATCCCGAACCATAGGCTGATTTTCCTTCCTAGGGTTAAGGTTTGAGTTACGCCTAGGGTAAGGGTTCTATTAACCAGAAAGCCCTGAGTTCCAAGAACACAGCAGCTGCGAAGGACTAGCCAAGAAGAGCGCAAAAGTACCACAACATGCCTGCCTCCACAGCTTTTTCCTTGGGGACATGCCTAATTCCTGGCTGATTTGCCTTTCTCGTCTTAGGGTTGGGGTTCGGCCTAGGGCTAGGATTTTCAAAAGCAGGAAGCCCTGAGTTCCAGGCACACTGGAGCTGTGAAAGGCATCCAAAAGGGAGTGCAAAAGTGCCACAACATGGCTGCTTTCACGGCTTTTTCCTTGGCAAGAAGCCTAACATCAGGCTGATTTACTTTCCCAGGGTTACTGTTAGGCTTAGGCCTAGGGCTAGGATTTTTAAAACTAGGAAGCCCTTAGCTCCAGGCACACTGCAGCTGTTCAAGGCATCCCAAGGGGAGTACAAAAGTGCAACAACATGGCAGCTTTCACAGCTTTTTCCTTGGCACCATCCCTATACCTAGGCTGATTTATCTGCCTAGGGTTAGGGTTAGGGTTCAGCCTAGGGCTTGGATTTCTTTAACCAGGAAGCCCTGAGTTCCAGGCTTACTTCATCTGCCAAAGGCATCCCAAAGGGAGTGCAGAAGTGACACAACATGGCTGCTTTCACGGCTTTTCCCTTAGGAAGAACCCTAATACCCGGCTGATTTACCTTCCTAGGGTTACTGTTAGGCTTAGGCCTAGGACTTTTAAAACCAGGAAGCCCTGGGCTCCAGGCACACTGCAGCTGCAAAAGGCATCCCAAGGGGAGCGCAAAAGTGACGCAACTTGGCTGCCACCACTGATATTTCCATGAGACCATCCCGAACCATAGGTTGATTTTCCTTCCTAGGGTTAAGGTTTGAGTTACGCCTAGGGTAAGGGCTCTATTAACCAGAAAGCCCTGAGTTCCAAGAACACAGCAGCTGCGAAGGACTAGCCAAGAAGAGCGCAAAAGTACCACAACATGCCTGCCTCCACAGCTTTTTCCTTGGGGACATGCCTAATTCCTGGCTGATTTGCCTTTCTCGTCTTAGGGTTGGGGTTCGGCCTAGGGCTAGGATTTTTAAAAGCAGGAAGCCCTGAGTTCCAGGCACACTGCAGCTGTGAAAGGCATCCAAAAGGGAGTGCAAAAGTGCCACAACATGGCTGCTTTCACGGCTTTTTCCTTGGCAAGACGCCTAACATCAGGCTGATTTACCTTCCCAGGGTTACTGTTAGGCTTAGGCCTAGGGCTAGGATTTTTAAAACTAGGAAGCCCTTAGCTCCAGGCACACTGCAGCTGTTCAAGGCATCCCAAGGGGAGTACAAAAGTGCAACAACATGGCAGCTTTCACAGCTTTTTCCTTGGCACCATCCCTATACCTAGGCTGATTTATCTGCCTAGGGTTAGGGTTAGGGTTCAGCCTAGGGCTTGAATTTTTTTAACCAGGAAGCCCTGAGTTCCAGGCTTACTTCATCTGCCAAAGGCATCCCAAAGGGAGTGCAGAAGTGCCACAACATGGCTGCTTTCACGGCTTTTCCCTTAGGAAGAACCCTAATACCCGGCTGATTTACCTTCCTAGGGTTACTGTTAGGCTTAGGCCTAGGACTTTTAAAACCAGGAAGCCCTGGGCTCCAGGCACACTGCAGCTGCAAAAGGCATCCCAAGGGGAGCGCAAAAGTGACGCAACTTGGCTGCCACCACTGATATTTCCATGAGACCATCCCGAACCATAGGCTGATTTTCCTTCCTAGGGTTAAGGTTTGAGTTACGCCTAGGGTAAGGGTTCTATTAACCAGAAAGCCCTGAGTTCCAAGAACACAGCAGCTGCGAAGGACTAGCCAAGAAGAGCGCAAAAGTACCACAACATGCCTGCCTCCACAGCTTTTTCCTTGGGGACATGCCTAATTCCTGGCTGATTTGCCTTTCTCGTCTTAGGGTTGGGGTTTGGCCTAGGGCTAGGATTTTTAAAAGCAGGAAGCCCTGAGTTCCAGGCACACTGCAGCTGTGAAAGGCATCCAAAAGGGAGTGCAAAAGTGCCACAACATGGCTGCTTTCACGGCTTTTTCCTTGGCAAGAAGCCTAACACCAGGCTGACATACTTTCCCAGGGTTACTGTTAGGCTTAGGCCTAGGGCTAGGATTTTTGAAACTAGGAAGCCCTGGGCTCCAGGCACACTGCAGCTGTTCAAGGCATCCCAAGGGGAGTACAAAAGTGCAACAACATGGCAGCTTTCACAGCTTTTTCCTTGGCACCATCCCTATACCTAGGCTGATTTATCTGCCTAGGGTTAGGGTTCAGCCTAGGGCTTGGATTTCTTTAACCAGGAAGCCCTGAGTTCCAGGCTTACTTCATCTGCCAAAGGCATCCCAAAGGGAGTGCAGAAGTGCCACAACATGGCTGCTTTCACGGCTTTTCCCTTAGGAAGAACCCTAATACCCGGCTGATTTACCTTCCTAGGGTTACTGTTAGGCTTAGGCCAAGGACTTTTAAAACCAGGAAGCCCTGGGCTCCAGGCACACTGCAGCTGCAAAAGGCATCCCAAGGGGAGCGCAAAAGTGACGCAACTTGGCTGCCACCACTGATATTTCCATGAGACCATCCCGAACCATAGGCTGATTTTCCTTCCTAGGGTTAAGGTTTGAGTTACGCCTAGGGTAAGGGCTCTATTAACCAGAAAGCCCTGAGTTCCAAGAACACAGCAGCTGCGAAGGACTACCCAAGAAGAGCGCAAAAGTACCACAACATGCCTGCCTCCACAGCTTTTTCCTTGGGGACATGCCTAATTCCTGGCTGATTTGCCTTTCTCGTCTTAGGGTTGGGGTTCGGCCTAGGGCTAGGATTTTTAAAAGCAGGAAGCCCTGAGTTCCAGGCACACTGGAGCTGTGAAAGGCATCCAAAAGGGAGTGCAAAAGTGCCACAACATGGCTGCTTTCACGGCTTTTTCCTTGGCAAGAAGCCTAACATCAGGCTGATTTACTTTCCCAGGGTTACTGTTAGGCTTAGGCCTAGGGCTAGGATTTTTGAAACTAGGAAGCCCTTAGCTCCAGGCACACTGCAGCTGTTCAAGGCATCCCAAGGGGAGTACAAAAGTGCAACAACATGGCAGCTTTCACAGCTTTTTCCTTGGCACCATCCCTATACCTAGGCTGATTTATCTGCCTAGGGTTAGGGTTAGAGTTCAGCCTAGGGCTTGGATTTCTTTAACCAGGAAGCCCTGAGTTCCAGGCTTACTTCATCTGCCAAAGGCATCCCAAAGGGAGTGCAGAAGTGCCACAACATGGCTGCTTTCACGGCTTTTCCCTTAGGAAGAACCCTAATACCCGGCTGATTTACCTTCCTAGGGTTACTGTTAGGCTTAGGCCAAGGACTTTTAAAACCAGGAAGCCCTGGGCTCCAGGCACACTGCAGCTGCAAAAGGCATCCCAAGGGGAGCGCAAAAGTGACGCAACTTGGCTGCCACCACTGATATTTCCATGAGACCATCCCGAACCATAGGCTGATTTTCCTTCCTAGGGTAAAGGTTTGAGTTACGCCTAGGGTAAGGGCTCTATTAACCAGAAAGCCCTGAGTTCCAAGAACACAGCAGCTGCGAAGGACTAGCCAAGAAGAGCGCAAAAGTACCACAACATGCCTGCCTCCACAGCTTTTTCCTTGGGGACATGCCTAATTCCTGGCTGATTTGCCTTTCTCGTCTTAGGGTTGGGGTTCGGCCTAGGGCTAGGATTTTTAAAAGCAGGAAGCCCTGAGTTCCAGGCACACTGGAGCTGTGAAAGGCATCCAAAAGGGAGTGCAAAAGTGCCACAACATGGCTGCTTTCACGGCTTTTTCCTTGGCAAGAAGCCTAACATCAGGCTGATTTACTTTCCCAGGGTTACTGTTAGGCTTAGGCCTAGGGCTAGGATTTTTGAAACTAGGAAGCCCTTAGCTCCAGGCACACTGCAGCTGTTCAAGGCATCCCAAGGGGAGTACAAAAGTGCAACAACATGGCAGCTTTCACAGCTTTTTCCTTGGCACCATCCCTATACCTAGGCTGATTTATCTGCCTAGGGTTAGGGTTAGAGTTCAGCCTAGGGCTTGGATTTCTTTAACCAGGAAGCCCTGAGTTCCAGGCTTACTTCATCTGCCAAAGGCATCCCAAAGGGAGTGCAGAAGTGCCACAACATGGCTGCTTTCACGGCTTTTCCCTTAGGAAGAACCCTAATACCCGGCTGATTTACCTTCCTAGGGTTACTGTTAGGCTTAGGCCTAGGACTTTTAAAACCAGGAAGCCCTGGGCTCCAGGCACACTGCAGCTGCGAAAGGCATCCCAAGGGGAGCGCAAAAGTGACGCAACTTGGCTGCCACCACTGATATTTCCATGAGACCATCCCGAACCATAGGCTGATTTTCCTTCCTAGGGTTAAGGTTTGAGTTACGCCTAGGGTAAGGGTTCTATTAACCAGAAAGCCCTGAGTTCCAAGAACACAGCAGCTGCGAAGGACTAGCCAAGAAGAGCGCAAAAGTACCACAACATGCCTGCCTCCACAGCTTTTTCCTTGGGGACATGCCTAATTCCTGGCTGATTTGCCTTTCTCGTCTTAGGGTTGGTGTTCGGCCTAGGGCTAGGATTTTAAAATCAGGAAGGCCTGAGTTCCAGGCACACTGGAGCTGTGAAAGGCATCCAAAAGGGAGTGCAAAAGTGCCACAACATGGCTGCTTTCACGGCTTTTTCCTTGGCAAGAAGCCTAACATCAGGCTGATTTACTTTCCCAGGGTTACTGTTAGGCTTAGGCCTAGGGCTAGGATTTTTGAAACTAGGAAGCCCTTAGCTCCAGGCACACTGCAGCTGTTCAAGGCATCCCAAGGGGAGTACAAAAGTGCAACAACATGGCAGCTTTCACAGCTTTTTCCTTGGCACCATCCCTATACCTAGGCTGATTTATCTGCCTAGGGTTAGGGTTAGGGTTCAGCCTAGGGCTTGGATTTCTTTAACCAGGAAGCCCTGAGTTCCAGGCTTACTTCATCTGCCAAAGGCATCCCAAAGGGAGTGCAGAAGTGCCACAACATGGCTGCTTTCACGGCTTTTCCCTTAGGAAGAACCCTAATACCCGGCTGATTTACCTTCCTAGGGTTACTGTTAGGCTTAGGCCTAGGACTTTTAAAACCAGGAAGCCCTGGGCTCCAGGCACACTGCAGCTGCAAAAGGCATCCCAAGGGGAGCGCAAAAGTGACGCAACTTGGCTGCCACCACTGATATTTCCATGAGACCATCCCGAACCATAGGCTGATTTTCCTTCCTAGGGTTAAGGTTTGAGTTACGCCTAGGGTAAGGGTTCTATTAACCAGAAAGCCCTGAGTTCCAAGAACACAGCAGCTGCGAAGGACTAGCCAAGAAGAGCGCAAAAGTACCACAACATGCCTGCCTCCACAGCTTTTTCCTTGGGGACATGCCTAATTCCTGGCTGATTTGCCTTTCTCGTCTTAGGGTTGGGGTTCGGCCTAGGGCTAGGATTTTAAAATCAGGAAGGCCTGAGTTCCAGGCACACTGGAGCTGTGAAAGGCATCCAAAAGGGAGTGCAAAAGTGCCACAACATGGCTGCTTTCACGGCTTTTTCCTTGGCAAGAAGCCTAACATCAGGCTGATTTACTTTCCCAGGGTTACTGTTAGGCTTAGGCCTAGGGCTAGGATTTTTGAAACTAGGAAGCCCTTAGCTCCAGGCACACTGCAGCTGTTCAAGGCATCCCAAGGGGAGTACAAAAGTGCAACAACATGGCAGCTTTCACAGCTTTTTCCTTGGCACCATCCCTATACCTAGGCTGATTTATCTGCCTAGGGTTAGGGTTAGGGTTCAGCCTAGGGCTTGGATTTCTTTAACCAGGAAGCCCTGAGTTCCAGGCTTACTTCATCTGCCAAAGGCATCCCAAAGGGAGTGCAGAAGTGCCACAACATGGCTGCTTTCACGGCTTTTCCCTTAGGAAGAACCCTAATACCCGGCTGATTTACCTTCCTAGGGTTACTGTTAGGCTTAGGCCTAGGACTTTTAAAACCAGGAAGCCCTGGGCTCCAGGCACACTGCAGCTGCAAAAGGCATCCCAAGGGGAGCGCAAAAGTGACGCAACTTGGCTGCCACCACTGATATTTCCATGAGACCATCCCGAACCATAGGCTGATTTTCCTTCCTAGGGTTAAGGTTTGAGTTACGCCTAGGGTAAGGGTTCTATTAACCAGAAAGCCCTGAGTTCCAAGAACACAGCAGCTGCGAAGGACTAGCCAAGAAGAGCGCAAAAGTACCACAACATGCCTGCCTCCACAGCTTTTTCCTTGGGGACATGCCTAATTCCTGGCTGATTTGCCTTTCTCGTCTTAGGGTTGGGGTTCGGCCTAGGGCAAGGATTTTTAAAAGCAGGAAGCCCTGAGTTCCAGGCACACTGGAGCTGTGAAAGGCATCCAAAAGGGAGTGCAAAAGTGCCACAACATGGCTGCTTTCACGGCTTTTCCCTTAGGAAGAACCCTAATACCCGGCTGATTTACCTTCCTAGGGTTACTGTTAGGCTTAGGCCTAGGACTTTTAAAACCAGGAAGCCCTGGGCTCCAGGCACACTGCAGCTGCAAAAGGCATCCCAAGGGGAGCGCAAAAGTGACGCAACTTGGCTGCCACCACTGATATTTCCATGAGACCATCCCGAATCATAGGCTGATTTTCCTTCCTAGGGTTAAGGTTTGAGTTACGCCTAGGGTAAGGGTTCTATTAACCAGAAAGCCCTGAGTTCCAAGAACACAGCAGCTGCGTAGGACTAGCCAAGAAGAGCGCAAAAGTACCACAACATGCCTGCCTCCACAGCTTTTTCCTTGGGGACATGCCTAATTCCTGGCTGATTTGCCTTTCTCGTCTTAGGGTTGGGGTTCGGCCTAGGGCTAGGATTTTTTTAACCAGGAAGCCCTGAGTTCCAGGCACATTGGAGCTGTGAAAGGCATCCAAAAGGGAGTGCAAAAGTGCCACAACATGGCTGCTTTCACGGGTTTTCCCTTAGGAAGAACCCTAATACCCGGCTGATTTACCTTCCTATGGTTACTGTTAGGCTTAGGCCTAGGACTTTTAAAACCAGGAAGCCCTGGGCTCCAGGCACACTGCAGCTGCGAAAGGCATCCCAAGGGGAGCGCAAAAGTGACGCAACTTGGCTGCCACCACTGATATTTCCATGAGACCATCCCGAACCATAGGCTGATTTTCCTTCCTAGGGTTAAGGTTTGAGTTACGCCTAGGGTAAGGGTCTATTAACCAGAAAGCCCTGAGTTCCAAGAACACAGCAGCTGCGAAGGACTAGCCAAGAAGAGCGCAAAAGTACCACAACATGCCTGCCTCCACAGCTTTTTCCTTGGGGACATGCCTAATTCCTGGCTGATTTGCCTTTCTCGTCTTAGGGTTGGGGTTCGGCCTAGGGCTAGGATTTTTAAAAGCAGGAAGCCCTGAGTTCTAGGCACACTGGAGATGTGAAAGGCATCCAAAAGGGAGTGCAAAAGTGCCACAACATGGCTGCTTTCACGGCTTTTTCCTTGGCAAGACGCCTAACACCAGGCTGATTTACCTTCCCAGGGTTACTGTTAGGCTTAGGCCTAGGGCTAGGATTTTTAAAACTAGGAAGCCCTTAGCTCCAGGCACACTGCAGCTGTTCAAGGCATCCCAAGGGGAGTACAAAAGTGCAACAACATGGCAGCTTTCACAGCTTTTTCCTTGGCACCATCCCTATACCTAGGCTGATTTATCTGCCTAGGGTTAGGGTTAGGGTTCAGCCTAGGGCTTGGATTTCTTTAACCAGGAAGCCCTGAGTTCCAGGCTTACTTCATCTGCCAAAGGCATCCCAAAGGGAGTGCAGAAGTGCCACAACATGGCTGCTTTCACGGCTTTTCCCTTAGGAAGAACCCTAATACCCGGCTGATTTACCTTCCTAGGGTTACTGTTAGGCTTAGGCCTAGGACTTTTAAAACCAGGAAGCCCTGGGCTCCAGGCACACTGCAGCTGCGAAAGGCATCCCAAGGGGAGCGCAAAAGTGACGCAACTTGGCTGCCACCACTGATATTTCCATGAGACCATCCCGAACCATAGGCTGATTTTCCTTCCTAGGGGTAAGGTTTGAGTTACGCCTAGGGTAAGGGTTCTATTAACCAGAAAGCCCTGAGTTCCAAGAACACAGCAGCTGCGAAGGACTAGCCAAGAAGAGCGCAAAAGTACCACAACATGCCTGCCTCCACAGCTTTTTCCTTGGGGACATGCCTAATTCCTGGCTGATTTGCCTTTCTCGTCTTAGGGTTGGGGTTCGGCCTAGGGCTAGGATTTTCAAAAGCAGGAAGCCCTGAGTTCCAGGCACACTGGAGCTGTGAAAGGCATCCAAAAGGGAGTGCAAAAGTGCCACAACATGGCTGCTTTCACGGCTTTTTCCTTGGCAAGACGCCTAACACCAGGCTGATTTACCTTCCCAGGGTTACTGTTAGGCTTAGGCCTAGGGCTAGGATTTTTGAAACTAGGAAGCCCTTAGCTCCAGGCACACTGCAGCTGTTCAAGGCATCCCAAGGGGAGTACAAAAGTGCAACAACATGGCAGCTTTCACAGCTTTTTCCTTGGCACCATCCCTATACCTAGGCTGATTTATCTGCCTAGGGTTAGGGTTAGGGTTCAGCCTAGGGCTTGAATTTTTTTTACCAGGAAGCCCTGAGTTCCAGGCTTACTTCATCTGCCAAAGGCATCCCAAAGGAAGTGCAGAAGTGCCACAACATGGCTGCTTTCACGGCTTTTCCCTTAGGAAGAACCCTAATACCCGGCTGATTTACCTTCCTAGGGTTACTGTTAGGCTTAGGCCTAGGACTTTTAAAACCAGGAAGCCCTGGGCTCCAGGCACACTGCAGCTGCGAAAGGCATCCCAAGGGGAGCGCAAAAGTGACGCAACTTGGCTGCCACCACTGATATTTCCATGAGACCATCCCGAACCATAGGCTGATTTTCCTTCCTAGGGGTAAGGTTTGAGTTACGCCTAGGGTAAGGGTCTATTAACCAGAAAGCCCTGAGTTCCAAGAACACAGCAGCTGCGAAGGACTAGCCAAGAAGAGCGCAAAAGTACCACAACATGCCTGCCTCCACAGCTTTTTCCTTGGGGACATGCCAAATTCATGGCTGATTTGCCTTTCTCGTCTTAGGGTTGGGGTTCGGCCTAGGGCTAGGATTTTTAAAAGCAGGAAGCCCTGAGTTCCAGGCACACTGCAGCTGTGAAAGGCATCCAAAAGGGAGTGCAAAAGTGCCACAACATGGCTGCTTTCACGGCTTTTTCCTTGGCAAGACGCCTAAAACCAGGCTGATTTACCTTCCCAGGGTTACTGTTAGGCTTAGGCCTAGGGCTAGGATTTTTAAAACTAGGAAGCCCTTAGCTCCAGGCACACTGCAGCTGTTCAAGGCATCCCAAGGGGAGTACAAAAGTGCAACAACATGGCAGCTTTCACAGCTTTTTCCTTGGCACCATCCCTATACCTAGGCTGATTTATCTGCCTAGGGTTAGGGTTAGGGTTCAGCCTAGGGCTTGGATTTCTTTAACCAGGAAGCCCTGAGTTCCAGGCTTACTTCATCTGCCAAAGGCATCCCAAAGGGAGTGCAGAAGTGCCACAACATGGCTGCTTTCACGGCTTTTCCCTTAGGAAGAACCCTAATACCCGGCTGATTTACCTTCCTAGGGTTACTGTTAGGCTTAGGCCTAGGACTTTTAAAACCAGGAAGCCCTGGGCTCCAGGCACACTGCAGCTGCAAAAGGCATCCCAAGGGGAGCGCAAAAGTGACGCAACTTGGCTGCCACCACTGATATTTCCATGAGACCATCCCGAACCATAGGCTGATTTTCCTTCCTAGGGTTAAGGTTTGAGTTACGCCTAGGGTAAGGGTCTATTAACCAGAAAGCCCTGAGTTCCAAGAACACAGCAGCTGCGAAGGACCAGCCAAGAAGAGCGCAAAAGTACCACAACATGCCTGCCTCCACAGCTTTTTCCTTGGGGACATGCCTAATTCCTGGCTGATTTGCCTTTCTCGTCTTAGGGTTGGGGTTCGGCCTAGGGCTAGGATTTTTAAAAGCAGGAAGCCCTGAGTTCCAGGCACACTGGAGCTGTGAAAGGCATCCAAAAGGGAGTGCAAAAGTGCCACAACATGGCTGCTTTCACGGCTTTTTCCTTGGCAAGAAACCTAACATCAGGCTGATTTACTTTCCCAGGGTTACTGTTAGGCTTAGGCCTAGGGCTAGGGTTTTTGAAACTAGGAAGCCCTGGGCTCCAGGCACACTGCAGCTGTTCAAGGCATCCCAAGGGGTGTACAAAAGTGCAACAACATGGCAGCTTTCACAGCTTTTTCCTTGGCACCATCCCTATACCTAGGCTGATTTATCTGCCTAGGGTTAGGGTTAGGGTTCAGCCTAGGGCTTGGATTTCTTTAACCAGGAAGCCCTGAGTTCCAGGCTTACTTCATCTGCCAAAGGCATCCCAAAGGGAGTGCAGAATTGCCACAACATGGCTGCTTTCACGGCTTTTCCCTTAGGAAGAACCCTAATACCCGGCTGATTTACCTTCCTAGGGTTACTGTTAGGCTTAGGCCTAGGACTTTTAAAACCAGGAAGCCCTGGGCTCCAGGCACACTGCAGCTGCGAAAGGCATCCCAAGGGGAGCGCAAAAGTGACGCAACTTGGCTGCCACCACTGATATTTCCATGAGACCATCCCGAACCATAGGCTGATTTTCCTTCCTAGGGTTAAGGTTTGAGTTACGCCTAGGGTAAGGGTTCTATTAACCAGAAAGCCCTGAGTTCCAAGAACACAGCAGCTGCGAAGGACTAGCCAAGAAGAGCGCAAAAGTACCACAACATGCCTGCCTCCACAGCTTTTTCCTTGGGGACATGCCTAATTCCTGGCTGATTTGCCTTTCTCGTCTTAGGGTTGGGGTTCGGCCTAGGGCTAGGATTTTTAAAAGCAGGAAGCCCTGAGTTCCAGGCACACTGGAGATGTGAAAGGCATCCAAAAGGGAGTGCAAAAGTGCCACAACATGGCTGCTTTCACGGCTTTTTCCTTGGCAAGAAGCCTAACACCAGGCTGACATACTTTCCCAGGGTTACTGTTAGGCTTAGGCCTAGGGCTAGGATTTTTGAAACTAGGAAGCCCTGGGCTCCAGGCACACTGCAGCTGTTCAAGGCATCCCAAGGGGAGTACAAAAGTGCAACAACATGGCAGCTTTCACAGCTTTTTCCTTGGCACCATCCCTATACCTAGGCTGATTTATCTGCCTAGGGTTAGGGTTAGGGTTCAGCCTAGGGCTTGGATTTCTTTAACCAGGAAGCCCTGAGTTCCAGGCTTACTTCATCTGCCAAAGGCATCCCAAAGGGAGTGCAGAAGTGCCACAACATGGCTGCTTTCACGGCTTTTCCTTAGGAAGAACCCTAATACCCGGCTGATTTACCTTCCTAGGGTTACTGTTAGGGTTAGGCCAAGGACTTTTAAAACCAGGAAGCCCTGGGCTCCAGGCACACTGCAGCTGCAAAAGGCATCCCAAGGGGAGCGCAAAAGTGACGCAACTTGGCTGCCACCACTGATATTTCAATGAGACCATCCCGAACCATAGGCTGATTTTCCTTCCTAGGGTTAAGGTTTGAGTTACGCCTAGGGTAAGGGTTCTATTAACCAGAAAGCCCTGAGTTCCAAGAACACAGCAGCTGCGAAGGACTAGCCAAGAAGAGCGCAAAAGTAGCACAACATGCCTGCCTCCACAGCTTTTTCCTTGGGGACATGCCTAATTCCTGGCTGATTTGCCTTTCTCGTCTTAGGGTTGGGGTTCGGCCTAGGGCAAGGATTTTTAAAAGCAGGAAGCCCTGAGTTCCAGGCACACTGGAGCTGTGAAAGGCATCCAAAAGGGAGTGCAAAAGTGCCACAACATGGCTGCTTTCACGGCTTTTCCCTTAGGAAGAACCCTAATACCCGGCTGATTTACCTTCCTAGGGTTACTGTTAGGCTTAGGCCTAGGACTTTTAAAACCAGGAAGCCCTGGGCTCCAGGCACACTGCAGCTGCAAAAGGCATCCCAAGGGGAGCGCAAAAGTGACGCAACTTGGCTGCCACCACTGATATTTCCATGAGACCATCCCGAACCATAGGCTGATTTTCCTTCCTAGGGTTAAGGTTTGAGTTACGCCTAGGGTAAGGGTTCTATTAACCAGAAAGCCCTGAGTTCCAAGAACACAGCAGCTGCGTAGGACTAGCCAAGAAGAGCGCAAAAGTACCACAACATGCCTGCCTCCACAGCTTTTTCCTTGGGGACATGCCTAATTCCTGGCTGATTTGCCTTTCTCGTCTTAGGGTTGGGGTTCGGCCTAGGGCTAGGATTTTTTTAACCAGGAAGCCCTGAGTTCCAGGCACATTGGAGCTGTGAAAGGCATCCAAAAGGGAGTGCAAAAGTGCCACAACATGGCTGCTTTCACGGGTTTTCCCTTAGGAAGAACCCTAATACCCGGCTGATTTACCTTCCTGTGGTTACTGTTAGGCTTAGGCCTAGGACTTTTAAAACCAGGAAGCCCTGGGCTCCAGGCACACTGCAGCTGCGAAAGGCATCCCAAGGGGAGCGCAAAAGTGACGCAACTTGGCTGCCACCACTGATATTTCCATGAGACCATCCGGAACCATAGGCTGATTTTCCTTCCTAGGGTTAAGGTTTGAGTTACGCCTAGGGTAAGGGTCTATTAACCAGAAAGCCCTGAGTTCCAAGAACACAGCAGCTGCGAAGGACTAGCCAAGAAGAGCGCAAAAGTACCACAACATGCCTGCCTCCACAGCTTTTTCCTTGGGGACATGCCTAATTCCTGGCTGATTTGCCTTTCTCGTCTTAGGGTTGGGGTTCGGCCTAGGGCTAGGATTTTTAAAAGCAGGAAGCCCTGAGTTCTAGGCACACTGGAGATGTGAAAGGCATCCAAAAGGGAGTGCAAAAGTGCCACAACATGGCTGCTTTCACGGCTTTTTCCTTGGCAAGACGCCTAACACCAGGCTGATTTACCTTCCCAGGGTTACTGTTAGGCTTAGGCCTAGGGCTAGGATTTTTAAAACTAGGAAGCCCTTAGCTCCAGGCACACTGCAGCTGTTCAAGGCATCCCAAGGGGAGTACAAAAGTGCAACAACATGGCAGCTTTCACAGCTTTTTCCTTGGCACCATCCCTATACCTAGGCTGATTTATCTGCCTAGGGTTAGGGTTAGGGTTCAGCCTAGGGCTTGGATTTCTTTAACCAGGAAGCCCTGAGTTCCAGGCTTACTTCATCTGCCAAAGGCATCCCAAAGGGAGTGCAGAAGTGCCACAACATGGCTGCTTTCACGGCTTTTCCCTTAGGAAGAACCCTAATACCCGGCTGATTTACCTTCCTAGGGTTACTGTTAGGCTTAGGCCTAGGACTTTTAAAACCAGGAAGCCCTGGGCTCCAGGCACACTGCAGCTGCGAAAGGCATCCCAAGGGGAGCGCAAAAGTGACGCAACTTGGCTGCCACCACTGATATTTCCATGAGACCATCCCGAACCATAGGCTGATTTTCCTTCCTAGGGGTAAGGTTTGAGTTACGCCTAGGGTAAGGGTTCTATTAACCAGAAAGCCCTGAGTTCCAAGAACACAGCAGCTGCGAAGGACTAGCCAAGAAGAGCGCAAAAGTACCACAACATGCCTGCCTCCACAGCTTTTTCCTTGGGGACATGCCTAATTCCTGGCTGATTTGCCTTTCTCGTCTTAGGGTTGGGGTTCGGCCTAGGGCTAGGATTTTTAAAAGCAGGAAGCCCTGAGTTCCAGGCACACTGGAGCTGTGAAAGGCATCCAAAAGGGAGTGCAAAAGTGCCACAACATGGCTGCTTTCACGGCTTTTTCCTTGGCAAGACGCCTAACACCAGGCTGATTTACCTTCCCAGGGTTACTGTTAGGCTTAGGCCTAGGGCTAGGATTTTTGAAACTAGGAAGCCCTTAGCTCCAGGCACACTGCAGCTGTTCAAGGCATCCCAAGGGGAGTACAAAAGTGCAACAACATGGCAGCTTTCACAGCTTTTTCCTTGGCACCATCCCTATACCTAGGCTGATTTATCTGCCTAGGGTTAGGGTTAGGGTTCAGCCTAGGGCTTGAATTTTTTTTACCAGGAAGCCCTGAGTTCCAGGCTTACTTCATCTGCCAAAGGCATCCCAAAGGAAGTGCAGAAGTGCCACAACATGGCTGCTTTCACGGCTTTTCCCTTAGGAAGAACCCTAATACCCGGCTGATTTACCTTCCTAGGGTTACTGTTAGGCTTAGGCCTAGGACTTTTAAAACCAGGAAGCCCTGGGCTCCAGGCACACTGCAGCTGCGAAAGGCATCCCAAGGGGAGCGCAAAAGTGACGCAACTTGGCTGCCACCACTGATATTTCCATGAGACCATCCCGAACCATAGGCTGATTTTCCTTCCTAGGGGTAAGGTTTGAGTTACGCCTAGGGTAAGGGTCTATTAACCAGAAAGCCCTGAGTTCCAAGAACACAGCAGCTGCGAAGGACTAGCCAAGAAGAGCGCAAAAGTACCACAACATGCCTGCCTCCACAGCTTTTTCCTTGGGGACATGCCAAATTCATGGCTGATTTGCCTTTCTCGTCTTAGGGTTGGGGTTCGGCCTAGGGCTAGGATTTTTAAAAGCAGGAAGCCCTGAGTTCCAGGCACACTGCAGCTGTGAAAGGCATCCAAAAGGGAGTGCAAAAGTGCCACAACATGGCTGCTTTCACGGCTTTTTCCTTGGCAAGACGCCTAACACCAGGCTGATTTACCTTCCCAGGGTTACTGTTAGGCTTAGGCCTAGGGCTAGGATTTTTAAAACTAGGAAGCCCTTAGCTCCAGGCACACTGCAGCTGTTCAAGGCATCCCAAGGGGAGTACAAAAGTGCAACAACATGGCAGCTTTCACAGCTTTTTCCTTGGCACCATCCCTATACCTAGGCTGATTTATCTGCCTAGGGTTAGGGTTAGGGTTCAGCCTAGGGCTTGGATTTCTTTAACCAGGAAGCCCTGAGTTCCAGGCTTACTTCATCTGCCAAAGGCATCCCAAAGGGAGTGCAGAAGTGCCACAACATGGCTGCTTTCACGGCTTTTCCCTTAGGAAGAACCCTAATACCCGGCTGATTTACCTTCCTAGGGTTACTGTTAGGCTTAGGCCTAGGACTTTTAAAACCAGGAAGCCCTGGGCTCCAGGCACACTGCAGCTGCAAAAGGCATCCCAAGGGGAGCGCAAAAGTGACGCAACTTGGCTGCCACCACTGATATTTCCATGAGACCATCCCGAACCATAGGCTGATTTTCCTTCCTAGGGTTAAGGTTTGAGTTACGCCTAGGGTAAGGGTCTATTAACCAGAAAGCCCTGAGTTCCAAGAACACAGCAGCTGCGAAGGACCAGCCAAGAAGAGCGCAAAAGTACCACAACATGCCTGCCTCCACAGCTTTTTCCTTGGGGACATGCCTAATTCCTGGCTGATTTGCCTTTCTCGTCTTAGGGTTGGGGTTCGGCCTAGGGCTAGGATTTTTAAAAGCAGGAAGCCCTGAGTTCCAGGCACACTGGAGCTGTGAAAGGCATCCAAAAGGGAGTGCAAAAGTGCCACAACATGGCTGCTTTCACGGCTTTTTCCTTGGCAAGAAACCTAACATCAGGCTGATTTACTTTCCCAGGGTTACTGTTAGGCTTAGGCCTAGGGCTAGGGTTTTTGAAACTAGGAAGCCCTGGGCTCCAGGCACACTGCAGCTGTTCAAGGCATCCCAAGGGGTGTACAAAAGTGCAACAACATGGCAGCTTTCACAGCTTTTTCCTTGGCACCATCCCTATACCTAGGCTGATTTATCTGCCTAGGGTTAGGGTTAGGGTTCAGCCTAGGGCTTGGATTTCTTTAACCAGGAAGCCCTGAGTTCCAGGCTTACTTCATCTGCCAAAGGCATCCCAAAGGGAGTGCAGAATTGCCACAACATGGCTGCTTTCACGGCTTTTCCCTTAGGAAGAACCCTAATACCCGGCTGATTTACCTTCCTAGGGTTACTGTTAGGCTTAGGCCTAGGACTTTTAAAACCAGGAAGCCCTGGGCTCCAGGCACACTGCAGCTGTGAAAGGCATCCCAAGGGGAGCGCAAAAGTGACGCAACTTGGCTGCCACCACTGATATTTCCATGAGACCATCCCGAACCATAGGCTGATTTTCCTTCCTAGGGTTAAGGTTTGAGTTACGCCTAGGGTAAGGGTTCTATTAACCAGAAAGCCCTGAGTTCCAAGAACACAGCAGCTGCGAAGGACTAGCCAAGAAGAGCGCAAAAGTACCACAACATGCCTGCCTCCACAGCTTTTTCCTTGGGGACATGCCTAATTCCTGGCTGATTTGCCTTTCTCGTCTTAGGGTTGGGGTTCGGCCTAGGGCTAGGATTTTTAAAAGCAGGAAGCCCTGAGTTCCAGGCACACTGGAGATGTGAAAGGCATCCAAAAGGGAGTGCAAAAGTGCCACAACATGGCTGCTTTCACGGCTTTTTCCTTGGCAAGAAGCCTAACACCAGGCTGACATACTTTCCCAGGGTTACTGTTAGGCTTAGGCCTAGGGCTAGGATTTTTAAAACTAGGAAGCCCTGGGCTCCAGGCACACTGCAGCTGTTCAAGGCATCCCAAGGGGAGTACAAAAGTGCAACAACATGGCAGCTTTCACAGCTTTTTCCTTGGCACCATCCCTATACCTAGGCTGATTTATCTGCCTAGGGTTAGGGTTAGGGTTCAGCCTAGGGCTTGGATTTCTTTAACCAGGAAGCCCTGAGTTCCAGGCTTACTTCATCTGCCAAAGGCATCCCAAAGGGAGTGCAGAAGTGCCACAACATGGCTGCTTTCACGGCTTTTCCTTAGGAAGAACCCTAATACCCGGCTGATTTACCTTCCTAGGGTTACTGTTAGGCTTAGGCCAAGGACTTTTAAAACCAGGAAGCCCTGGGCTCCAGGCACACTGCAGCTGCAAAAGGCATCCCAAGGGGAGCGCAAAAGTGACGCAACTTGGCTGCCACCACTGATATTTCCATGAGACCATCCCGAACCATAGGCTGATTTTCCTTCCTAGGGTTAAGGTTTGAGTTACGCCTAGGGTAAGGGTTCTATTAACCAGAAAGCCCTGAGTTCCAAGAACACAGCAGCTGCGAAGGACTAGCCAAGAAGAGCGCAAAAGTACCACAACATGCCTGCCTCCACAGCTTTTTCCTTGGGGACATGCCTAATTCCTGGCTGATTTGCCTTTCTCGTCTTAGGGTTGGGGTTCGGCCTAGGGCTAGGATTTTTAAAAGCAGGAAGCCCTGAGTTCCAGGCACACTGGAGCTGTGAAAGGCATCCAAAAGGGAGTGCAAAAGTGCCACAACATGGCTGCTTTCACGGCTTTTTCCTTGGCAAGAAGCCTAACACCAGGCTGACATACTTTCCCAGGGTTACTGTTAGGCTTAGGCCTAGGGCTAGGATTTTTGAAACCAGGAAGCCCTGGGCTCCAGGCACACTGCAGCTGTTCAAGGCATCCCAAGGGGAGTACAAAAGTGCAACAACATGGCAGCTTTCACAGCTTTTTCCTTGGCACCATCCCTATACCTAGGCTGATTTATCTGCCTAGGGTTAGGGTTAGGGTTCAGCCTAGGGCTTGGATTTCTTTAACCAGGAAGCCCTGAGTTCCAGGCTTACTTCATCTGCCAAAGGCATCCCAAAGGGAGTGCAGAAGTGCCACAACATGGCTGCTTTCACGGCTTTTCCCTTAGGAAGAACCCTAATACCCGGCTGATTTACCTTCCTAGGGTTACTGTTAGGCTTAGGCCTAGGACTTTTAAAACCAGGAAGCCCTGGGCTCCAGGCACACTGCAGCTGCAAAAGGCATCCCAAGGGGAGCGCAAAAGTGACGCAACTTGGCTGCCACCACTGATATTTCCATGAGACCATCCCGAACCATAGGTTGATTTTCCTTCCTAGGGTTAAGGTTTGAGTTACGCCTAGGGTAAGGGCTCTATTAACCAGAAAGCCCTGAGTTCCAAGAACACAGCAGCTGCGAAGGACTAGCCAAGAAGAGCGCAAAAGTACCACAACATGCCTGCCTCCACAGCTTTTTCCTTGGGGACATGCCTAATTCCTGGCTGATTTGCCTTTCTCGTCTTAGGGTTGGGGTTCGGCCTAGGGCTAGGATTTTTAAAAGCAGGAAGCCCTGAGTTCCAGGCACACTGGAGCTGTGAAAGGCATCCAAAAGGGAGTGCAAAAGTGCCACAACATGGCTGCTTTCACGGCTTTTTCCTTGGCAAGAAACCTAACATCAGGCTGATTTACTTTCCCAGGGTTACTGTTAGGCTTAGGCCTAGGGCTAGGGTTTTTGAAACTAGGAAGCCCTGGGCTCCAGGCACACTGCAGCTGTTCAAGGCATCCCAAGGGGTGTACAAAAGTGCAACAACATGGCAGCTTTCACAGCTTTTTCCTTGGCACCATCCCTATACCTAGGCTGATTTATCTGCCTAGGGTTAGGGTTAGGGTTCAGCCTAGGGCTTGGATTTCTTTAACCAGGAAGCCCTGAGTTCCAGGCTTACTTCATCTGCCAAAGGCATCCCAAAGGGAGTGCAGAATTGCCACAACATGGCTGCTTTCACGGCTTTTCCCTTAGGAAGAACCCTAATACCCGGCTGATTTACCTTCCTAGGGTTACTGTTAGGCTTAGGCCTAGGACTTTTAAAACCAGGAAGCCCTGGGCTCCAGGCACACTGCAGCTGCGAAAGGCATCCCAAGGGGAGCGCAAAAGTGACGCAACTTGGCTGCCACCACTGATATTTCCATGAGACCATCCCGAACCATAGGCTGATTTTCCTTCCTAGGGTTAAGGTTTGAGTTACGCCTAGGGTAAGGGTTCTATTAACCAGAAAGCCCTGAGTTCCAAGAACACAGCAGCTGCGAAGGACTAGCCAAGAAGAGCGCAAAAGTACCACAACATGCCTGCCTCCACAGCTTTTTCCTTGGGGACATGCCTAATTCCTGGCTGATTTGCCTTTCTCGTCTTAGGGTTGGGGTTCGGCCTAGGGCTAGGATTTTTAAAAGCAGGAAGCCCTGAGTTCCAGGCACACTGGAGATGTGAAAGGCATCCAAAAGGGAGTGCAAAAGTGCCACAACATGGCTGCTTTCACGGCTTTTTCCTTGGCAAGAAGCCTAACACCAGGCTGACATACTTTCCCAGGGTTACTGTTAGGCTTAGGCCTAGGGCTAGGATTTTTGAAACTAGGAAGCCCTGGGCTCCAGGCACACTGCAGCTGTTCAAGGCATCCCAAGGGGAGTACAAAAGTGCAACAACATGGCAGCTTTCACAGCTTTTTCCTTGGCACCATCCCTATACCTAGGCTGATTTATCTGCCTAGGGTTAGGGTTAGGCTTCAGCCTAGGGCTTGGATTTCTTTAACCAGGAAGCCCTGAGTTCCAGGCTTACTTCATCTGCCAAAGGCATCCCAAAGGGAGTGCAGAAGTGCCACAACATGGCTGCTTTCACGGCTTTTCCTTAGGAAGAACCCTAATACCCGGCTGATTTACCTTCCTAGGGTTACTGTTAGGCTTAGGCCAAGGACTTTTAAAACCAGGAAGCCCTGGGCTCCAGGCACACTGCAGCTGCAAAAGGCATCCCAAGGGGAGCGCAAAAGTGACGCAACTTGGCTGCCACCACTGATATTTCCATGAGACCATCCCGAACCATAGGCTGATTTTCCTTCCTAGGGTTAAGGTTTGAGTTACGCCTAGGGTAAGGGTTCTATTAACCAGAAAGCCCTGAGTTCCAAGAACACAGCAGCTGCGAAGGACTAGCCAAGAAGAGCGCAAAAGTACCACAACATGCCTGCCTCCACAGCTTTTTCCTTGGGGACATGCCTAATTCCTGGCTGATTTGCCTTTCTCGTCTTAGGGTTGGGGTTCGGCCTAGGGCTAGGATTTTTAAAAGCAGGAAGCCCTGAGTTCCAGGCACACTGGAGCTGTGAAAGGCATCCAAAAGGGAGTGCAAAAGTGCCACAACATGGCTGCTTTCACGGCTTTTTCCTTGGCAAGAAGCCTAACACCAGGCTGACATACTTTCCCAGGGTTACTGTTAGGCTTAGGCCTAGGGCTAGGATTTTTGAAACTAGGAAGCCCTGGGCTCCAGGCACACTGCAGCTGTTCAAGGCATCCCAAGGGGAGTACAAAAGTGCAACAACATGGCAGCTTTCACAGCTTTTTCCTTGGCACCATCCCTATACCTAGGCTGATTTATCTGCCTAGGGTTAGGGTTAGGCTTCAGCCTAGGGCTTGGATTTCTTTAACCAGGAAGCCCTGAGTTCCAGGCTTACTTCATCTGCCAAAGGCATCCCAAAGGGAGTGCAGAAGTGCCACAACATGGCTGCTTTCACGGCTTTTCCCTTAGGAAGAACCCTAATACCCGGCTGATTTACCTTCCTAGGGTTACTGTTAGGCTTAGGCCTAGGACTTTTAAAACCAGGAAGCCCTGGGCTCCAGGCACACTGCAGCTGCAAAAGGCATCCCAAGGGGAGCGCAAAAGTGACGCAACTTGGCTGCCACCACTGATATTTCCATGAGACCATCCCGAACCATAGGTTGATTTTCCTTCCTAGGGTTAAGGTTTGAGTTACGCCTAGGGTAAGGGCTCTATTAACCAGAAAGCCCTGAGTTCCAAGAACACAGCAGCTGCGAAGGACTAGCCAAGAAGAGCGCAAAAGTACCACAACATGCCTGCCTCCACAGCTTTTTCCTTGGGGACATGCCTAATTCCTGGCTGATTTGCCTTTCTCGTCTTAAGGTTGGGGTTCGGCCTAGGGCTAGGATTTTTAAAAGCAGGAAGCCCTGAGTTCCAGGCACACTGGAGCTGTGAAAGGCATCCAAAAGGGAGTGCAAAAGTGCCACAACATGGCTGCTTTCACGGCTTTTTCCTTGGCAAGAAGCCTAACACCAGGCTGACATACTTTCCCAGGGTTACTGTTAGGCTTAGGCCTAGGGCTAGGATTTTTGAAACTAGGAAACCCTGGGCTCCAGGCACACTGCAGCTGTTCAAGGCATCCCAAGGGGAGTACAAAAGTGCAACAACATGGCAGCTTTCACAGCTTTTTGCTTGGCACCATCCCTATACCTAGGCTGATTTATCTGCCTAGGGTTAGGGTTAGGGTTCAGCCTAGGGCTTGGATTTCTTTAACCAGGAAGCCCTGAGTTCCAGGCTTACTTCATCTGCCAAAGGCATCCCAAAGGGAGTGCAGAAGTGCCACAACATGGCTGCTTTCACGGCTTTTCCCTTAGGAAGAACCCTAATACCCGGCTGATTTACCTTCCTAGGGTTACTGTTAGGCTTAGGCCTAGGACTTTTAAAACCAGGAAGCCCTGGGCTCCAGGCACACTGCAGCTGCGAAAGGCATCCCAAGGGGAGCGCAAAAGTGACGCAACTTGGCTTCCACCACTGATATTTCCATGAGACCATCCCGAACCATAGGTTGATTTTCCTTCCTAGGGTTAAGGTTTGAGTTACGCCTAGGGTAAGGGCTCTATTAACCAGAAAGCCCTGAGTTCCAAGAACACAGCAGCTGCGAAGGACTAGCCAAGAAGAGCGCAAAAGTAGCACAACATGCCTGCCTCCACAGCTTTTTCCTTGTGGACATGCCTAATTCCTGGCTGATTTGCCTTTCTCGTCTTAGGGTTGGGGTTCGGCCTAGGGCTAGGATTTTTAAAAGCAGGAAGCCCTGAGTTCCAGGCACACTGGAGCTGTGAAAGGCATCCAAAAGGGAGTGCAAAAGTGCCACAACATGGCTGCTTTCACGGCTTTTTCCTTGGCAAGAAGCCTAACACCAGGCTGACATACTTTCCCAGGGTTACTGTTAGGCTTAGGCCTAGGGCTAGGATTTTTGAAACTAGGAAGCCCTGGGCTCCAGGCACACTGCAGCTGTTCAAGGCATCCCAAGGGGAGTACAAAAGTGCAACAACATGGCAGCTTTCACAGCTTTTTCCTTGGCACCATCCCTATACCTAGGCTGATTTATCTGCCTAGGGTTAGGGTTAGGGTTCAGCCTAGGGCTTGGATTTCTTTAACCAGGAAGCCCTGAGTTCCAGGCTTACTTCATCTGCCAAAGGCATCCCAAAGGGAGTGCAGAAGTGCCACAACATGGCTGCTTTCACGGCTTTTCCCTTAGGAAGAACCCTAATACCCGGCTGATTTACCTTCCTAGGGTTACTGTTAGGCTTAGGCCAAGGACTTTTAAAACCAGGAAGCCCTGGGCTCCAGGCACACTGCAGCTGCAAAAGGCATCCCAAGGGGAGCGCAAAAGTGACGCAACTTGGCTGCCACCACTGATATTTCCATGAGACCATCCCGAACCATAGGCAGATTTTCCTTCCTAGGGTTAAGGTTTGAGTTACGCCTAGGGTAAGGGTTCTATTAACCAGAAAGCCCTGAGTTCCAAGAACACAGCAGCTGCGAAGGACTAGCCAAGAAGAGCGCAAAAGTACCACAACATGCCTGCCTCCACAGCTTTTTCCTTGGGGACATGCCTAATTCCTGGCTGATTTGCCTTTCTCGTCTTAGGGTTGGGGTTCGGCCTAGGGCTAGGATTTTTAAAAGCAGGAAGCCCTGAGTTCCAGGCACACTGGAGCTGTGAAAGGCATCCAAAAGGGAGTGCAAAAGTGCCACAACATGGCTGCTTTCACGGCTTTTTCCTTGGCAAGAAGCCTAACACCAGGCTGACATACTTTCCCAGGGTTACTGTTAGGCTTAGGCCTAGGGCTAGGATTTTTGAAACTAGGAAGCCCTGGGCTCCAGGCACACTGCAGCTGTTCAAGGCATCCCAAGGGGAGTACAAAAGTGCAACAACATGGCAGCTTTCACAGCTTTTTCCTTGGCACCATCCCTATACCTAGGCTGATTTATCTGCCTAGGGTTAGGGTTAGGCTTCAGCCTAGGGCTTGGATTTCTTTAACCAGGAAGCCCTGAGTTCCAGGCTTACTTCATCTGCCAAAGGCATCCCAAAGGGAGTGCAGAAGTGCCACAACATGGCTGCTTTCACGGCTTTTCCCTTAGGAAGAACCCTAATACCCGGCTGATTTACCTTCCTAGGGTTACTGTTAGGCTTAGGCCTAGGACTTTTAAAACCAGGAAGCCCTGGGCTCCAGGCACACTGCAGCTGCAAAAGGCATCCCAAGGGGAGCGCAAAAGTGACGCAACTTGGCTGCCACCACTGATATTTCCATGAGACCATCCCGAACCATAGGCTGATTTTCCTTCCTAGGGTTAAGGTTTGAGTTACGCCTAGGGTAAGGGTTCTATTAACCAGAAAGCCCTGAGTTCCAAGAACACAGCAGCTGCGAAGGACTAGCCAAGAAGAGCGCAAAAGTACCACAACATGCCTGCCTCCACAGCTTTTTCCTTGGGGACATGCCTAATTCCTGGCTGATTTGCCTTTCTCGTCTTAGGGTTGGGGTTCGGCCTAGGGCTAGGATTTTTAAAAGCAGGAAGCCCTGAGTTCCAGGCACACTGGAGCTGTGAAAGGCATCCAAAAGGGAGTGCAAAAGTGCCACAACATGGCTGCTTTCACGGCTTTTTCCTTGGCAAGAAGCCTAACACCAGGCTGACATACTTTCCCAGGGTTACTGTTAGGCTTAGGCCTAGGGCTAGGATTTTTGAAACCAGGAAGCCCTGGGCTCCAGGCACACTGCAGCTGTTCAAGGCATCCCAAGGGGAGTACAAAAGTGCAACAACATGGCAGCTTTCACAGCTTTTTCCTTGGCACCATCCCTATACCTAGGCTGATTTATCTGCCTAGGGTTAGGGTTAGGGTTCAGCCTAGGGCTTGGATTTCTTTAACCAGGAAGCCCTGAGTTCCAGGCTTACTTCATCTGCCAAAGGCATCCCAAAGGGAGTGCAGAAGTGCCACAACATGGCTGCTTTCACGGCTTTTCCCTTAGGAAGAACCCTAATACCCGGCTGATTTACCTTCCTAGGGTTACTGTTAGGCTTAGGCCTAGGACTTTTAAAACCAGGAAGCCCTGGGCTCCAGGCACACTGCAGCTGCAAAAGGCATCCCAAGGGGAGCGCAAAAGTGACGCAACTTGGCTGCCACCACTGATATTTCCATGAGACCATCCCGAACCATAGGCTGATTTTCCTTCCTAGGGTTAAGGTTTGAGTTACGCCTAGGGTAAGGGTTCTATTAACCAGAAAGCCCTGAGTTCCAAGAACACAGCAGCTGCGAAGGACTAGCCAAGAAGAGCGCAAAAGTACCACAACATGCCTGCCTCCACAGCTTTTTCCTTGGGGACATGCCTAATTCCTGGCTGATTTGCCTTTCTCGTCTTAGGGTTGGGGTTCGGCCTAGGGCTAGGATTTTTAAAAGCAGGAAGCCCTGAGTTCCAGGCACACTGGAGCTGTGAAAGGCATCCAAAAGGGAGTGCAAAAGTGCCACAACATGGCTGCTTTCACGGCTTTTTCCTTGGCAAGAAGCCTAACACCAGGCTGACATACTTTCCCAGGGTTACTGTTAGGCTTAGGCCTAGGGCTAGGATTTTTGAAACTAGGAAGCCCTGGGCTCCAGGCACACTGCAGCTGTTCAAGGCATCCCAAGGGGAGTACAAAAGTGCAACAACATGGCAGCTTTCACAGCTTTTTCCTTGGCACCATCCCTATACCTAGGCTGATTTATCTGCCTAGGGTTAGGGTTAGGGTTCAGCCTAGGGCTTGGATTTCTTTAACCAGGAAGCCCTGAGTTCCAGGCTTACTTCATCTGCCAAAGGCATCCCAAAGGGAGTGCAGAAGTGCCACAACATGGCTGCTTTCACGGCTTTTCCCTTAGGAAGAACCCTAATACCCGGCTGATTTACCTTCCTAGGGTTACTGTTAGGCTTAGGCCTAGGACTTTTAAAACCAGGAAGCCCTGGGCTCCAGGCACACTGCAGTTGCAAAAGGCATCCCAAGGGGAGCGCAAAAGTGACGCAACTTGGCTGCCACCACTGATATTTCCATGAGACCATCCCGAACCATAGGTTGATTTTCCTTCCTAGGGTTAAGGTTTGAGTTACGCCTAGGGTAAGGGTTCTATTAACCAGAAAGCCCTGAGTTCCAAGAACACAGCAGCTGCGAAGGACTAGCCAAGAAGAGCGCAAAAGTACCACAACATGCCTGCCTCCACAGCTTTTTCCTTGGGGACATGCCTAATTCCTGGCTGATTTGCCTTTCTCGTCTTAGGGTTGGGGTTCGGCCTAGGGCTAGGATTTTCAAAAGCAGGAAGCCCTGAGTTCCAGGCACACTGGAGCTGTGAAAGGCATCCAAAAGGGAGTGCAAAAGTGCCACAACATGGCTGCTTTCACGGCTTTTTCCTTGGCAAGAAGCCTAACATCCGGCTGATTTACTTTCCCAGGGTTACTGTTAGGCTTAGGCCTAGGGCTAGGATTTTTGAAACCAGGAAGCCCTGGGCTCCAGGCACACTGCAGCTGTTCAAGGCATCCCAAGGGGAGTACAAAAGTGCAACAACATGGCAGCTTTCACAGCTTTTTCCTTGGCACCATCCCTATACCTAGGCTGATTTATCTGCCTAGGGTTAGGGTTAGGGTTCAGCCTAGGGCTTGGATTTCTTTAACCAGGAAGCCCTGAGTTCCAGGCTTACTTCATCTGCCAAAGGCATCCCAAAGGGAGTGCAGAAGTGCCACAACATGGCTGCTTTCACGGCTTTTCCCTTAGGAAGAACCCTAATACCCGGCTGATTTACCTTCCTAGGGTTACTGTTAGGCTTAGGCCTAGGACTTTTAAAACCAGGAAGCCCTGGGCTCCAGGCACACTGCAGCTGCAAAAGGCATCCCAAGGGGAGCGCAAAAGTGACGCAACTTGGCTGCCACCACTGATATTTCCATGAGACCATCCCGAACCATAGGCTGATTTTCCTTCCTAGGCTTAAGGTTTGAGTTACGCCTAGGGTAAGGGCTCTATTAACCAGAAAGCCCTGAGTTCCAAGAACACAGCAGCTGCGAAGGACTAGCCAAGAAGAGCGCAAAAGTACCACAACATGCCTGCCTCCACAGCTTTTTCCTTGGGGACATGCCTAATTCCTGGCTGATTTGCCTTTCTCGTCTTAGGGTTGGGGTTCGGCCTAGGGCTAGGATTTTTAAAAGCAGGAAGCCCTGAGTTCCAGGCACACTGGAGCTGTGAAAGGCATCCAAAAGGGAGTGCAAAAGTGCCACAACATGGCTGCTTTCACGGCTTTTTCCTTGGCAAGACGCCTAACATCAGGCTGATTTACCTTCCCAGGGTTACTGTTAGGCTTAGGCCTAGGGCTAGGATTTTTAAAACTAGGAAGCCCTTAGCTCCAGGCACACTGCAGCTGTTCAAGGCATCCCAAGGGGAGTACAAAAGTGCAACAACATGGCAGCTTTCACAGCTTTTTCCTTGGCACCATCCCTATACCTAGGCTGATTTATCTGCCTAGGGTTAGGGTTCAGCCTAGGGCTTGGATTTCTTTAACCAGGAAGCCCTGAGTTCCAGGCTTACTTCATCTGCCAAAGGCATCCCAAAGGGAGTGCAGAAGTGCCACAACATGGCTGCTTTCACGGCTTTTCCCTTAGGAAGAACCCTAATACCCGGCTGATTTACCTTCCTAGGGTTACTGTTAGGCTTAGGCCTAGGACTTTTAAAACCAGGAAGCCCTGGGCTCCAGGCACACTGCAGCTGCAAAAGGCATCCCAAGGGGAGCGCAAAAGTGACGCAACTTGGCTGCCACCACTGATATTTCCATGAGACCATCCCGAACCATAGGTTGATTTTCCTTCCTAGGGTTAAGGTTTGAGTTACGCCTAGGGTAAGGGTTCTATTAACCAGAAAGCCCTGAGTTCCAAGAACACAGCAGCTGCGAAGGACTAGCCAAGAAGAGCGCAAAAGTACCACAACATGCCTGCCTCCACAGCTTTTTCCTTGGGGACATGCCTAATTCCTGGCTGATTTGCCTTTCTCGTCTTAGGGTTGGGGTTCGGCCTAGGGCTAGGATTTTTAAAAGCAGGAAGCCCTGAGTTCCAGGCACACTGGAGCTGTGAAAGGCATCCAAAAGGGAGTGCAAAAGTGCCACAACATGGCTGCTTTCACGGCTTTTTCCTTGGCAAGAAGCCTAACATCAGGCTGATTTACATTCCCAGGGTTACTGTTAGGCTTAGGCCTAGGGCTAGGATTTTTGAAACTAGGAAGCCCTGGGCTCCAGGCACACTGCAGCTGTTCAAGGCATCCCAAGGGGAGTACAAAAGTGCAACAACATGGCAGCTTTCACAGCTTTTTCCTTGGCACCATCCCTATACCTAGGCTGATTTATCTGCCTAGGGTTAGGGTTAGGGTTCAGCCTAGGGCTTGGATTTCTTTAACCAGGAAGCCCTGAGTTCCAGGCTTACTTCATCTGCCAAAGGCATCCCAAAGGGAGTGCAGAAGTGCCACAACATGGCTGCTTTCACGGCTTTTCCCTTAGGAAGAACACTAATACTCGGCTGATTTACCTTCCTAGGGTTACTGTTAGGCTTAGGCCTAGGACTTTTAAAACCAGGAAGCCCTGGGCTCCAGGCACACTGCAGCTGCAAAAGGCATCCCAAGGGGAGCGCAAAAGTGACGCAACTTGGCTGCCACCACTGATATTTCCATGAGACCATCCCGAACCATAGGCTAATTTTCCTTCCTAGGGTTAAGGTTTGAGTTACGCCTAGGGTAAGGGTTCTATTAACCAGAAAGCCCTGAGTTCCAAGAACACAGCAGCTGCGAAGGACTAGCCAAGAAGAGCGCAAAAGTACCACAACATGCCTGCCTCCACAGCTTTTTCCTTGGGGACATGCCTAATTCCTGGCTGATTTGCCTTTCTCGTCTTAGGGTTGGGGTTCGGCCTAGGGCTAGGATTTTTAAAAGCAGGAAGCCCTGAGTTCCAGGCACACTGGAGCTGTGAAAGGCATCCAAAAGGGAGTGCAAAAGTGCCACAACATGGCTGCTTTCACGGCTTTTTCCTTGGCAAGAAGCCTAACATCAGGCTGATTTACTTTCCCAGGGTTACTGTTAGGCTTAGGCCTAGGGCTAGGATTTTTGAAACTAGGAAGCCCTTAGCTCCAGGCACACTGCAGCTGTTCAAGGCATCCCAAGGGGAGTACAAAAGTGCAACAACATGGCAGCTTTCACAGCTTTTTCCTTGGCACCATCCCTATACCTAGGCTGATTTATCTGCCTAGGGTTAGGGTTAGGGTTCAGCCTAGGGCTTGGATTTCTTTAACCAGGAAGCCCTGAGTTCCAGGCTTACTTCATCTGCCAAAGGCATCCCAAAGGGAGTGCAGAAGTGCCACAACATGGCTGCTTTCACGGCTTTTCCCTTAGGAAGAACCCTAATACCCGGCTGATTTACCTTCCTAGGGTTACTGTTAGGCTTAGGCCTAGGACTTTTAAAACCAGGAAGCCCTGGGCTCCAGGCACACTGCAGCTGCAAAAGGCATCCCAAGGGGAGCGCAAAAGTGACGCAACTTGGCTGCCACCACTGATATTTCCATGAGATCATCCCGAACCATAGGCTGATTTTCCTTCCTAGGGTTAAGGTTTGAGTTACGCCTAGGGTAAGGGTTCTATTAACCAGAAAGCCCTGAGTTCCAAGAACACAGCAGCTGCGAAGGACTAGCCAAGAAGAGCGCAAAAGTACCACAACATGCCTGCCTCCACAGCTTTTTCCTTGGGGACATGCCTAATTCCTGGCTGATTTGCCTTTCTCGTCTTAGGGTTGGGGTTCGGTCTAGGGCAAGGATTTTTAAAAGCAGGAAGCCCTGAGTTCCAGGCACACTGGAGCTGTGAAAGGCATCCAAAAGGGAGTGCAAAAGTGCCACAACATGGCTGCTTTCACGGCTTTTCCCTTAGGAAGAACCCTAATACCCGGCTGATTTACCTTCCTAGGGTTACTGTTAGGCTTAGGCCTAGGACTTTTAAAACCAGGAAGCCCTGGGCTCCAGGCACACTGCAGCTGCAAAAGGCATCCCAAGGGGAGCGCAAAAGTGACGCAACTTGGCTGCCACCACTGATATTTCCCTGAGACCATCCCGAACCATAGGCTGATTTTCCTTCCTAGGGTTAAGGTTTGAGTTACGCCTAGGGTGAGGGTCTATTAACCAGAAAGCCCTGAGATCCAAGAACACAGCAGCTGCGAAGGACTAGCCAAGAAGAGCGCAAAAGTACCACAACATGCCTGCCTCCACAGCTTTTTCCTTGGGGACATGCCTAATTCCTGGCTGATTTGCCTTTCTCGTCTTAGGGTTGGGGTTCGGCCTAGGGCTAGGATTTTTTTAACCAGGAAGCCCTGAGTTCCAGGCACATTGGAGCTGTGAAAGGCATCCAAAAGGGAGTGCAAAAGTGCCACAACATGGCTGCTTTCACGGGTTTTCCCTTAGGAAGAACCCTAATACCCGGCTGATTTACCTTCCTATGGTTACTGTTAGGCTTAGGCCTAGGACTTTTAAAACCAGGAAGCCCTGGGCACCAGGCACACTGCAGCTGCGAAAGGCATCCCAAGGGGAGCGCAAAAGTGACGCAACTTGGCTGCCACCACTGATATTTCCATGAGACCATCCCGAACCATAGGCTGATTTTCCTTCCTAGGGTTAAGGTTTGAGTTACGCCTAGGATAAGGGTCTATTAACCAGAAAGCCCTGAGTTCCAAGAACACAGCAGCTGCGAAGGACTAGCCAAGAAGAGCGCAAAAGTACCACAACATGCCTGCCTCCACAGCTTTTTCCTTGGGGACATGCCTAATTCCTGGCTGATTTGCCTTTCTCGTCTTAGGGTTGGGGTTCGGCCTAGGGCTAGGATTTTTAAAAGCAGGAAGCCCTGAGTTCTAGGCACACTGGAGATGTGAAAGGCATCCAAAAGGGAGTGCAAAAGTGCCACAACATGGCTGCTTTCACGGCTTTTTCCTTGGCAAGACGCCTAACACCAGGCTGATTTACCTTCCCAGGGTTACTGTTAGGCTTAGGCCTAGGTCTAGGATTTTTAAAACTAGGAAGCCCTTAGCTCCAGGCACACTGCAGCTGTTCAAGGCATCCCAAGGGGAGTACAAAAGTGCAACAACATGGCAGCTTTCACAGCTTTTTCCTTGGCACCATCCCTATACCTAGGCTGATTTATCTGCCTAGGGTTAGGGTTAGGGTTCAGCCTAGGGCTTGGATTTCTTTAACCAGGAAGCCCTGAGTTCCAGGCTTACTTCATCTGCCAAAGGCATCCCAAAGGGAGTGCAGAAGTGCCACAACATGGCTGCTTTCACGGCTTTTCCCTTAGGAAGAACCCTAATACCTGGCTGATTTACCTTCCTAGGGTTACTGTTAGGCTTAGGCCTAGGACTTTTAAAACCAGGAAGCCCTGGGCTCCAGGCACACTGCAGCTGCGAAAGGCATCCCAAGGGGAGCGCAAAAGTGACGCAACTTGGCTGCCACCACTGATATTTCCATGAGACCATCCCGAACCATAGGCTGATTTTCCTTCCTAGGGTTAAGGTTTGAGTTACGCCTAGGGTAAGGGTTCTATTAACCAGAAAGCCCTGAGTTCCAAGAACACAGCAGCTGCGAAGGACTAGCCAAGAAGAGCGCAAAAGTACCACAACATGCCTGCCTCCACAGCTTTTTCCTTGGGGACATGCCTAATTCCTGGCTGATTTGCCTTTCTCGTCTTAGGGTTGGGGTTCGGCCTAGGGCTAGGATTTTTAAAAGCAGGAAGCCCTGAGTTCCAGGCACACTGGAGCTGTGAAAGGCATCCAAAAGGGAGTGCAAAAGTGCCACAACATGGCTGCTTTCACGGCTTTTTCCTTGGCAAGACGCCTAACACCAGGCTGATTTACCTTCCCAGGGTTACTGTTAGGCTTAGGCCTAGGGCTAGGATTTTTGAAACTAGGAAGCCCTTAGCTCCAGGCACACTGCAGCTGTTCAAGGCATCCCAAGGGGAGTACAAAAGTGCAACAACATGGCAGCTTTCACAGCTTTTTCCTTGGCACCATCCCTATACCTAGGCTGATTTATCTGCCTAGGGTTAGGGTTAGGGTTCAGCCTAGGGCTTGAATTTTTTTTACCAGGAAGCCCTGAGTTCCAGGCTTACTTCATCTGCCAAAGGCATCCCAAAGGAAGTGCAGAAGTGCCACAACATGGCTGCTTTCACGGCTTTTCCCTTAGGAAGAACCCTAATACCCGGCTGATTTACCTTCCTAGGGTTACTGTTAGGCTTAGGCCTAGGACTTTTAAAACCAGGAAGCCCTGGGCTCCAGGCACACTGCAGCTGCGAAAGGCATCCCAAGGGGAGCGCAAAAGTGACGCAACTTGGCTGCCACCACTGATATTTCCATGAGACCATCCCGAACCATAGGCTGATTTTCCTTCCTAGGGGTAAGGTTTGAGTTACGCCTAGGGTAAGGGTCTATTAACCAGAAAGCCCTGAGTTCCAAGAACACAGCAGCTGCGAAGGACTAGCCAAGAAGAGCGCAAAAGTACCACAACATGCCTGCCTCCACAGCTTTTTCCTTGGGGACATGCCTAATTCCTGGCTGATTTGCCTTTCTCGTCTTAGGGTTGGGGTTCGGCCTAGGGCTAGGATTTTTAAAAGCAGGAAGCCCTGAGTTCCAGGCACACTGCAGCTGTGAAAGGCATCCAAAAGGGAGTGCAAAAGTGCCACAACATGGCTGCTTTCACGGCTTTTTCCTTGGCAAGACGCCTAACACCAGGCTGATTTACCTTCCCAGGGTTACTGTTAGGCTTAGGCCTAGGGCTAGGATTTTTAAAACTAGGAAGCCCTTAGCTCCAGGCACACTGCAGCTGTTCAAGGCATCCCAAGGGGAGTACAAAAGTGCAACAACATGGCAGCTTTCACAGCTTTTTCCTTGGCACCATCCCTATACCTAGGCTGATTTATCTGCCTAGGGTTAGGGTTAGGGTTCAGCCTAGGGCTTGGATTTCTTTAACCAGGAAGCCCTGAGTTCCAGGCTTACTTCATCTGCCAAAGGCATCCCAAAGGGAGTGCAGAAGTGCCACAACATGGCTGCTTTCACGGCTTTTCCCTTAGGAAGAACCCTAATACCCGGCTGATTTACCTTCCTAGGGTTACTGTTAGGCTTAGGCCTAGGACTTTTAAAACCAGGAAGCCCTGGGCTCCAGGCACACTGCAGCTGCAAAAGGCATCCCAAGGGGAGCGCAAAAGTGACGCAACTTGGCTGCCACCACTGATATTTCCATGAGACCATCCCGAACCATAGGCTGATTTTCCTTCCTAGGGTTAAGGTTTGAGTTACGCCTAGGGTAAGGGTCTATTAACCAGAAAGCCCTGAGTTCCAAGAACACCGCAGCTGCGAAGGACCAGCCAAGAAGAGCGCAAAAGTACCACAACATGCCTGCCTCCACAGCTTTTTCCTTGGGGACATGCCTAATTCCTGGCTGATTTGCCTTTCTCGTCTTAGGGTTGGGGTTCGGCCTAGGGCTAGGATTTTTAAAAGCAGGAAGCCCTGAGTTCCAGGCACACTGGAGCTGTGAAAGGCATCCAAAAGGGAGTGCAAAAGTGCCACAACATGGCTGCTTTCACGGCTTTTTCCTTGGCAAGAAACCTAACATCAGGCTGATTTACTTTCCCAGGGTTACTGTTAGGCTTAGGCCTAGGGCTAGGGTTTTTGAAACTAGGAAGCCCTGGGCTCCAGGCACACTGCAGCTGTTCAAGGCATCCCAAGGGGAGTACAAAAGTGCAACAACATGGCAGCTTTCACAGCTTTTTCCTTGGCACCATCCCTATACCTAGGCTGATTTATCTGCCTAGGGTTAGGGTTAGGGTTCAGCCTAGGGCTTGGATTTCTTTAACCAGGAAGCCCTGAGTTCCAGGCTTACTTCATCTGCCAAAGGCATCCCAAAGGGAGTGCAGAATTGCCACAACATGGCTGCTTTCACGGCTTTTCCCTTAGGAAGAACCCTAATACCCGGCTGATTTACCTTCCTAGGGTTACTGTTAGGCTTAGGCCTAGGACTTTTAAAACCAGGAAGCCCTGGGCTCCAGGCACACTGCAGCTGCGAAAGGCATCCCAAGGGGAGCGCAAAAGTGACGCAACTTGGCTGCCACCACTGATATTTCCATGAGACCATCCCGAACCATAGGCTGATTTTCCTTCCTAGGGTTAAGGTTTGAGTTACGCCTAGGGTAAGGGTTCTATTAACCAGAAAGCCCTGAGTTCCAAGAACACAGCAGCTGCGAAGGACTAGCCAAGAAGAGCGCAAAAGTACCACAACATGCCTGCCTCCACAGCTTTTTCCTTGGGGACATGCCTAATTCCTGGCTGATTTGCCTTTCTCGTCTTAGGGTTGGGGTTCGGCCTAGGGCTAGGATTTTTAAAAGCAGGAAGCCCTGAGTTCCAGGCACACTGGAGATGTGAAAGGCATCCAAAAGGGAGTGCAAAAGTGCCACAACATGGCTGCTTTCACGGCTTTTTCCTTGGCAAGACGCCTAACACCAGGCTGATTTACCTTCCCAGGGTTACTGTTAGGCTTAGGCCTAGGGCTAGGATTTTTAAAACTAGGAAGCCCTTAGCTCCAGGCACACTGCAGCTGTTCAAGGCATCCCAAGGGGAGTACAAAAGTGCAACAACATGGCAGCTTTCACAGCTTTTTCCTTGGCACCATCCCTATACCTAGGCTGATTTATCTGCCTAGGGTTAGGGTTAGGGTTCAGCCTAGGGCTTGAATTTTTTTAACCAGGAAGCCCTGAGTTCCAGGCTTACTTCATCTGCCAAAGGCATCCCAAAGGGAGTGCAGAAGTGCCACAACATGGCTGCTTTCACGGCTTTTCCCTTAGGAAGAACCCTAATACCCGGCTGATTTACCTTCCTAGGGTTACTGTTAGGCTTAGGCCTAGGACTTTTAAAACCAGGAAGCCCTGGGCTCCAGGCACACTGCAGCTGCAAAAGGCATCCCAAGGGGAGCGCAAAAGTGACGCAACTTGGCTGCCACCACTGATATTTCCATGAGACCATCCCGAACCATAGGCTGATTTTCCTTCCTAGGGTTAAGGTTTGAGTTACGCCTAGGGTAAGGGCTCTATTAACCAGAAAGCCCTGAGTTCCAAGAACACAGCAGCTGCGAAGGACTAGCCAAGAAGAGCGCAAAAGTACCACAACATGCCTGCCTCCACAGCTTTTTCCTTGGGGACATGCCAAATTCATGGCTGATTTGCCTTTCTCGTCTTAGGGTTGGGGTTCGGCCTAGGGCTAGGATTTTTAAAAGCAGGAAGCCCTGAGTTCCAGGCACACTGGAGCTGTGAAAGGCATCCAAAAGGGAGTGCAAAAGTGCCACAACATGGCTGCTTTCACGGCTTTTTCCTTGGCAAGACGCCTAACACCAGGCTGATTTACCTTCCCAGGGTTACTGTTAGGCTTAGGCCTAGGGCTAGGATTTTTAAAACTAGGAAGCCCTTAGCTCCAGGCACACTGCAGCTGTTCAAGGCATCCCAAGGGGAGTACAAAAGTGCAACAACATGGCAGCTTTCACAGCTTTTTCCTTGGCACCATCCCTATACCTAGGCTGATTTATCTGCCTAGGGTTAGGGTTAGAGTTCAGCCTAGGGCTTGGATTTCTTTAACCAGGAAGCCCTGAGTTCCAGGCTTACTTCCTCTGCCAAAGGCATCCCAAAGGGAGTGCAGAAGTGCCACAACATGGCTGCTTTCACGGCTTTTCCCTTAGGAAGAACCCTAATACCCGGCTGATTTACCTTCCTAGGGTTACTGTTAGGCTTAGGCCTAGGACTTTTAAAACCAGGAAGCCCTGGGCTCCAGGCACACTGCAGCTGCAAAAGGCATCCCAAGGGGAGCGCAAAAGTGACGCAACTTGGCTGCCACCACTGATATTTCCATGAGACCATCCCGAACCATAGGCTGATTTTCCTTCCTAGGGTTAAGGTTTGAGTTACGCCTAGGGTAAGGGTTCTATTAACCAGAAAGCCCTGAGTTCCAAGAACACAGCAGCTGCGAAGGACTAGCCAAGAAGAGCGCAAAAGTACCACAACATGCCTGCCTCCACAGCTTTTTCCTTGGGGACATGCCTAATTCCTGGCTGATTTGCCTTTCTCGTCTTAGGGTTGGGGTTCGGCCTAGGGCTAGGATTTTTAAAAGCAGGAAGCCCTGAGTTCCAGGCACACTGGAGATGTGAAAGGCATCCAAAAGGGAGTGCAAAAGTGCCACAACATGGCTGCTTTCACGGCTTTTTCCTTGGCAAGACGCCTAACACCAGGCTGATTTACCTTCCCAGGGTTACTGTTAGGCTTAGGCCTAGGGCTAGGATTTTTAAAACTAGGAAGCCCTTAGCTCCAGGCACACTGCAGCTGTTCAAGGCATCCCAAGGGGAGTACAAAAGTGCAACAACATGGCAGCTTTCACAGCTTTTTCCTTGGCACCATCCCTATACCTAGGCTGATTTATCTGCCTAGGGTTAGGGTTAGAGTTCAGCCTAGGGCTTGGATTTCTTTAACCAGGAAGCCCTGAGTTCCAGGCTTACTTCCTCTGCCAAAGGCATCCCAAAGGGAGTGCAGAAGTGCCACAACATGGCTGCTTTCACGGCTTTTCCCTTAGGAAGAACCCTAATACCCGGCTGATTTACCTTCCTAGGGTTACTGTTAGGCTTAGGCCTAGGACTTTTAAAACCAGGAAGCCCTGGGCTCCAGGCACACTGCAGCTGCAAAAGGCATCCCAAGGGGAGCGCAAAAGTGACGCAACTTGGCTGCCACCACTGATATTTCCCTGAGACCATCCCGAACCATAGGCTGATTTTCCTTCCTAGGGTTAAGGTTTGAGTTACGCCTAGGGTAAGGGCTCTATTAACCAGAAAGCCCTGAGTTCCAAGAACACAGCAGCTGCGAAGGACTAGCCAAGAAGAGCGCAAAAGTACCACAACATGCCTGCCTCCACAGCTTTTTCCTTGGGGACATGCCTAATTCCTGGCTGATTTGCCTTTCTCGTCTTAGGGTTGGGGTTCGGCCTAGGGCTAGGATTTTTAAGAGCAGGAAGCCCTGAGTTCCAGGCACACTGGAGCTGTGAAAGGCATCCAAAAGGGAGTGCAAAAGTGCCACAACATGGCTGCTTTCACGGCTTTTTCCTTGGCAAGACGCCTAACACCAGGCTGATTTACCTTCCCAGGGTTACTGTTAGGCTTAGGCCTAGGGCTAGGATTTTTAAAACTAGGAAGCCCTTAGCTCCAGGCACACTGCAGCTGTTCAAGGCATCCCAAGGGGAGTACAAAAGTGCAACAACATGGCAGCTTTCACAGCTTTTTCCTTGGCACCATCCCTATACCTAGGCTGATTTATCTGCCTAGGGTTAGGGTTAGGGTTCAGCCTAGGGCTTGAATTTTTTTAACCAGGAAGCCCTGAGTTCCAGGCTTACTTCATCTGCCAAAGGCATCCCAAAGGGAGTGCAGAAGTGCCACAACATGGCTGCTTTCACGGCTTTTCCCTTAGGAAGAACCCTAATACCCGGCTGATTTACCTTCCTAGGGTTACTGTTAGGCTTAGGCCTAGGACTTTTAAAACCAGGAAGCCCTGGGCTCCAGGCACACTGCAGCTGCAAAAGGCATCCCAAGGGGAGCGCAAAAGTGACGCAACTTGGCTGCCACCACTGATATTTCCATGAGACCATCCCGAACCATAGGCTGATTTTCCTTCCTAGGGTTAAGGTTTGAGTTACGCCTAGGGTAAGGGTCTATTAACCAGAAAGCCCTGAGTTCCAAGAACACAGCAGCTGCGAAGGACTAGCCAAGAAGAGCGCAAAAGTACCACAACATGCCTGCCTCCACAGCTTTTTCCTTGGGGACATGCCTAATTCCTGGCTGATTTGCCTTTCTCGTCTTAGGGTTGGGGTTCGGCCTAGGGCTAGGATTTTTAAAAGCAGGAAGCCCTGAGTTCCAGGCACACTGGAGCTGTGAAAGGCATCCAAAAGGGAGTGCAAAAGTGCCACAACATGGCTGCTTTCACGGCTTTTTCCTTGGCAAGACGCCTAACACCAGGCTGATTTACCTTCCCAGGGTTACTGTTAGGCTTAGGCCTAGGGCTAGGATTTTTAAAACTAGGAAGCCCTTAGCTCCAGGCACACTGCAGCTGTTCAAGGCATCCCAAGGGGAGTACAAAAGTGCAACAACATGGCAGCTTTCACAGCTTTTTCCTTGGCACCATCCCTATACCTAGGCTGATTTATCTGCCTAGGGTTAGGGTTAGAGTTCAGCCTAGGGCTTGGATTTCTTTAACCAGGAAGCCCTGAGTTCCAGGCTTACTTCATCTGCCAAAGGCATCCCAAAGGGAGTGCAGAAGTGCCACAACATGGCTGCTTTCACGGCTTTTCCCTTAGGAAGAACCCTAATACCCGGCTGATTTACCTTCCTAGGGTTACTGTTAGGCTTAGGCCTAGGACTTTTAAAACCAGGAAGCCCTGGGCTCCAGGCACACTGCAGCTGCAAAAGGCATCCCAAGGGGAGCGCAAAAGTGACGCAACTTGGCTGCCACCACTGATATTTCCATGAGACCATCCCGAACCATAGGCTGATTTTCCTTCCTAGGGTTAAGGTTTGAGTTACGCCTAGGGTAAGGGCTCTATTAACCAGAAAGCCCTGAGTTCCAAGAACACAGCAGCTGCGAAGGACTAGCCAAGAAGAGCGCAAAAGTACCACAACATGCCTGCCTCCACAGCTTTTTCCTTGGGGACATGCCTAATTCCTGGCTGATTTGCCTTTCTCGTCTTAGGGTTGGGGTTCGGCCTAGGGCTAGGATTTTTAAGAGCAGGAAGCCCTGAGTTCCAGGCACACTGGAGCTGTGAAAGGCATCCAAAAGGGAGTGCAAAAGTGCCACAACATGGCTGCTTTCACGGCTTTTTCCTTGGCAAGACGCCTAACACCAGGCTGATTTACCTTCCCAGGGTTACTGTTAGGCTTAGGCCTAGGGCTAGGATTTTTAAAACTAGGAAGCCCTTAGCTCCAGGCACACTGCAGCTGTTCAAGGCATCCCAAGGGGAGTACAAAAGTGCAACAACATGGCAGCTTTCACAGCTTTTTCCTTGGCACCATCCCTATACCTAGGCTGATTTATCTGCCTAGGGTTAGGGTTAGAGTTCAGCCTAGGGCTTGGATTTCTTTAACCAGGAAGCCCTGAGTTCCAGGCTTACTTCCTCTGCCAAAGGCATCCCAAAGGGAGTGCAGAAGTGCCACAACATGGCTGCTTTCACGGCTTTTCCCTTAGGAAGAACCCTAATACCCGGCTGATTTACCTTCCTAGGGTTACTGTTAGGCTTAGGCCTAGGACTTTTAAAACCAGGAAGCCCTGGGCTCCAGGCACACTGCAGCTGCGAAAGGCATCCCAAGGGGAGCGCAAAAGTGACGCAACTTGGCTGCCACCACTGATATTTCCATGAGACCATCCCGAACCATAGGCTGATTTTCCTTCCTAGGGTTAAGGTTTGAGTTACGCCTAGGGTAAGGGTTCTATTAACCAGAAAGCCCTGAGTTCCAAGAACACAGCAGCTGCGAAGGACTAGCCAAGAAGAGCGCAAAAGTACCACAACATGCCTGCCTCCACAGCTTTTTCCTTGGGGACATGCCTAATTCCTGGCTGATTTGCCTTTCTCGTCTTAGGGTTGGGGTTCGGCCTAGGGCTAGGATTTTTAAAAGCAGGAAGCCCTGAGTTCCAGGCACACTGGAGATGTGAAAGGCATCCAAAAGGGAGTGCAAAAGTGCCACAACATGGCTGCTTTCACGGCTTTTTCCTTGGCAAGACGCCTAACACCAGGCTGATTTACCTTCCCAGGGTTACTGTTAGGCTTAGGCCTAGGGCTAGGATTTTTAAAACTAGGAAGCCCTTAGCTCCAGGCACACTGCAGCTGTTCAAGGCATCCCAAGGGGAGTACAAAAGTGCAACAACATGGCAGCTTTCACAGCTTTTTCCTTGGCACCATCCCTATACCTAGGCTGATTTATCTGCCTAGGGTTAGGGTTAGGGTTCAGCCTAGGGCTTGAATTTTTTTAACCAGGAAGCCCTGAGTTCCAGGCTTACTTCATCTGCCAAAGGCATCCCAAAGGGAGTGCAGAAGTGCCACAACATGGCTGCTTTCACGGCTTTTCCCTTAGGAAGAACCCTAATACCCGGCTGATTTACCTTCCTAGGGTTACTGTTAGGCTTAGGCCTAGGACTTTTAAAACCAGGAAGCCCTGGGCTCCAGGCACACTGCAGCTGCGAAAGGCATCCCAAGGGGAGCGCAAAAGTGACGCAACTTGGCTGCCACCACTGATATTTCCATGAGACCATCCCGAACCATAGGCTGATTTTCCTTCCTAGGGTTAAGGTTTGAGTTACGCCTAGGGTAAGGGTTCTATTAACCAGAAAGCCCTGAGTTCCAAGAACACAGCAGCTGCGAAGGACTAGCCAAGAAGAGCGCAAAAGTACCACAACATGCCTGCCTCCACAGCTTTTTCCTTGGGGACATGCCTAATTCCTGGCTGATTTGCCTTTCTCGTCTTAGGGTTGGGGTTCGGCCTAGGGCTAGGATTTTTAAAAGCAGGAAGCCCTGAGTTCCAGGCACACTGGAGATGTGAAAGGCATCCAAAAGGGAGTGCAAAAGTGCCACAACATGGCTGCTTTCACGGCTTTTTCCTTGGCAAGACGCCTAACACCAGGCTGATTTACCTTCCCAGGGTTACTGTTAGGCTTAGGCCTAGGGCTAGGATTTTTAAAACTAGGAAGCCCTTAGCTCCAGGCACACTGCAGCTGTTCAAGGCATCCCAAGGGGAGTACAAAAGTGCAACAACATGGCAGCTTTCACAGCTTTTTCCTTGGCACCATCCCTATACCTAGGCTGATTTATCTGCCTAGGGTTAGGGTTAGAGTTCAGCCTAGGGCTTGGATTTCTTTAACCAGGAAGCCCTGAGTTCCAGGCTTACTTCCTCTGCCAAAGGCATCCCAAAGGGAGTGCAGAAGTGCCACAACATGGCTGCTTTCACGGCTTTTCCCTTAGGAAGAACCCTAATACCCGGCTGATTTACCTTCCTAGGGTTACTGTTAGGCTTAGGCCTAGGACTTTTAAAACCAGGAAGCCCTGGGCTCCAGGCACACTGCAGCTGCAAAAGGCATCCCAAGGGGAGCGCAAAAGTGACGCAACTTGGCTGCCACCACTGATATTTCCATGAGACCATCCCGAACCATAGGCTGATTTTCCTTCCTAGGGTTAAGGTTTGAGTTACGCCTAGGGTAAGGGCTCTATTAACCAGAAAGCCCTGAGTTCCAAGAACACAGCAGCTGCGAAGGACTAGCCAAGAAGAGCGCAAAAGTACCACAACATGCCTGCCTCCACAGCTTTTTCCTTGGGGACATGCCTAATTCCTGGCTGATTTGCCTTTCTCGTCTTAGGGTTGGGGTTCGGCCTAGGGCTAGGATTTTTAAAAGCAGGAAGCCCTGAGTTCCAGGCATACTGGAGATGTGAAAGGCATCCAAAAGGGAGTGCAAAAGTGCCACAACATGGCTGCTTTCACGGCTTTTTCCTTGGCAAGACGCCTAACACCAGGCTGATTTACCTTCCCAGGGTTACTGTTAGGCTTAGGCCTAGGGCTAGGATTTTTAAAACTAGGAAGCCCTTAGCTCCAGGCACACTGCAGCTGTTCAAGGCATCCCAAGGGGAGTACAAAAGTGCAACAACATGGCAGCTTTCACAGCTTTTTGCTTGGCACCATCCCTATACCTAGGCTGATTTATCTGCCTAGGGTTAGGGTTAGGGTTCAGCCTAGGGCTTGAATTTTTTTAACCAGGAAGCCCTGAGTTCCAGGCTTACTTCATCTGCCAAAGGCATCCCAAAGGGAGTGCAGAAGTGCCACAACATGGCTGCTTTCACGGCTTTTCCCTTAGGAAGAACCCTAATACCCGGCTGATTTACCTTCCTAGGGTTACTGTTAGGCTTAGGCCTAGGACTTTTAAAACCAGGAAGCCCTGGGCTCCAGGCACACTGCAGCTGCAAAAGGCATCCCAAGGGGAGCGCAAAAGTGACGCAACTTGGCTGCCACCACTGATATTTCCATGAGACCATCCCGAACCATAGGCTGATTTTCCTTCCTAGGGTTAAGGTTTGAGTTACGCCTAGGGTAAGGGTCTATTAACCAGAAAGCCCTGAGTTCCAAGAACACAGCAGCTGCGAAGGACTAGCCAAGAAGAGCGCAAAAGTACCACAACATGCCTGCCTCCACAGCTTTTTCCTTGGGGACATGCCTAATTCCTGGCTGATTTGCCTTTCTCGTCTTAGGGTTGGGGTTCGGCCTAGGGCTAGGATTTTTAAAAGCAGGAAGCCCTGAGTTCCAGGCACACTGGAGCTGTGAAAGGCATCCAAAAGGGAGTGCAAAAGTGCCACAACATGGCTGCTTTCACGGCTTTTTCCTTGGCAAGACGCCTAACACCAGGCTGATTTACCTTCCCAGGGTTACTGTTAGGCTTAGGCCTAGGGCTAGGATTTTTAAAACTAGGAAGCCCTTAGCTCCAGGCACACTGCAGCTGTTCAAGGCATCCCAAGGGGAGTACAAAAGTGCAACAACATGGCAGCTTTCACAGCTTTTTCCTTGGCACCATCCCTATACCTAGGCTGATTTATCTGCCTAGGGTTAGGGTTAGAGTTCAGCCTAGGGCTTGGATTTTTTTAACCAGGAAGCCCTGAGTTCCAGGCTTACTTCATCTGCCAAAGGCATCCCAAAGGGAGTGCAGAAGTGCCACAACATGGCTGCTTTCACGGCTTTTCCCTTAGGAAGAACCCTAATACCCGGCTGATTTACCTTCCTAGGGTTACTGTTAGGCTTAGGCCTAGGACTTTTAAAACCAGGAAGCCCTGGGCTCCAGGCACACTGCAGCTGCAAAAGGCATCCCAAGGGGAGCGCAAAAGTGACGCAACTTGGCTGCCACCACTGATATTTCCATGAGACCATCCCGAACCATAGGCTGATTTTCCTTCCTAGGGTTAAGGTTTGAGTTACGCCTAGGGTAAGGGCTCTATTAACCAGAAAGCCCTGAGTTCCAAGAACACAGCAGCTGCGAAGGACTACCCAAGAAGAGCGCAAAAGTACCACAACATGCCTGCCTCCACAGCTTTTTCCTTGGGGACATGCCTAATTCCTGGCTGATTTGCCTTTCTCGTCTTAGGGTTGGGGTTCGGCCTAGGGCTAGGAGTTTTAAGAGCAGGAAGCCCTGAGTTCCAGGCACACTGGAGCTGTGAAAGGCATCCAAAAGGGAGTGCAAAAGTGCCACAACATGGCTGCTTTCACGGCTTTTTCCTTGGCAAGACGCCTAACACCAGGCTGATTTACCTTCCCAGGGTTACTGTTAGGCTTAGGCCTAGGGCTAGGATTTTTAAAACTAGGAAGCCCTTAGCTCCAGGCACACTGCAGCTGTTCAAGGCATCCCAAGGGGAGTACAAAAGTGCAACAACATGGCAGCTTTCACAGCTTTTTGCTTGGCACCATCCCTATACCTAGGCTGATTTATCTGCCTAGGGTTAGGGTTAGGGTTCAGCCTAGGGCTTGAATTTTTTTAACCAGGAAGCCCTGAGTTCCAGGCTTACTTCATCTGCCAAAGGCATCCCAAAGGGAGTGCAGAAGTGCCACAACATGGCTGCTTTCACGGCTTTTCCCTTAGGAAGAACCCTAATACCCGGCTGATTTACCTTCCTAGGGTTACTGTTAGGCTTAGGCCTAGGACTTTTAAAACCAGGAAGCCCTGGGCTCCAGGCACACTGCAGCTGCGAAAGGCATCCCAAGGGGAGCGCAAAAGTGACGCAACTTGGCTGCCACCACTGATATTTCCATGAGACCATCCCGAACCATAGGCTGATTTTCCTTCCTAGGGTTAAGGTTTGAGTTACGCCTAGGGTAAGGGTCTATTAACCAGAAAGCCCTGAGTTCCAAGAACACAGCAGCTGCGAAGGACTAGCCAAGAAGAGCGCAAAAGTACCACAACATGCCTGCCTCCACAGCTTTTTCCTTGGGGACATGCCTAATTCCTGGCTGATTTGCCTTTCTCGTCTTAGGGTTGGGGTTCGGCCTAGGGCTAGGAGTTTTAAGAGCAGGAAGCCCTGAGTTCCAGGCACACTGGAGCTGTGAAAGGCATCCAAAAGGGAGTGCAAAAGTGCCACAACATGGCTGCTTTCACGGCTTTTTCCTTGGCAAGACGCCTAACACCAGGCTGATTTACCTTCCCAGGGTTACTGTTAGGCTTAGGCCTAGGGCTAGGATTTTTAAAACTAGGAAGCCCTTAGCTCCAGGCACACTGCAGCTGTTCAAGGCATCCCAAGGGGAGTACAAAAGTGCAACAACATGGCAGCTTTCACAGCTTTTTCCTTGGCACCATCCCTATACCTAGGCTGATTTATCTGCCTAGGGTTAGGGTTAGAGTTCAGCCTAGGGCTTGGATTCCTTTAACCAGGAAGCCCTGAGTTCCAGGCTTACTTCATCTGCCAAAGGCATCCCAAAGGGAGTGCAGAAGTGCCACAACATGGCTGCTTTCACGGCTTTTCCCTTAGGAAGAACCCTAATACCCGGCTGATTTACCTTCCTAGGGTTACTGTTAGGCTTAGGCCTAGGACTTTTAAAACCAGGAAGCCCTGGGCTCCAGGCACACTGCAGCTGCGAAAGGCATCCCAAGGGGAGCGCAAAAGTGACGCAACTTGGCTGCCACCACTGATATTTCCATGAGACCATCCCGAACCATAGGCTGATTTTCCTTCCTAGGGTTAAGGTTTGAGTTACGCCTAGGGTAAGGGTTCTATTAACCAGAAAGCCCTGAGTTCCAAGAACACAGCAGCTGCGAAGGACTAGCCAAGAAGAGCGCAAAAGTAGCACAACATGCCTGCCTCCACAGCTTTTTCCTTGGGGACATGCCTAATTCCTGGCTGATTTGCCTTTCTCGTCTTAGGGTTGGGGTTCGGCCTAGGGCTAGGATTTTTAAGAGCAGGAAGCCCTGAGTTCCAGGCACACTGGAGCTGTGAAAGGCATCCAAAAGGGAGTGCAAAAGTGCCACAACATGGCTGCTTTCACGGCTTTTTCCTTGGCAAGACGCCTAACACCAGGCTGATTTACCTTCCCAGGGTTACTGTTAGGCTTAGGCCTAGGGCTAGGATTTTTAAAACTAGGAAGCCCTTAGCTCCAGGCACACTGCAGCTGTTCAAGGCATCCCAAGGGGAGTACAAAAGTGCAACAACATGGCAGCTTTCACAGCATTTTGCTTGGCACCATCCCTATACCTAGGCTGATTTATCTGCCTAGGGTTAGGGTTAGGGTTCAGCCTAGGGCTTGGATTTCTTTAACCAGGAAGCCCTGAGTTCCAGGCTTACTTCATCTGCCAAAGGCATCCCAAAGGGAGTGCAGAAGTGCCACAACATGGCTGCTTTCACGGCTTTTCCCTTAGGAAGAACCCTAATACCCGGCTGATTTACCTTCCTAGGGTTACTGTTAGGCTTAGGCCTAGGACTTTTAAAACCAGGAAGCCCTGGGCTCCAGGCACACTGCAGCTGCAAAAGGCATCCCAAGGGGAGCGCAAAAGTGACGCAACTTGGCTGCCACCACTGATATTTCCATGAGACCATCCTGAACCATAGGCTGATTTTCCTTCCTAGGGTTAAGGTTTGAGTTACGCCTAGGGTAAGGGTTCTATTAACCAGAAAGCCCTGAGTTCCAAGAACACAGCAGCTGCGAAGGACTAGCCAAGAAGAGCGCAAAAGTACCACAACATGCCTGCCTCCACAGCTTTTTCCTTGGGGACATGCCTAATTCCTGGCTGATTTGCCTTTCTCGTCTTAGGGTTGGGGTTCGGCCTAGGGCTAGGATTTTTAAAAGCAGGAAGCCCTGAGTTCCAGGCATACTGGAGATGTGAAAGGCATCCAAAAGGGAGTGCAAAAGTGCCACAACATGGCTGCTTTCACGGCTTTTTCCTTGGCAAGACGCCTAACACCAGGCTGATTTACCTTCCCAGGGTTACTGTTAGGCTTAGGCCTAGGGCTAGGATTTTTAAAACTAGGAAGCCCTTAGCTCCAGGCACACTGCAGCTGTTCAAGGCATCCCAAGGGGAGTACAAAAGTGCAACAACATGGCAGCTTTCACAGCTTTTTCCTTGGCACCATCCCTATACCTAGGCTGATTTATCTGCCTAGGGTTAGGGTTAAGGTTCAGCCTAGGGCTTGAATTTTTTTAACCAGGAAGCCCTGAGTTCCAGGCTTACTTCATCTGCCAAAGGCATCCCAAAGGGAGTGCAGAAGTGCCACAACATGGCTGCTTTCACGGCTTTTCCCTTAGGAAGAACCCTAATACCCGGCTGATTTACCTTCCTAGGGTTACTGTTAGGCTTAGGCCTAGGACTTTTAAAACCAGGAAGCCCTGGGCTCCAGGCACACTGCAGCTGCAAAAGGCATCCCAAGGGGAGCGCAAAAGTGACGCAACTTGGCTGCCACCACTGATATTTCCAAGAGAGCATCCCGAACCATAGGCTGATTTTCCTTCCTAGGGTTAAGGTTTGAGTTACGCCTAGGGTAAGGGTCTATTAACCAGAAAGCCCTGAGTTCCAAGAACACAGCAGCTGCGAAGGACTAGCCAAGAAGAGCGCAAAAGTACCACAACATGCCTGCCTCCACAGCTTTTTCCTTGGGGACATGCCTAATTCCTGGCTGATTTGCCTTTCTCGTCTTAGGGTTGGGGTTCGGCCTAGGGCTAGGATTTTTAAAAGCAGGAAGCCCTGAGTTCCAGGCACACTGCAGCTGTGAAAGGCATCCAAAAGGGAGTGCAAAAGTGCCACAACATGGCTGCTTTCACGGCTTTTTCCTTGGCAAGACGCCTAACACCAGGCTGATTTACCTTCCCAGGGTTACTGTTAGGCTTAGGCCTAGGGCTAGGATTTTTAAAACTAGGAAGCCCTTAGCTCCAGGCACACTGCAGCTGTTCAAGGCATCCCAAGGGGAGTACAAAAGTGCAACAACATGGCAGCTTTCACAGCTTTTTCCTTGGCACCATCCCTATACCTAGGCTGATTTATCTGCCTAGGGTTAGGGTTAGGGTTCAGCCTAGGGCTTGAATTTTTTTAACCAGGAAGCCCTGAGTTCCAGGCTTACTTCATCTGCCAAAGGCATCCCAAAGGGAGTGCAGAAGTGCCACAACATGGCTGCTTTCACGGCTTTTCCCTTAGGAAGAACCCTAATACCCGGCTGATTTACCTTCCTAGGGTTACTGTTAGGCTTAGGCCTAGGACTTTTAAAACCAGGAAGCCCTGGGCTCCAGGCACACTGCAGCTGCGAAAGGCATCCCAAGGGGAGCGCAAAAGTGACGCAACTTGGCTGCCACCACTGATATTTCCATGAGACCATCCCGAACCATAGGCTGATTTTCCTTCCTAGGGTTAAGGTTTGAGTTACGCCTAGGGTAAGGGTCTATTAACCAGAAAGCCCTGAGTTCCAAGAACACAGCAGCTGCGAAGGACTAGCCAAGAAGAGCGCAAAAGTACCACAACATGCCTGCCTCCACAGCTTTTTCCTTGGGGACATGCCTAATTCCTGGCTGATTTGCCTTTCTCGTCTTAGGGTTGGGGTTCGGCCTAGGGCTAGGATTTTTAAGAGCAGGAAGCCCTGAGTTCCAGGCACACTGGAGCTGTGAAAGGCATCCAAAAGGGAGTGCAAAAGTGCCACAACATGGCTGCTTTCACGGCTTTTTCCTTGGCAAGACGCCTAACACCAGGCTGATTTACCTTCCCAGGGTTACTGTTAGGCTTAGGCCTAGGGCTAGGATTTTTAAAACTAGGAAGCCCTTAGCTCCAGGCACACTGCAGCTGTTCAAGGCATCCCAAGGGGAGTACAAAAGTGCAACAACATGGCAGCTTTCACAGCTTTTTGCTTGGCACCATCCCTATACCTAGGCTGATTTATCTGCCTAGGGTTAGGGTTAGGGTTCAGCCTAGGGCTTGAATTTTTTTAACCAGGAAGCCCTGAGTTCCAGGCTTACTTCATCTGCCAAAGGCATCCCAAAGGGAGTGCAGAAGTGCCACAACATGGCTGCTTTCACGGCTTTTCCCTTAGGAAGAACCCTAATACCCGGCTGATTTACCTTCCTAGGGTTACTGTTAGGCTTAGGCCTAGGACTTTTAAAACCAGGAAGCCCTGGGCTCCAGGCACACTGCAGCTGCGAAAGGCATCCCAAGGGGAGCGCAAAAGTGACGCAACTTGGCTGCCACCACTGATATTTCCATGAGACCATCCCGAACCATAGGCTGATTTTCCTTCCTAGGGTTAAGGTTTGAGTTACGCCTAGGGTAAGGGTCTATTAACCAGAAAGCCCTGAGTTCCAAGAACACAGCAGCTGCGAAGGACTAGCCAAGAAGAGCGCAAAAGTACCACAACATGCCTGCCTCCACAGCTTTTTCCTTGGGGACATGCCTAATTCCTGGCTGATTTGCCTTTCTCGTCTTAGGGTTGGGGTTCGGCCTAGGGCTAGGATTTTTAAAAGCAGGAAGCCCTGAGTTCCAGGCACACTGGAGCTGTGAAAGGCATCCAAAAGGGAGTGCAAAAGTGCCACAACATGGCTGCTTTCACGGCTTTTTCCTTGGCAAGACGCCTAACACCAGGCTGATTTACCTTCCCAGGGTTACTGTTAGGCTTAGGCCTAGGGCTAGGATTTTTGAAACTAGGAAGCCCTTAGCTCCAGGCACACTGCAGCTGTTCAAGGCATCCCAAGGGGAGTACAAAAGTGCAACAACATGGCAGCTTTCACAGCTTTTTCCTTGGCACCATCCCTATACCTAGGCTGATTTATCTGCCTAGGGTTAGGGTTAAGGTTCAGCCTAGGGCTTGAATTTTTTTAACCAGGAAGCCCTGAGTTCCAGGCTTACTTCATCTGCCAAAGGCATCCCAAAGGGAGTGCAGAAGTGCCACAACATGGCTGCTTTCACGGCTTTTCCCTTAGGAAGAACCCTAATACCCGGCTGATTTACCTTCCTAGGGTTACTGTTAGGCTTAGGCCTAGGACTTTTAAAACCAGGAAGCCCTGGGCTCCAGGCACACTGCAGCTGCAAAAGGCATCCCAAGGGGAGCGCAAAAGTGACGCAACTTGGCTGCCACCGCTGATATTTCCATGAGACCATCCCGAACCATAGGCTGATTTTCCTTCCTAGGGTTAAGGTTTGAGTTACGCCTAGGGTAAGGGCTCTATTAACCAGAAAGCCCTGAGTTCCAAGAACACAGCAGCTGCGAAGGACTAGCCAAGAAGAGCGCAAAAGTACCACAACATGCCTGCCTCCACAGCTTTTTCCTTGGGGACATGCCTAATTCCTGGCTGATTTGCCTTTCTCGTCTTAGGGTTGGGGTTCGGCCTAGGGCTAGGATTTTTAAGAGCAGGAAGCCCTGAGTTCCAGGCACACTGGAGCTGTGAAAGGCATCCAAAAGGGAGTGCAAAAGTGCCACAACATGGCTGCTTTCACGGCTTTTTCCTTGGCAAGACGCCTAACACCAGGCTGATTTACCTTCCCAGGGTTACTGTTAGGCTTAGGCCTAGGGCTAGGATTTTTAAAACTAGGAAGCCCTTAGCTCCAGGCACACTGCAGCTGTTCAAGGCATCCCAAGGGGAGTACAAAAGTGCAACAACATGGCAGCTTTCACAGCTTTTTGCTTGGCACCATCCCTATACCTAGGCTGATTTATCTGCCTAGGGTTAGGGTTAGGGTTCAGCCTAGGGCTTGAATTTTTTTAACCAGGAAGCCCTGAGTTCCAGGCTTACTTCATCTGCCAAAGGCATCCCAAAGGGAGTGCAGAAGTGCCACAACATGGCTGCTTTCACGGCTTTTCCCTTAGGAAGAACCCTAATACCCGGCTGATTTACCTTCCTAGGGTTACTGTTAGGCTTAGGCCTAGGACTTTTAAAACCAGGAAGCCCTGGGCTCCAGGCACACTGCAGCTGCGAAAGGCATCCCAAGGGGAGCGCAAAAGTGACGCAACTTGGCTGCCACCACTGATATTTCCATGAGACCATCCCGAACCATAGGCTGATTTTCCTTCCTAGGGTTAAGGTTTGAGTTACGCCTAGGGTAAGGGTCTATTAACCAGAAAGCCCTGAGTTCCAAGAACACAGCAGCTGCGAAGGACTAGCCAAGAAGAGCGCAAAAGTACCACAACATGCCTGCCTCCACAGCTTTTTCCTTGGGGACATGCCTAATTCCTGGCTGATTTGCCTTTCTCGTCTTAGGGTTGGGGTTCGGCCTAGGGCTAGGATTTTTAAAAGCAGGAAGCCCTGAGTTCCAGGCACACTGGAGCTGTGAAAGGCATCCAAAAGGGAGTGCAAAAGTGCCACAACATGGCTGCTTTCACGGCTTTTTCCTTGGCAAGACGCCTAACACCAGGCTGATTTCCCTTCCCAGGGTTACTGTTAGGCTTAGGCCTAGGGCTAGGATTTTTGAAACTAGGAAGCCCTTAGCTCCAGGCACACTGCAGCTGTTCAAGGCATCCCAAGGGGAGTACAAAAGTGCAACAACATGGCAGCTTTCACAGCTTTTTCCTTGGCACCATCCCTATACCTAGGCTGATTTATCTGCCTAGGGTTAGGGTTAGGGTTCAGCCTAGGGCTTGAATTTTTTTAACCAGGAAGCCCTGAGTTCCAGGCTTACTTCATCTGCCAAAGGCATCCCAAAGGGAGTGCAGAAGTGCCACAACATGGCTGCTTTCACGGCTTTTCCCTTAGGAAGAACCCTAATACCCGGCTGATTTACCTTCCTAGGGTTACTGTTAGGCTTAGGCCTAGGACTTTTAAAACCAGGAAGCCCTGGGCTCCAGGCACACTGCAGCTGCAAAAGGCATCCCAAGGGGAGCGCAAAAGTGACGCAACTTGGCTGCCACCACTGATATTTCCATGAGACCATCCCGAACCATAGGCTGATTTTCCTTCCTAGGGTTAAGGTTTGAGTTACGCCTAGGGTAAGGGTCTATTAACCAGAAAGCCCTGAGTTCCAAGAACACAGCAGCTGCGAAGGACTAGCCAAGAAGAGCGCAAAAGTACCACAACATGCCTGCCTCCACAGCTTTTTCCTTGGGGACATGCCTAATTCCTGGCTGATTTGCCTTTCTCGTCTTAGGGTTGGGGTTCGGCCTAGGGCTAGGATTTTTAAAAGCAGGAAGCCCTGAGTTCCAGGCACACTGGAGCTGTGAAAGGCATCCAAAAGGGAGTGCAAAAGTGCCACAACATGGCTGCTTTCACGGCTTTTTCCTTGGCAAGACGCCTAACACCAGGCTGATTTACCTTCCCAGGGTTACTGTTAGGCTTAGGCCTAGGGCTAGGATTTTTAAAACTAGGAAGCCCTTAGCTCCAGGCACACTGCAGCTGTTCAAGGCATCCCAAGGGGAGTACAAAAGTGCAACAACATGGCAGCTTTCACAGCTTTTTCCTTGGCACCATCCCTATACCTAGGCTGATTTATCTGCCTAGGGTTAGGGTTAAGGTTCAGCCTAGGGCTTGAATTTTTTTAACCAGGAAGCCCTGAGTTCCAGGCTTACTTCATCTGCCAAAGGCATCCCAAAGGGAGTGCAGAAGTGCCACAACATGGCTGCTTTCACGGCTTTTCCCTTAGGAAGAACCCTAATACCCGGCTGATTTACCTTCCTAGGGTTACTGTTAGGCTTAGGCCTAGGACTTTTAAAACCAGGAAGCCCTGGGCTCCAGGCACACTGCAGCTGCGAAAGGCATCCCAAGGGGAGCGCAAAAGTGACGCAACTTGGCTGCCACCACTGATATTTCCATGAGACCATCCCGAACCATAGGCTGATTTTCCTTCCTAGGGTTAAGGTTTGAGTTACGCCTAGGGTAAGGGCTCTATTAACCAGAAAGCCCTGAGTTCCAAGAACACAGCAGCTGCGAAGGACTAGCCAAGAAGAGCGCAAAAGTACCACAACATGCCTGCCTCCACAGCTTTTTCCTTGGGGACATGCCTAATTCCTGGCTGATTTGCCTTTCTCGTCTTAGGGTTGGGGTTCGGCCTAGGGCTAGGATTTTTAAAAGCAGGAAGCCCTGAGTTCCAGGCACACTGGAGCTGTGAAAGGCATCCAAAAGGGAGTGCAAAAGTGCCACAACATGGCTGCTTTCACGGCTTTTTCCTTGGCAAGACGCCTAACACCAGGCTGATTTACCTTCCCAGGGTTACTGTTAGGCTTAGGCCTAGGGCTAGGATTTTTAAAACTAGGAAGCCCTTAGCTCCAGGCACACTGCAGCTGTTCAAGGCATCCCAAGGGGAGTACAAAAGTGCAACAACATGGCAGCTTTCACAGCTTTTTCCTTGGCACCATCCCTATACCTAGGCTGATTTATCTGCCTAGGGTTAGGGTTAGGGTTCAGCCTAGGGCTTGAATTTTTTTAACCAGGAAGCCCTGAGTTCCAGGCTTACTTCATCTGCCAAAGGCATCCCAAAGGGAGTGCAGAAGTGCCACAACATGGCTGCTTTCACGGCTTTTCCCTTAGGAAGAACCCTAATACCCGGCTGATTTACCTTCCTAGGGTTACTGTTAGGCTTAGGCCTAGGACTTTTAAAACCAGGAAGCCCTGGGCTCCAGGCACACTGCAGCTGCAAAAGGCATCCCAAGGGGAGCGCAAAAGTGACGCAACTTGGCTGCCACCACTGATATTTCCATGAGACCATCCCGAACCATAGGCTGATTTTCCTTCCTAGGGTTAAGGTTTGAGTTACGCCTAGGGTAAGGGTCTATTAACCAGAAAGCCCTGAGTTCCAAGAACACAGCAGCTGCGAAGGACTAGCCAAGAAGAGCGCAAAAGTACCACAACATGCCTGCCTCCACAGCTTTTTCCTTGGGGACATGCCTAATTCCTGGCTGATTTGCCTTTCTCGTCTTAGGGTTGGGGTTCGGCCTAGGGCTAGGATTTTTAAAAGCAGGAAGCCCTGAGTTCCAGGCACACTGCAGCTGTGAAAGGCATCCAAAAGGGAGTGCAAAAGTGCCACAACATGGCTGCTTTCACGGCTTTTTCCTTGGCAAGACGCCTAACACCAGGCTGATTTACCTTCCCAGGGTTACTGTTAGGCTTAGGCCTAGGGCTAGGATTTTTAAAACTAGGAAGCCCTTAGCTCCAGGCACACTGCAGCTGTTCAAGGCATCCCAAGGGGAGTACAAAAGTGCAACAACATGGCAGCTTTCACAGCTTTTTCCTTGGCACCATCCCTATACCTAGGCTGATTTATCTGCCTAGGGTTAGGGTTAGAGTTCAGCCTAGGGCTTGGATTTCTTTAACCAGGAAGCCCTGAGTTCCAGGCTTACTTCATCTGCCAAAGGCATCCCAAAGGGAGTGCAGAAGTGCCACAACATGGCTGCTTTCACGGCTTTTCCCTTAGGAAGAACCCTAATACCCGGCTGATTTACCTTCCTAGGGTTACTGTTAGGCTTAGGCCTAGGACTTTTAAAACCAGGAAGCCCTGGGCTCCAGGCACACTGCAGCTGCAAAAGGCATCCCAAGGGGAGCGCAAAAGTGACGCAACTTGGCTGCCACCACTGATATTTCCATGAGAGCATCCCGAACCATAGGCTGATTTTCCTTCCTAGGAATAAGGTTTGAGTTACGCCTAGGGTAAGGGTCTATTAACCAGAAAGCCCTGAGTTCCAAGAACACAGCAGCTGCGAAGGACTAGCCAAGAAGAGCGCAAAAGTACCACAACATGCCTGCCTCCACAGCTTTTTCCTTGGGGACATGCCTAATTCCTGGCTGATTTGCCTTTCTCGTCTTAGGGTTGGGGTTCGGCCTAGGGCTAGGATTTTTAAAAGCAGGAAGCCCTGAGTTCCAGGCACACTGCAGCTGTGAAAGGCATCCAAAAGGGAGTGCAAAAGTGCCACAACATGGCTGCTTTCACGGCTTTTTCCTTGGCAAGACGCCTAACACCAGGCTGATTTACCTTCCCAGGGTTACTGTTAGGCTTAGGCCTAGGGCTAGGATTTTTAAAACTAGGAAGCCCTTAGCTCCAGGCACACTGCAGCTGTTCAAGGCATCCCAAGGGGAGTACAAAAGTGCAACAACATGGCAGCTTTCACAGCTTTTTCCTTGGCACCATCCCTATACCTAGGCTGATTTATCTGCCTAGGGTTAGGGTTAGGGTTCAGCCTAGGGCTTGAATTTTTTTAACCAGGAAGCCCTGAGTTCCAGGCTTACTTCATCTGCCAAAGGCATCCCAAAGGGAGTGCAGAAGTGCCACAACATGGCTGCTTTCACGGCTTTTCCCTTAGGAAGAACCCTAATACCCGGCTGATTTACCTTCCTAGGGTTACTGTTAGGCTTAGGCCTAGGACTTTTAAAACCAGGAAGCCCTGGGCTCCAGGCACACTGCAGCTGCAAAAGGCATCCCAAGGGGAGCGCAAAAGTGACGCAACTTGGCTGCCACCACTGATATTTCCATGAGACCATCCCGAACCATAGGCTGATTTTCCTTCCTAGGGTTAAGGTTTGAGTTACGCCTAGGGTAAGGGTTCTATTAACCAGAAAGCCCTGAGTTCCAAGAACACAGCAGCTGCGAAGGACTAGCCAAGAAGAGCGCAAAAGTACCACAACATGCCTGCCTCGACAGCTTTTTCCTTGGGGACATGCCTAATTCCTGGCTGATTTGCCTTTCTCGTCTTAGGGTTGGGGTTCGGCCTAGGGCTAGGATTTTTAAAAGCAGGAAGCCCTGAGTTCCAGGCACACTGCAGCTGTGAAAGGCATCCAAAAGGGAGTGCAAAAGTGCCACAACATGGCTGCTTTCACGGCTTTTTCCTTGGCAAGACGCCTAACACCAGGCTGATTTACCTTCCCAGGGTTACTGTTAGGCTTAGGCCTAGGGCTAGGATTTTTAAAACTAGGAAGCCCTTAGCTCCAGGCACACTGCAGCTGTTCAAGGCATCCCAAGGGGAGTACAAAAGTGCAACAACATGGCAGCTTTCACAGCTTTTTCCTTGGCACCATCCCTATACCTAGGCTGATTTATCTGCCTAGGGTTAGGGTTAGGGTTCAGCCTAGGGCTTGAATTTTTTTAACCAGGAAGCCCTGAGTTCCAGGCTTACTTCATCTGCCAAAGGCATCCCAAAGGGAGTGCAGAAGTGCCACAACATGGCTGCTTTCACGGCTTTTCCCTTAGGAAGAACCCTAATACCCGGCTGATTTACCTTCCTAGGGTTACTGTTAGGCTTAGGCCTAGGACTTTTAAAACCAGGAAGCCCTGGGCTCCAGGCACACTGCAGCTGCAAAAGGCATCCCAAGGGGAGCGCAAAAGTGACGCAACTTGGCTGCCACCACTGATATTTCCATGAGACCATCCCGAACCATAGGCTGATTTTCCTTCCTAGGGTTAAGGTTTGAGTTACGCCTAGGGTAAGGGTCTATTAACCAGAAAGCCCTGAGTTCCAAGAACACAGCAGCTGCGAAGGACTAGCCAAGAAGAGCGCAAAAGTACCACAACATGCCTGCCTCCACAGCTTTTTCCTTGGGGACATGCCTAATTCCTGGCTGATTTGCCTTTCTCGTCTTAGGGTTGGGGTTCGGCCTAGGGCTAGGATTTTTAAAAGCAGGAAGCCCTGAGTTCCAGGCACACTGGAGCTGTGAAAGGCATCCAAAAGGGAGTGCAAAAGTGCCACAACATGGCTGCTTTCACGGCTTTTTCCTTGGCAAGACGCCTAACACCAGGCTGATTTACCTTCCCAGGGTTACTGTTAGGCTTAGGCCTAGGGCTAGGATTTTTAAAACTAGGAAGCCCTTAGCTCCAGGCACACTGCAGCTGTTCAAGGCATCCCAAGGGGAGTACAAAAGTGCAACAACATGGCAGCTTTCACAGCTTTTTCCTTGGCACCATCCCTATACCTAGGCTGATTTATCTGCCTAGGGTTAGGGTTAAGGTTCAGCCTAGGGCTTGAATTTTTTTAACCAGGAAGCCCTGAGTTCCAGGCTTACTTCATCTGCCAAAGGCATCCCAAAGGGAGTGCAGAAGTGCCACAACATGGCTGCTTTCACGGCTTTTCCCTTAGGAAGAACCCTAATACCCGGCTGATTTACCTTCCTAGGGTTACTGTTAGGCTTAGGCCTAGGACTTTTAAAACCAGGAAGCCCTGGGCTCCAGGCACACTGCAGCTGCGAAAGGCATCCCAAGGGGAGCGCAAAAGTGACGCAACTTGGCTGCCACCACTGATATTTCCATGAGACCATCCCGAACCATAGGCTGATTTTCCTTCCTAGGGTTAAGGTTTGAGTTACGCCTAGGGTAAGGGCTCTATTAACCAGAAAGCCCTGAGTTCCAAGAACACAGCAGCTGCGAAGGACTAGCCAAGAAGAGCGCAAAAGTACCACAACATGCCTGCCTCCACAGCTTTTTCCTTGGGGACATGCCTAATTCCTGGCTGATTTGCCTTTCTCGTCTTAGGGTTGGGGTTCGGCCTAGGGCTAGGATTTTTAAAAGCAGGAAGCCCTGAGTTCCAGGCACACTGGAGCTGTGAAAGGCATCCAAAAGGGAGTGCAAAAGTGCCACAACATGGCTGCTTTCACGGCTTTTTCCTTGGCAAGACGCCTAACACCAGGCTGATTTACCTTCCCAGGGTTACTGTTAGGCTTAGGCCTAGGGCTAGGATTTTTAAAACTAGGAAGCCCTTAGCTCCAGGCACACTGCAGCTGTTCAAGGCATCCCAAGGGGAGTACAAAAGTGCAACAACATGGCAGCTTTCACAGCTTTTTCCTTGGCACCATCCCTATACCTAGGCTGATTTATCTGCCTAGGGTTAGGGTTAGGGTTCAGCCTAGGGCTTGAATTTTTTTAACCAGGAAGCCCTGAGTTCCAGGCTTACTTCATCTGCCAAAGGCATCCCAAAGGGAGTGCAGAAGTGCCACAACATGGCTGCTTTCACGGCTTTTCCCTTAGGAAGAACCCTAATACCCGGCTGATTTACCTTCCTAGGGTTACTGTTAGGCTTAGGCCTAGGACTTTTAAAACCAGGAAGCCCTGGGCTCCAGGCACACTGCAGCTGCAAAAGGCATCCCAAGGGGAGCGCAAAAGTGACGCAACTTGGCTGCCACCACTGATATTTCCATGAGACCATCCCGAACCATAGGCTGATTTTCCTTCCTAGGGTTAAGGTTTGAGTTACGCCTAGGGTAAGGGTCTATTAACCAGAAAGCCCTGAGTTCCAAGAACACAGCAGCTGCGAAGGACTAGCCAAGAAGAGCGCAAAAGTACCACAACATGCCTGCCTCCACAGCTTTTTCCTTGGGGACATGCCTAATTCCTGGCTGATTTGCCTTTCTCGTCTTAGGGTTGGGGTTCGGCCTAGGGCTAGGATTTTTAAAAGCAGGAAGCCCTGAGTTCCAGGCACACTGCAGCTGTGAAAGGCATCCAAAAGGGAGTGCAAAAGTGCCACAACATGGCTGCTTTCACGGCTTTTTCCTTGGCAAGACGCCTAACACCAGGCTGATTTACCTTCCCAGGGTTACTGTTAGGCTTAGGCCTAGGGCTAGGATTTTTAAAACTAGGAAGCCCTTAGCTCCAGGCACACTGCAGCTGTTCAAGGCATCCCAAGGGGAGTACAAAAGTGCAACAACATGGCAGCTTTCACAGCTTTTTCCTTGGCACCATCCCTATACCTAGGCTGATTTATCTGCCTAGGGTTAGGGTTAGAGTTCAGCCTAGGGCTTGGATTTCTTTAACCAGGAAGCCCTGAGTTCCAGGCTTACTTCATCTGCCAAAGGCATCCCAAAGGGAGTGCAGAAGTGCCACAACATGGCTGCTTTCACGGCTTTTCCCTTAGGAAGAACCCTAATACCCGGCTGATTTACCTTCCTAGGGTTACTGTTAGGCTTAGGCCTAGGACTTTTAAAACCAGGAAGCCCTGGGCTCCAGGCACACTGCAGCTGCAAAAGGCATCCCAAGGGGAGCGCAAAAGTGACGCAACTTGGCTGCCACCACTGATATTTCCATGAGAGCATCCCGAACCATAGGCTGATTTTCCTTCCTAGGAATAAGGTTTGAGTTACGCCTAGGGTAAGGGTCTATTAACCAGAAAGCCCTGAGTTCCAAGAACACAGCAGCTGCGAAGGACTAGCCAAGAAGAGCGCAAAAGTACCACAACATGCCTGCCTCCACAGCTTTTTCCTTGGGGACATGCCTAATTCCTGGCTGATTTGCCTTTCTCGTCTTAGGGTTGGGGTTCGGCCTAGGGCTAGGATTTTTAAAAGCAGGAAGCCCTGAGTTCCAGGCACACTGCAGCTGTGAAAGGCATCCAAAAGGGAGTGCAAAAGTGCCACAACATGGCTGCTTTCACGGCTTTTTCCTTGGCAAGACGCCTAACACCAGGCTGATTTACCTTCCCAGGGTTACTGTTAGGCTTAGGCCTAGGGCTAGGATTTTTAAAACTAGGAAGCCCTTAGCTCCAGGCACACTGCAGCTGTTCAAGGCATCCCAAGGGGAGTACAAAAGTGCAACAACATGGCAGCTTTCACAGCTTTTTCCTTGGCACCATCCCTATACCTAGGCTGATTTATCTGCCTAGGGTTAGGGTTAGGGTTCAGCCTAGGGCTTGAATTTTTTTAACCAGGAAGCCCTGAGTTCCAGGCTTACTTCATCTGCCAAAGGCATCCCAAAGGGAGTGCAGAAGTGCCACAACATGGCTGCTTTCACGGCTTTTCCCTTAGGAAGAACCCTAATACCCGGCTGATTTACCTTCCTAGGGTTACTGTTAGGCTTAGGCCTAGGACTTTTAAAACCAGGAAGCCCTGGGCTCCAGGCACACTGCAGCTGCAAAAGGCATCCCAAGGGGAGCGCAAAAGTGACGCAACTTGGCTGCCACCACTGATATTTCCATGAGACCATCCCGAACCATAGGCTGATTTTCCTTCCTAGGGTTAAGGTTTGAGTTACGCCTAGGGTAAGGGTCTATTAACCAGAAAGCCCTGAGTTCCAAGAACACAGCAGCTGCGAAGGACTAGCCAAGAAGAGCGCAAAAGTACCACAACATGCCTGCCTCCACAGCTTTTTCCTTGGGGACATGCCTAATTCCTGGCTGATTTGCCTTTCTCGTCTTAGGGTTGGGGTTCGGCCTAGGGCTAGGATTTTTAAAAGCAGGAAGCCCTGAGTTCCAGGCACACTGGAGCTGTGAAAGGCATCCAAAAGGGAGTGCAAAAGTGCCACAACATGGCTGCTTTCACGGCTTTTTCCTTGGCAAGACGCCTAACACCAGGCTGATTTACCTTCCCAGGGTTACTGTTAGGCTTAGGCCTAGGGCTAGGATTTTTAAAACTAGGAAGCCCTTAGCTCCAGGCACACTGCAGCTGTTCAAGGCATCCCAAGGGGAGTACAAAAGTGCAACAACATGGCAGCTTTCACAGCTTTTTCCTTGGCACCATCCCTATACCTAGGCTGATTTATCTGCCTAGGGTTAGGGTTAGGGTTCAGCCTAGGGCTTGAATTTTTTTAACCAGGAAGCCCTGAGTTCCAGGCTTACTTCATCTGCCAAAGGCATCCCAAAGGGAGTGCAGAAGTGCCACAACATGGCTGCTTTCACGGCTTTTCCCTTAGGAAGAACCCTAATACCCGGCTGATTTACCTTCCTAGGGTTACTGTTAGGCTTAGGCCTAGGACTTTTAAAACCAGGAAGCCCTGGGCTCCAGGCACACTGCAGCTGCAAAAGGCATCCCAAGGGGAGCGCAAAAGTGACGCAACTTGGCTGCCACCACTGATATTTCCATGAGACCATCCCGAACCATAGGCTGATTTTCCTTCCTAGGGTTAAGGTTTGAGTTACGCCTAGGGTAAGGGCTCTATTAACCAGAAAGCCCTGAGTTCCAAGAACACAGCAGCTGCGAAGGACTAGCCAAGAAGAGCGCAAAAGTACCACAACATGCCTGCCTCCACAGCTTTTTCCTTGGGGACATGCCTAATTCCTGGCTGATTTGCCTTTCTCGTCTTAGGGTTGCGGTTCGGCCTAGGGCTAGGATTTTTAAAATCAGGAAGCCCTGAGTTCCAGGCACACTGGAGCTGTGAAAGGCATCCAAAAGGGAGTGCAAAAGTGCCACAACATGGCTGCTTTCACGGCTTTTTCCTTGGCAAGACGCCTAACACCAGGCTGATTTACCTTCCCAGGGTTACTGTTAGGCTTAGGCCTAGGGCTAGGATTTTTAAAACTAGGAAGCCCTTAGCTCCAGGCACACTGCAGCTGTTCAAGGCATCCCAAGGGGAGTACAAAAGTGCAACAACATGGCAGCTTTCACAGCTTTTTCCTTGGCACCATCCCTATACCTAGGCTGATTTATCTGCCTAGGGTTAGAGTTAGGGTTCAGCCTAGGGCTTGGATTTCTTTAACCAGGAAGCCCTGAGTTCCAGGCTTACTTCATCTGCCAAAGGCATCCCAAAGGGAGTGCAGAAGTGCCACAACATGGCTGCTTTCACGGCTTTTCCCTTAGGAAGAACCCTAATACCCGGCTGATTTACCTTCCTAGGGTTACTGTTAGGCTTAGGCCTAGGACTTTTAAAACCAGGAAGCCCTGGGCTCCAGGCACACTGCAGCTGCAAAAGGCATCCCAAGGGGAGCGCAAAAGTGACGCAACTTGGCTGCCACCGCTGATATTTCCAAGAGAGCATCCCGAACCATAGGCTGATTTTCCTTCCTAGGGTTAAGGTTTGAGTTACGCCTAGGGTAAGGGTCTATTAACCAGAAAGCCCTGAGTTCCAAGAACACAGCAGCTGCGAAGGACTAGCCAAGAAGAGCGCAAAAGTACCACAACATGCCTGCCTCCACAGCTTTTTCCTTGGGGACATGCCTAATTCCTGGCTGATTTGCCTTTCTCGTCTTAGGGTTGGGGTTCGGCCTAGGGCTAGGATTTTTAAGAGCAGGAAGCCCTGAGTTCCAGGCACACTGGAGCTGTGAAAGGCATCCAAAAGGGAGTGCAAAAGTGCCACAACATGGCTGCTTTCACGGCTTTTTCCTTGGCAAGACGCCTAACACCAGGCTGATTTACCTTCCCAGGGTTACTGTTAGGCTTAGGCCTAGGGCTAGGATTTTTAAAACTAGGAAGCCCTTAGCTCCAGGCACACTGCAGCTGTTCAAGGCATCCCAAGGGGAGTACAAAAGTGCAACAACATGGCAGCTTTCACAGCTTTTTGCTTGGCACCATCCCTATACCTAGGCTGATTTATCTGCCTAGGGTTAGGGTTAGGGTTCAGCCTAGGGCTTGAATTTTTTTAACCAGGAAGCCCTGAGTTCCAGGCTTACTTCATCTGCCAAAGGCATCCCAAAGGGAGTGCAGAAGTGCCACAACATGGCTGCTTTCACGGCTTTTCCCTTAGGAAGAACCCTAATACCCGGCTGATTTACCTTCCTAGGGTTACTGTTAGGCTTAGGCCTAGGACTTTTAAAACCAGGAAGCCCTGGGCTCCAGGCACACTGCAGCTGCGAAAGGCATCCCAAGGGGAGCGCAAAAGTGACGCAACTTGGCTGCCACCACTGATATTTCCATGAGACCATCCCGAACCATAGGCTGATTTTCCTTCCTAGGGTTAAGGTTTGAGTTACGCCTAGGGTAAGGGTCTATTAACCAGAAAGCCCTGAGTTCCAAGAACACAGCAGCTGCGAAGGACTAGCCAAGAAGAGCGCAAAAGTACCACAACATGCCTGCCTCCACAGCTTTTTCCTTGGGGACATGCCTAATTCCTGGCTGATTTGCCTTTCTCGTCTTAGGGTTGGGGTTCGGCCTAGGGCTAGGATTTTTAAGAGCAGGAAGCCCTGAGTTCCAGGCACACTGGAGCTGTGAAAGGCATCCAAAAGGGAGTGCAAAAGTGCCACAACATGGCTGCTTTCACGGCTTTTCCTTGGCAAGACGCCTAACACCAGGCTGATTTACCTTCCCAGGGTTACTGTTAGGCTTAGGCCTAGGGCTAGGATTTTTAAAACTAGGAAGCCCTTAGCTCCAGGCACACTGCAGCTGTTCAAGGCATCCCAAGGGGAGTACAAAAGTGCAACAACATGGCAGCTTTCACAGCTTTTTCCTTGGCACCATCCCTATACCTAGGCTGATTTATCTGCCTAGGGTTAGGGTTAGGGTTCAGCCTAGGGCTTGGATTTCTTTAACCAGGAAGCCCTGAGTTCCAGGCTTACTTCATCTGCCAAAGGCATCCCAAAGGGAGTGCAGAAGTGCCACAACATGGCTGCTTTCACGGCTTTTCCCTTAGGAAGAACCCTAATACCCGGCTGATTTACCTTCCTAGGGTTACTGTTAGGCTTAGGCCTAGGACTTTTAAAACCAGGAAGCCCTGGGCTCCAGGCACACTGCAGCTGCGAAAGGCATCCCAAGGGGAGCGCAAAAGTGACGCAACTTGGCTGCCACCACTGATATTTCCATGAGACCATCCCGAACCATAGGCTGATTTTCCTTCCTAGGGTTAAGGTTTGAGTTACGCCTAGGGTAAGGGTCTATTAACCAGAAAGCCCTGAGTTCCAAGAACACAGCAGCTGCGAAGGACTAGCCAAGAAGAGCGCAAAAGTACCACAACATGCCTGCCTCCACAGCTTTTTCCTTGGGGACATGCCTAATTCCTGGCTGATTTGCCTTTCTCGTCTTAGGGTTGGGGTTCGGCCTAGGGCTAGGATTTTTAAAAGCAGGAAGCCCTGAGTTCCAGGCACACTGCAGCTGTGAAAGGCATCCAAAAGGGAGTGCAAAAGTGCCACAACATGGCTGCTTTCACGGCTTTTTCCTTGGCAAGACGCCTAACACCAGGCTGATTTACCTTCCCAGGGTTACTGTTAGGCTTAGGCCTAGGGCTAGGATTTTTAAAACTAGGAAGCCCTTAGCTCCAGGCACACTGCAGCTGTTCAAGGCATCCCAAGGGGAGTACAAAAGTGCAACAACATGGCAGCTTTCACAGCTTTTTCCTTGGCACCATCCCTATACCTAGGCTGATTTATCTGCCTAGGGTTAGGGTTAGAGTTCAGCCTAGGGCTTGGATTTCTTTAACCAGGAAGCCCTGAGTTCCAGGCTTACTTCATCTGCCAAAGGCATCCCAAAGGGAGTGCAGAAGTGCCACAACATGGCTGCTTTCACGGCTTTTCCCTTAGGAAGAACCCTAATACCCGGCTGATTTACCTTCCTAGGGTTACTGTTAGGCTTAGGCCTAGGACTTTTAAAACCAGGAAGCCCTGGGCTCCAGGCACACTGCAGCTGCAAAAGGCATCCCAAGGGGAGCGCAAAAGTGACGCAACTTGGCTGCCACCACTGATATTTCCATGAGACCATCCCGAACCATAGGCTGATTTTCCTTCCTAGGGTTAAGGTTTGAGTTACGCCTAGGGTAAGGGTTCTATTAACCAGAAAGCCCTGAGTTCCAAGAACACAGCAGCTGCGAAGGACTAGCCAAGAAGAGCGCAAAAGTAGCACAACATGCCTGCCTCCACAGCTTTTTCCTTGGGGACATGCCTAATTCCTGGCTGATTTGCCTTTCTCGTCTTAGGGTTGGGGTTCGGCCTAGGGCTAGGATTTTTAAAATCAGGAAGCCCTGAGTTCCAGGCACACTGCAGCTGTGAAAGGCATCCAAAAGGGAGTGCAAAAGTGCCACAACATGGCTGCTTTCACGGCTTTTTCCTTGGCAAGACGCCTAACACCAGGCTGATTTACTTTCCCAGGGTTACTGTTAGGCTTAGGCCTAGGGCTAGGATTTTTAAAACTAGGAAGCCCTGGGCTCCAGGCACACTGCAGCTGTTCAAGGCATCCCAAGGGGAGTACAAAAGTGCAACAACATGGCAGCTTTCACAGCTTTTTCCTTGGCACCATCCCTATACCTAGGCTGATTTATCTGCCTAGGGTTAGGGTTAGGGTTCAGCCTAGGGCTTGGATTTCTTTAACCAGGAAGCCCTGAGTTCCAGGCTTACTTCATCTGCCAAAGGCATCCCAAAGGGAGTGCAGAAGTGCCACAACATGGCTGCTTTCACGGCTTTTCCCTTAGGAAGAACCCTAATACCCGGCTGATTTACCTTCCTAGGGTTACTGTTAGGCTTAGGCCTAGGACTTTTAAAACCAGGAAGCCCTGGGCTCCAGGCACACTGCAGCTGCGAAAGGCATCCCAAGGGGAGCGCAAAAGTGACGCAACTTGGCTGCCACCACTGATATTTCCATGAGACCATCCCGAACCATAGGCTGATTTTCCTTCCTAGGGTTAAGGTTTGAGTTACGCCTAGGGTAAGGGTCTATTAACCAGAAAGCCCTGAGTTCCAAGAACACAGCAGCTGCGAAGGACCAGCCAAGAAGAGCGCAAAAGTACCACAACATGCCTGCCTCCACAGCTTTTTCCTTGGGGACATGCCTAATTCCTGGCTGATTTGCCTTTCTCGTCTTAGGGTTGGGGTTCGGCCTAGGGCTAGGATTTTTAAAAGCAGGAAGCCCTGAGTTCCAGGCACACTGGAGCTGTGAAAGGCATCCAAAAGGGAGTGCAAAAGTGCCACAACATGGCTGCTTTCACGGCTTTTTCCTTGGCAAGACGCCTAACACCAGGCTGATTTACCTTCCCAGGGTTACTGTTAGGCTTAGGCCTAGGGCTAGGATTTTTAAAACTAGGAAGCCCTTAGCTCCAGGCACACTGCAGCTATTCAAGGCATCCCAAGGGGAGTACAAAAGTGCAACAACATGGCAGCTTTCACAGCTTTTTCCTTGGCACCATCCCTATACCTAGGCTGATTTATCTGCCTAGGGTTAGGGTTAGAGTTCAGCCTAGGGCTTGGATTTCTTTAACCAGGAAGCCCTGAGTTCCAGGCTTACTTCATCTGCCAAAGGCATCCCAAAGGGAGTGCAGAAGTGCCACAACATGGCTGCTTTCACGGCTTTTCCCTTAGGAAGAACCCTAATACCCGGCTGATTTACCTTCCTAGGGTTACTGTTAGGCTTAGGCCTAGGACTTTTAAAACCAGGAAGCCCTGGGCTCCAGGCACACTGCAGCTGCGAAAGGCATCCCAAGGGGAGCGCAAAAGTGACGCAACTTGGCTGCCACCACTGATATTTCCATGAGACCATCCCGAACCATAGGTTGATTTTCCTTCCTAGGGTTAAGGTTTGAGTTACGCCTAGGGTAAGGGCTCTATTAACCAGAAAGCCCTGAGTTCCAAGAACACAGCAGCTGCGAAGGACTAGCCAAGAAGAGCGCAAAAGTACCACAACATGCCTGCCTCCACAGCTTTTTCCTTGGGGACATGCCTAATTCCTGGCTGATTTGCCTTTCTCGTCTTAGGGTTGGGGTTCGGCCTAGGGCTAGGATTTTTAAAAGCAGGAAGCCCTGAGTTCCAGGCACACTGGAGCTGTGAAAGGCAGCCAAAAGGGAGTGCAAAAGTGCCACAACATGGCTGCTTTCACGGCTTTTTCCTTGGCAAGACGCCTAACACCAGGCTGACTTACTTTCCCAGGGTTACTGTTAGGCTTAGGCCTAGGGCTAGGATTTTTGAAACTAGGAAGCCCTTAGCTCCAGGCACACTGCAGCTGTTCAAGGCATCCCAAGGGGAGTACAAAAGTGCAACAACATGGCAGCTTTCACAGCTTTTTCCTTGGCACCATCCCTATACCTAGGCTGATTTATCTGCCTAGGGTTAGGGTTAGGGTTCAGCCTAGGGCTTGGATTTCTTTAACCAGGAAGCCCTGAGTTCCAGGCTTACTTCATCTGCCAAAGGCATCCCAAAGGGAGTGCAGAAGTGCCACAACATGGCTGCTTTCACGGCTTTTCCCTTAGGAAGAACCCTAATACCCGGCTGATTTACCTTCCTAGGGTTACTGTTAGGCTTAGGCCTAGGACTTTTAAAACCAGGAAGCCCTGGGCTCCAGGCACACTGCAGCTGCGAAAGGCATCCCAAGGGGAGCGCAAAAGTGACGCAACTTGGCTGCCACCACTGATATTTCCATGAGACCATCCCGAACCATAGGCTGATTTTCCTTCCTAGGGTTAAGGTTTGAGTTACGCCTAGGGTAAGGGTTCTATTAACCAGAAAGCCCTGAGTTCCAAGAACACAGCAGCTGCGAAGGACTAGCCAAGAAGAGCGCAAAAGTACCACAACATGCCTGCCTCCACAGCTTTTTCCTTGGGGACATGCCTAATTCCTGGCTGATTTGCCTTTCTCGTCTTAGGGTTGGGGTTCGGCCTAGGGCTAGGATTTTTAAAAGCAGGAAGCCCTGAGTTCCAGGCACACTGGAGCTGTGAAAGGCATCCAAAAGGGAGTGCAAAAGTGCCACAACATGGCTGCTTTCACGGCTTTTTCCTTGGCAAGAAGCCTAACACCAGGCTGACATACTTTCCCAGGGTTACTGTTAGGCTTAGGCCTAGGGCTAGGATTTTTAAAACTAGGAAGCCCTGGGCTCCAGGCACACTGCAGCTGTTCAAGGCATCCCAAGGGGAGTACAAAAGTGCAACAACATGGCAGCTTTCACAGCTTTTTCCTTGGCACCATCCCTATACCTAGGCTGATTTATCTGCCTAGGGTTAGGGTTAGGGTTCAGCCTAGGGCTTGGATTTCTTTAACCAGGAAGCCCTGAGTTCCAGGCTTACTTCATCTGCCAAAGGCATCCCAAAGGGAGTGCAGAAGTGCCACAACATGGCTGCTTTCACGGCTTTTCCCTTAGGAAGAACCCTAATACCCGGCTGATTTACCTTCCTAGGGTTACTGTTAGGCTTAGGCCTAGGACTTTTAAAACCAGGAAGCCCTGGGCTCCAGGCACACTGCAGCTGCAAAAGGCATCCCAAGGGGAGCGCAAAAGTGACGCAACTTGGCTGCCACCACTGATATTTCCATGAGACCATCCCGAACCATAGGCTGATTTTCCTTCCTAGGGTTAAGGTTTGAGTTACGCCTAGGGTAAGGGTTCTATTAACCAGAAAGCCCTGAGTTCCAAGAACACAGCAGCTGCGAAGGACTAGCCAAGAAGAGCGCAAAAGTACCACAACATGCCTGCCTCCACAGCTTTTTCCTTGGGGACATGCCTAATTCCTGGCTGATTTGCCTTTCTCGTCTTAGGGTTGGGGTTCGGCCTAGGGCTAGGATTTTTAAGAGCAGGAAGCCCTGAGTTCCAGGCACACTGGAGCTGTGAAAGGCATCCAAAAGGGAGTGCAAAAGTGCCACAACATGGCTGCTTTCACGGCTTTTTCCTTGGCAAGACGCCTAACACCAGGCTGATTTACCTTCCCAGGGTTACTGTTAGGCTTAGGCCTAGGGCTAGGATTTTTAAAACTAGGAAGCCCTTAGCTCCAGGCACACTGCAGCTGTTCAAGGCATCCCAAGGGGAGTACAAAAGTGCAACAACATGGCAGCTTTCACAGCTTTTTCCTTGGCACCATCCCTATACCTAGGCTGATTTATCTGCCTAGGGTTAGGGTTAGAGTTCAGCCTAGGGCTTGGATTTCTTTAACCAGGAAGCCCTGAGTTCCAGGCTTACTTCATCTGCCAAAGGCATCCCAAAGGGAGTGCAGAAGTGCCACAACATGGCTGCTTTCACGGCTTTTCCCTTAGGAAGAACCCTAATACCCGGCTGATTTACCTTCCTAGGGTTACTGTTAGGCTTAGGCCTAGGACTTTTAAAACCAGGAAGCCCTGGGCTCCAGGCACACTGCAGCTGCAAAAGGCATCCCAAGGGGAGCGCAAAAGTGACGCAACTTGGCTGCCACCACTGATATTTCCATGAGACCATCCCGAACCATAGGCTGATTTTCCTTCCTAGGGTTAAGGTTTGAGTTACGCCTAGGGTAAGGGTTCTATTAACCAGAAAGCCCTGAGTTCCAAGAACACAGCAGCTGCGAAGGACTAGCCAAGAAGAGCGCAAAAGTACCACAACATGCCTGCCTCCACAGCTTTTTCCTTGGGGACATGCCTAATTCCTGGCTGATTTGCCTTTCTCGTCTTAGGGTTGGGGTTCGGCCTAGGGCTAGGATTTTTAAAATCAGGAAGCCCTGAGTTCCAGGCACACTGCAGCTGTGAAAGGCATCCAAAAGGGAGTGCAAAAGTGCCACAACATGGCTGCTTTCACGGCTTTTTCCTTGGCAAGACGCCTAACACCAGGCTGATTTACTTTCCCAGGGTTACTGTCAGGCTTAGGCCTAGGGCTAGGATTTTTAAAACTAGGAAGCCCTGGGCTCCAGGCACACTGCAGCTGTTCAAGGCATCCCAAGGGGAGTACAAAAGTGCAACAACATGGCAGCTTTCACAGCTTTTTCCTTGGCACCATCCCTATACCTAGGCTGATTTATCTGCCTAGGGTTAGGGTTAGAGTTCAGCCTAGGGCTTGGATTTCTTTAACCAGGAAGCCCTGAGTTCCAGGCTTACTTCATCTGCCAAAGGCATCCCAAAGGGAGTGCAGAAGTGCCACAACATGGCTGCTTTCACGGCTTTTCCCTTAGGAAGAACCCTAATACCCGGCTGATTTACCTTCCTAGGGTTACTGTTAGGCTTAGGCCTAGGACTTTTAAAACCAGGAAGCCCTGGGCTCCAGGCACACTGCAGCTGCGAAAGGCATCCCAAGGGGAGCGCAAAAGTGACGCAACTTGGCTGCCACCACTGATATTTCCATGAGACCATCCCGAACCATAGGCTGATTTTCCTTCCTAGGGTTAAGGTTTGAGTTACGCCTAGGGTAAGGGTCTATTAACCAGAAAGCCCTGAGTTCCAAGAACACAGCAGCTGCGAAGGACTAGCCAAGAAGAGCGCAAAAGTACCACAACATGCCTGCCTCCACAGCTTTTTCCTTGGGGACATGCCTAATTCCTGGCTGATTTGCCTTTCTCGTCTTAGGGTTGGGGTTCGGCCTAGGGCTAGGATTTTTAAAAGCAGGAAGCCCTGAGTTCCAGGCACACTGCAGCTGTGAAAGGCATCCAAAAGGGAGTGCAAAAGTGCCACAACATGGCTGCTTTCACGGCTTTTTCCTTGGCAAGACGCCTAACACCAGGCTGATTTACCTTCCCAGGGTTACTGTTAGGCTTAGGCCTAGGGCTAGGATTTTTGAAACTAGTAAGCCCTTAGCTCCAGGCACACTGCAGCTATTCAAGGCATCCCAAGGGGAGTACAAAAGTGCAACAACATGGCAGCTTTCACAGCTTTTTCCTTGGCACCATCCCTATACCTAGGCTGATTTATCTGCCTAGGGTTAGGGTTAGAGTTCAGCCTAGGGCTTGGATTTCTTTAACCAGGAAGCCCTGAGTTCCAGGCTTACTTCATCTGCCAAAGGCATCCCAAAGGGAGTGCAGAAGTGCCACAACATGGCTGCTTTCACGGCTTTTCCCTTAGGAAGAACCCTAATACCCGGCTGATTTACCTTCCTAGGGTTACTGTTAGGCTTAGGCCTAGGACTTTTAAAACCAGGAAGCCCTGGGCTCCAGGCACACTGCAGCTGCGAAAGGCATCCCAAGGGGAGCGCAAAAGTGACGCAACTTGGCTGCCACCACTGATATTTCCATGAGACCATCCCGAACCATAGGTTGATTTTCCTTCCTAGGGTTAAGGTTTGAGTTACGCCTAGGGTAAGGGCTCTATTAACCAGAAAGCCCTGAGTTCCAAGAACACAGCAGCTGCGAAGGACTAGCCAAGAAGAGCGCAAAAGTACCACAACATGCCTGCCTCCACAGCTTTTTCCTTGGGGACATGCCTAATTCCTGGCTGATTTGCCTTTCTCGTCTTAGGGTTGGGGTTCGGCCTAGGGCTAGGATTTTTAAAAGCAGGAAGCCCTGAGTTCCAGGCACACTGGAGCTGTGAAAGGCAGCCAAAAGGGAGTGCAAAAGTGCCACAACATGGCTGCTTTCACGGCTTTTTCCTTGGCAAGACGCCTAACACCAGGCTGACTTACTTTCCCAGGGTTACTGTTAGGCTTAGGCCTAGGGCTAGGATTTTTGAAACTAGGAAGCCCTTAGCTCCAGGCACACTGCAGCTGTTCAAGGCATCCCAAGGGGAGTACAAAAGTGCAACAACATGGCAGCTTTCACAGCTTTTTCCTTGGCACCATCCCTATACCTAGGCTGATTTATCTGCCTAGGGTTAGGGTTAGGGTTCAGCCTAGGGCTTGGATTTCTTTAACCAGGAAGCCCTGAGTTCCAGGCTTACTTCATCTGCCAAAGGCATCCCAAAGGGAGTGCAGAAGTGCCACAACATGGCTGCTTTCACGGCTTTTCCCTTAGGAAGAACCCTAATACCCGGCTGATTTACCTTCCTAGGGTTACTGTTAGGCTTAGGCCTAGGACTTTTAAAACCAGGAAGCCCTGGGCTCCAGGCACACTGCAGCTGCAAAAGGCATCCCAAGGGGAGCGCAAAAGTGACGCAACTTGGCTGCCACCACTGATATTTCCATGAGACCATCCCGAACCATAGGCTGATTTTCCTTCATAGGGTTAAGGTTTGAGTTACGCCTAGGGTAAGGGTTCTATTAACCAGAAAGCCCTGAGTTCCAAGAACACAGCAGCTGCGAAGGACTAGCCAAGAAGAGCGCAAAAGTACCACAACATGCCTGCCTCCACAGCTTTTTCCTTGGGGACATGCCTAATTCCTGGCTGATTTGCCTTTCTCGTCTTAGGGTTGGGGTTCGGCCTAGGGCTAGGATTTTTAAAAGCAGGAAGCCCTGAGTTCCAGGCACACTGGAGCTGTGAAAGGCATCCAAAAGGGAGTGCAAAAGTGCCACAACATGGCTGCTTTCACGGCTTTTTCCTTGGCAAGACGCCTAACACCAGGCTGATTTACCTTCCCAGGGTTACTGTTAGGCTTAGGCCTAGGGCTAGGATTTTTAAAACTAGGAAGCCCTTAGCTCCAGGCACACTGCAGCTGTTCAAGGCATCCCAAGGGGAGTACAAAAGTGCAACAACATGGCAGCTTTCACAGCTTTTTCCTTGGCACCATCCCTATACCTAGGCTGATTTATCTGCCTAGGGTTAGGGTTAGGGTTCAGCCTAGGGCTTGAATTTTTTTAACCAGGAAGCCCTGAGTTCCAGGCTTACTTCATCTGCCAAAGGCATCCCAAAGGGAGTGCAGAAGTGCCACAACATGGCTGCTTTCACGGCTTTTCCCTTAGGAAGAACCCTAATACCCGGCTGATTTACCTTCCTAGGGTTACTGTTAGGCTTAGGCCTAGGACTTTTAAAACCAGGAAGCCCTGGGCTCCAGGCACACTGCAGCTGCAAAAGGCATCCCAAGGGGAGCGCAAAAGTGACGCAACTTGGCTGCCACCACTGATATTTCCATGAGACCATCCCGAACCATAGGCTGATTTTCCTTCCTAGGGTTAAGGTTTGAGTTACGCCTAGGGTAAGGGTCTATTAACCAGAAAGCCCTGAGTTCCAAGAACACAGCAGCTGCGAAGGACTAGCCAAGAAGAGCGCAAAAGTACCACAACATGCCTGCCTCCACAGCTTTTTCCTTGGGGACATGCCTAATTCCTGGCTGATTTGCCTTTCTCGTCTTAGGGTTGGGGTTCGGCCTAGGGCTAGGATTTTTAAAAGCAGGAAGCCCTGAGTTCCAGGCACACTGGAGCTGTGAAAGGCATCCAAAAGGGAGTGCAAAAGTGCCACAACATGGCTGCTTTCACGGCTTTTTCCTTGGCAAGACGCCTAACACCAGGCTGATTTACCTTCCCAGGGTTACTGTTAGGCTTAGGCCTAGGGCTAGGATTTTTAAAACTAGGAAGCCCTTAGCTCCAGGCACACTGCAGCTGTTCAAGGCATCCCAAGGGGAGTACAAAAGTGCAACAACATGGCAGCTTTCACAGCTTTTTCCTTGGCACCATCCCTATACCTAGGCTGATTTATCTGCCTAGGGTTAGGGTTAGAGTTCAGCCTAGGGCTTGGATTTCTTTAACCAGGAAGCCCTGAGTTCCAGGCTTACTTCATCTGCCAAAGGCATCCCAAAGGGAGTGCAGAAGTGCCACAACATGGCTGCTTTCACGGCTTTTCCCTTAGGAAGAACCCTAATACCCGGCTGATTTACCTTCCTAGGGTTACTGTTAGGCTTAGGCCTAGGACTTTTAAAACCAGGAAGCCCTGGGCTCCAGGCACACTGCAGCTGCGAAAGGCATCCCAAGGGGAGCGCAAAAGTGACGCAACTTGGCTGCCACCACTGATATTTCCATGAGACCATCCCGAACCATAGGCTGATTTTCCTTCCTAGGGTTAAGGTTTGAGTTACGCCTAGGGTAAGGGTCTATTAACCAGAAAGCCCTGAGTTCCAAGAACACAGCAGCTGCGAAGGACTAGCCAAGAAGAGCGCAAAAGTACCACAACATGCCTGCCTCCACAGCTTTTTCCTTGGGGACATGCCTAATTCCTGGCTGATTTGCCTTTCTCGTCTTAGGGTTGGGGTTCGGCCTAGGGCTAGGATTTTTAAAAGCAGGAAGCCCTGAGTTCCAGGCACACTGCAGCTGTGAAAGGCATCCAAAAGGGAGTGCAAAAGTGCCACAACATGGCTGCTTTCACGGCTTTTTCCTTGGCAAGACGCCTAACACCAGGCTGATTTACCTTCCCAGGGTTACTGTTAGGCTTAGGCCTAGGGCTAGGATTTTTAAAACTAGGAAGCCCTTAGCTCCAGGCACACTGCAGCTATTCAAGGCATCCCAAGGGGAGTACAAAAGTGCAACAACATGGCAGCTTTCACAGCTTTTTCCTTGGCACCATCCCTATACCTAGGCTGATTTATCTGCCTAGGGTTAGGGTTAGAGTTCAGCCTAGGGCTTGGATTTCTTTAACCAGGAAGCACTGAGTTCCAGGCTTACTTCATCTGCCAAAGGCATCCCAAAGGGAGTGCAGAAGTGCCACAACATGGGTGCTTTCACGGCTTTTCCCTTAGGAAGAACCCTAATACCCGGCTGATTTACCTTCCTAGGGTTACTGTTAGGCTTAGGCCTAGGACTTTTAAAACCAGGAAGCCCTGGGCTCCAGGCACACTGCAGCTGCGAAAGGCATCCCAAGGGGAGCGCAAAAGTGATGCAACTTGGCTGCCACCACTGATATTTCCATGAGACCATCCCGAACCATAGGTTGATTTTCCTTCCTAGGGTTAAGGTTTGAGTTACGCCTAGGGTAAGGGCTCTATTAACCAGAAAGCCCTGAGTTCCAAGAACACAGCAGCTGCGATGGACTAGCCAAGAAGAGCGCAAAAGTACCACAACATGCCTGCCTCCACAGCTTTTTCCTTGGGGACATGCCTAATTCATGGCTGATTTGCCTTTCTCGTCTTAGGGTTGGGGTTCGGCCTAGGGCTAGGATTTTTAAAAGCAGGAAGCCCTGAGTTCCAGGCACACTGGAGCTGTGAAAGGCAGCCAAAAGGGAGTGCAAAAGTGCCACAACATGGCTGCTTTCACGGCTTTTTCCTTGGCAAGACGCCTAACACCAGGCTGACTTACTTTCCCAGGGTTACTGTTAGGCTTAGGCCTAGGGCTAGGATTTTTGAAACTAGGAAGCCCTTAGCTCCAGGCACACTGCAGCTGTTCAAGGCATCCCAAGGGGAGTACAAAAGTGCAACAACATGGCAGCTTTCACAGCTTTTTCCTTGGCACCATCCCTATACCTAGGCTGATTTATCTGCCTAGGGTTAGGGTTAGGGTTCAGCCTAGGGCTTGGATTTCTTTAACCAGGAAGCCCTGAGTTCCAGGCTTACTTCATCTGCCAAAGGCATCCCAAAGGGAGTGCAGAAGTGCCACAACATGGCTGCTTTCACGGCTTTTCCCTTAGGAAGAACCCTAATACCCGGCTGATTTACCTTCCTAGGGTTACTGTTAGGCTTAGGCCTAGGACTTTTAAAACCAGGAAGCCCTGGGCTCCAGGCACACTGCAGCTGCAAAAGGCATCCCAAGGGGAGCGCAAAAGTGACGCAACTTGGCTGCCACCACTGATATTTCCATGAGACCATCCCGAACCATAGGCTGATTTTCCTTCCTAGGGTTAAGGTTTGAGTTACGCCTAGGGTAAGGGTTCTATTAACCAGAAAGCCCTGAGTTCCAAGAACACAGCAGCTGCGAAGGACTAGCCAAGAAGAGCGCAAAAGTACCACAACATGCCTGCCTCCACAGCTTTTTCCTTGGGGACATGCCTAATTCCTGGCTGATTTGCCTTTCTCGTCTTAGGGTTGGGGTTCGGCCTAGGGCTAGGATTTTTAAAAGCAGGAAGCCCTGAGTTCCAGGCACACTGGAGCTGTGAAAGGCATCCAAAAGGGAGTGCAAAAGTGCCACAACATGGCTGCTTTCACAACTTTTTCCTTGGCAAGACGCCTAACACCAGGCTGATTTACCTTCCCAGGGTTACTGTTAGGCTTAGGCCTAGGGCTAGGATTTTTAAAACTAGGAAGCCCTTAGCTCCAGGCACACTGCAGCTGTTCAAGGCATCCCAAGGGGAGTACAAAAGTGCAACAACATGGCAGCTTTCACAGCTTTTTCCTTGGCACCATCCCTATACCTAGGCTGATTTATCTGCCTAGGGTTAGGGTTAGGGTTCAGCCTAGGGCTTGAATTTTTTTAACCAGGAAGCCCTGAGTTCCAGGCTTACTTCATCTGCCAAAGGCATCCCAAAGGGAGTGCAGAAGTGCCACAACATGGCTGCTTTCACGGCTTTTCCCTTAGGAAGAACCCTAATACCCGGCTGATTTACCTTCCTAGGGTTACTGTTAGGCTTAGGCCTAGGACTTTTAAAACCAGGAAGCCCTGGGCTCCAGGCACACTGCAGCTGCAAAAGGCATCCCAAGGGGAGCGCAAAAGTGACGCAACTTGGCTGCCACCACTGATATTTCCATGAGACCATCCCGAACCATAGGCTGATTTTCCTTCCTAGGGTTAAGGTTTGAGTTACGCCTAGGGTAAGGGTTCTATTAACCAGAAAGCCCTGAGTTCCAAGAACACAGCAGCTGCGAAGGACTAGCCAAGAAGAGCGCAAAAGTACCACAACATGCCTGCCTCCACAGCTTTTTCCTTGGGGACATGCCTAATTCCTGGCTGATTTGCCTTTCTCGTCTTAGGGTTGGGGTTCGGCCTAGGGCTAGGATTTTTAAAATCAGGAAGCCCTGAGTTCCAGGCACACTGCAGATGTGAAAGGCATCCAAAAGGGAGTGCAAAAGTGCCACAACATGGCTGCTTTCACGGCTTTTTCCTTGGCAAGACGCCTAACACCAGGCTGATTTACTTTCCCAGGGTTACTGTTAGGCTTAGGCCTAGGGCTAGGATTTTTAAAACTAGGAAGCCCTGGGCTCCAGGCACACTGCAGCTGTTCAAGGCATCCCAAGGGGAGTACAAAAGTGCAACAACATGGCAGCTTTCACAGCTTTTTCCTTGGCACCATCCCTATACCTAGGCTGATTTATCTGCCTAGGGTTAGGGTTAGAGTTCAGCCTAGGGCTTGGATTTTTTTAACCAGGAAGCCCTGAGTTCCAGGCTTACTTCATCTGCCAAAGGCATCCCAAAGGGAGTGCAGAAGTGCCACAACATGGCTGCTTTCACGGCTTTTCCCTTAGGAAGAACCCTAATACCCGGCTGATTTACCTTCCTAGGGTTACTGTTAGGCTTAGGCCTAGGACTTTTAAAACCAGGAAGCCCTGGGCTCCAGGCACACTCCAGCTGCAAAAGGCATCCCAAGGGGAGCGCAAAAGTGACGCAACTTGGCTGCCACCACTGATATTTCCATGAGACCATCCCGAACCATAGGCTGATTTTCCTTCCTAGGGTTAAGGTTTGAGTTACGCCTAGGGTAAGGGTCTATTAACCAGAAAGCCCTGAGTTCCAAGAACACAGCAGCTGCGAAGGACCAGCCAAGAAGAGCGCAAAAGTACCACAACATGCCTGCCTCCACAGCTTTTTCCTTGGGGACATGCCTAATTCCTGGCTGATTTGCCTTTCTCGTCTTAGGGTTGGGGTTCGGCCTAGGGCTAGGATTTTTAAAAGCAGGAAGCCCTGAGTTCCAGGCACACTGCAGCTGTGAAAGGCATCCAAAAGGGAGTGCAAAAGTGCCACAACATGGCTGCTTTCACGGCTTTTTCCTTGGCAAGACGCCTAACACCAGGCTGATTTACCTTCCCAGGGTTACTGTTAGGCTTAGGCCTAGGGCTAGGATTTTTAAAACTAGGAAGCCCTTAGCTCCAGGCACACTGCAGCTGTTCAAGGCATCCCAAGGGGAGTACAAAAGTGCAACAACATGGCAGCTTTCACAGCTTTTTCCTTGGCACCATCCCTATACCTAGGCTGATTTATCTGCCTAGGGTTAGGGTTAGGGTTCAGCCTAGGGCTTGAATTTTTTTAACCAGGAAGCCCTGAGTTCCAGGCTTACTTCATCTGCCAAAGGCATCCCAAAGGGAGTGCAGAAGTGCCACAACATGGCTGCTTTCACGGCTTTTCCCTTAGGAAGAACCCTAATACCCGGCTGATTTACCTTCCTAGGGTTACTGTTAGGCTTAGGCCTAGGACTTTTAAAACCAGGAAGCCCTGGGCTCCAGGCACACTGCAGCTGCAAAAGGCATCCCAAGGGGAGCGCAAAAGTGACGCAACTTGGCTGCCACCACTGATATTTCCATGAGACCATCCCGAACCATAGGCTGATTTTCCTTCCTAGGGTTAAGGTTTGAGTTACGCCTAGGGTAAGGGTCTATTAACCAGAAAGCCCTGAGTTCCAAGAACACAGCAGCTGCGAAGGACTAGCCAAGAAGAGCGCAAAAGTACCACAACATGCCTGCCTCCACAGCTTTTTCCTTGGGGACATGCCTAATTCCTGGCTGATTTGCCTTTCTTGTCTTAGGGTTGGGGTTCGGCCTAGGGCTAGGATTTTTAAAAGCAGGAAGCCCTGAGTTCCAGGCACACTGGAGCTGTGAAAGGCATCCAAAAGGGAGTGCAAAAGTGCCACAACATGGCTGCTTTCACGGCTTTTTCCTTGGCAAGACGCCTAACACCAGGCTGATTTACCTTCCCAGGGTTACTGTTAGGCTTAGGCCTAGGGCTAGGATTTTTAAAACTAGGAAGCCCTTAGCTCCAGGCACACTGCAGCTGTTCAAGGCATCCCAAGGGGAGTACAAAAGTGCAACAACATGGCAGCTTTCACAGCTTTTTCCTTGGCACCATCCCTATACCTAGGCTGATTTATCTGCCTAGGGTTAGGGTTAGAGTTCAGCCTAGGGCTTGGATTTCTTTAACCAGGAAGCCCTGAGTTCCAGGCTTACTTCATCTGCCAAAGGCATCCCAAAGGGAGTGCAGAAGTGCCACAACATGGCTGCTTTCACGGCTTTTCCCTTAGGAAGAACCCTAATACCCGGCTGATTTACCTTCCTAGGGTTACTGTTAGGCTTAGGCCTAGGACTTTTAAAACCAGGAAGCCCTGGGCTCCAGGCACACTGCAGCTGCGAAAGGCATCCCAAGGGGAGCGCAAAAGTGACGCAACTTGGCTGCCACCACTGATATTTCCATGAGACCATCCCGAACCATAGGTTGATTTTCCTTCCTAGGGTTAAGGTTTGAGTTACGCCTAGGGTAAGGGTCTATTAACCAGAAAGCCCTGAGTTCCAAGAACACAGCAGCTGCGAAGGACTAGCCAAGAAGAGCGCAAAAGTACCACAACATGCCTGCCTCCACAGCTTTTTCCTTGGGGACATGCCTAATTCCTGGCTGATTTGCCTTTCTCGTCTTAGGGTTGGGGTTCGGCCTAGGGCTAGGATTTTTAAAAGCAGGAAGCCCTGAGTTCCAGGCACACTGCAGCTGTGAAAGGCATCCAAAAGGGAGTGCAAAAGTGCCACAACATGGCTGCTTTCACGGCTTTTTCCTTGGCAAGACGCCTAACACCAGGCTGATTTACCTTCCCAGGGTTACTGTTAGGCTTAGGCCTAGGGCTAGGATTTTTAAAACTAGGAAGCCCTTAGCTCCAGGCACACTGCAGCTATTCAAGGCATCCCAAGGGGAGTACAAAAGTGCAACAACATGGCAGCTTTCACAGCTTTTTCCTTGGCACCATCCCTATACCTAGGCTGATTTATCTGCCTAGGGTTAGGGTTAGAGTTCAGCCTAGGGCTTGGATTTCTTTAACCAGGAAGCACTGAGTTCCAGGCTTACTTCATCTGCCAAAGGCATCCCAAAGGGAGTGCAGAAGTGCCACAACATGGGTGCTTTCACGGCTTTTCCCTTAGGAAGAACCCTAATACCCGGCTGATTTACCTTCCTAGGGTTACTGTTAGGCTTAGGCCTAGGACTTTTAAAACCAGGAAGCCCTGGGCTCCAGGCACACTGCAGCTGCAAAAGGCATCCCAAGGGGAGCGCAAAAGTGACGCAACTTGGCTGCCACCACTGATATTTCCATGAGACCATCCCGAACCATAGGTTGATTTTCCTTCCTAGGGTTAAGGTTTGAGTTACGCCTAGGGTAAGGGCTCTATTAACCAGAAAGCCCTGAGTTCCAAGAACACAGCAGCTGCGAAGGACTAGCCAAGAAGAGCGCAAAAGTACCACAACATGCCTGCCTCCACAGCTTTTTCCTTGGGGACATGCCTAATTCCTGGCTGATTTGCCTTTCTCGTCTTAGGGTTGGGGTTCGGCCTAGGGCTAGGATTTTTAAAAGCAGGAAGCCCTGAGTTCCAGGCACACTGCAGCTGTGAAAGGCATCCAAAAGGGAGTGCAAAAGTGCCACAACATGGCTGCTTTCACGGCTTTTTCCTTGGCAAGAAGCCTAACATCAGGCTGATTTACTTTCCCAGGGTTACTGTTAGGCTTAGGCCTAGGGCTAGGATTTTTGAAACTAGGAAGCCCTTAGCTCCAGGCACACTGCAGCTGTTCAAGGCATCCCAAGGGGAGTACAAAAGTGCAACAACATGGCAGCTTTCACAGCTTTTTCCTTGGCACCATCCCTATACCTAGGCTGATTTATCTGCCTAGGGTTAGGGTTAGGGTTCAGCCTAGGGCTTGGATTTCTTTAACCAGGAAGCCCTGAGTTCCAGGCTTACTTCATCTGCCAAAGGCATCCCAAAGGGAGTGCAGAAGTGCCACAACATGGCTGCTTTCACGGCTTTTCCCTTAGGAAGAACCCTAATACCCGGCTGATTTACCTTCCTAGGGTTACTGTTAGGCTTAGGCCTAGGACTTTTAAAACCAGGAAGCCCTGGGCTCCAGGCACACTGCAGCTGCAAAAGGCATCCCAAGGGGAGCGCAAAAGTGACGCAACTTGGCTGCCACCACTGATATTTCCATGAGACCATCCCGAACCATAGGCTGATTTTCCTTCCTAGGGTTAAGGTTTGAGTTACGCCTAGGGTAAGGGCTCTATTAACCAGAAAGCCCTGAGTTCCAAGAACACAGCAGCTGCGAAGGACTCCCCAAGAAGAGCGCAAAAGTACCACAACATGCCTGCCTCCACAGCTTTTTCCTTAAGGACATGCCTAATTCCTGGCTGATTTGCCTTTCTCGTCTTAGGGTTGGGGTTCGGCCTAGGGCTAGGATTTTTAAAAGCAGGAAGCCCTGAGTTCCAGGCACACTGCAGCTGTGAAAGGCATCCAAAAGGGAGTGCAAAAGTGCCACAACATGGCTGCTTTCACGGCTTTTTCCTTGGCAAGTCGCCTAACATCAGGCTGATTTACCTTCCCAATGTTACTGTTAGGCTTAGGCCTAGGGCTAGGATTTTTAAAACTAGGAAGCCCTGAGTTCCAGGCACACTGCAGCTGTTCAAGGCATCCAAAAGGGAGTACAAAAGTGCAACAACATGGCTGCTTTCACAGCTTTTTCCTTGGCACCATCCCTATACCTAGGCTGATTTATCTGCCTAGGGTTAGGGTTAGGGTTCAGCCTAGGGCTTGGATTTCTTTAACCAGGAAGCCCTGAGTTCCAGGCTTACTTCATCTGCCAAAGGCATCCCAAAGGGAGTGCAGAAGTGCCACAACATGGCTGCTTTCACGGCTTTTCCCTTAGGAAGAACCGTAATACCCGGCTGATTTACCTTCCTAGGGTTACTGTTAGGCTTAGGCCTAGGACTTTTAAAACCAGGAAGCCCTGGGCTCCAGGCACACTGCAGCTGCAAAAGGCATCCCAAGGGGAGCGCAAAAGTGACGCAACTTGGCTGCCACCACTGATATTTCCATGAGACCATCCCGAACCATAGGTTGATTTTCCTTCCTAGGGTTAAGGTTTGAGTTACGCCTAGGGTAAGGGCTCTATTAACCAGAAAGCCCTGAGTTCCAAGAACACAGCAGCTGCGAAGGACCAGCCAAGAAGAGCGCGAAAGTACCACAACATGCCTGCCTCCACAGCTTTTTCCTTGGGGACATGCCTAATTCCTGGCTGATTTGCCTTTCTCGTCTTAGGGTTGGGGTTCGGCCTAGGGCTAGGATTTTTAAAAGCAGGAAGCCCTGAGTTCCAGGCACACTGGAGCTGTGAAAGGCATCCAAAAGGGAGTGCAAAAGTGCCACAACATGGCTGCTTTCACGGCTTTTTCCTTGGCAAGAAGCCTAACATCAGGCTGATTTACTTTCCCAGGGTTACTGTTAGGCTTAGGCCTAGGGCTAGGATTTTTGAAACTAGGAAGCCCTTAGCTCCAGGCACACTGCAGCTGTTCAAGGCATCCCAAGGGGAGTACAAAAGTGCAACAACATGGCAGCTTTCACAGCTTTTTCCTTGGCACCATCCCTATACCTAGGCTGATTTATCTGCCTAGGGTTAGGGTTAGGGTTCAGCCTAGGCCTTGAATTTTTTTAACCAGGAAGCCCTGAGTTCCAGGCTTACTTCATCTGCCAAAGGCATCCCAAAGGGAGTGCAGAAGTGCCACAACATGGCTGCTTTCACGGCTTTTCCCTTAGGAAGAACCCTAATACCCGGCTGATTTACCTTCCTAGGGTTACTGTTAGGCTTAGGCCTAGGACTTTTAAAACCAGGAAGCCCTGGGCTCCAGGCACACTGCAGCTGCAAAAGGCATCCCAAGGGGAGCGCAAAAGTGACGCAACTTGGCTGCCACCACTGATATTTCCATGAGACCATCCCGAACCATAGGCTGATTTTCCTTCCTAGGGTTAAGGTTTGAGTTACGCCTAGGGTAAGGGCTCTATTAACCAGAAAGCCCTGAGTTCCAAGAACACAGCAGCTGCGAAGGACTAGCCAAGAAGAGCGCAAAAGTACCACAACATGCCTGCCTCCACAGCTTTTTCCTTGGGGACATGCCTAATTCCTGGCTGATTTGCCTATCTCGTTTTAGGGTTGGGGTTCGGCCTAGGGCTAGGATTTTTAAAAGCAGGAAGCCCTGAGTTCCAGGCACACTGGAGCTGTGAAAGGCATCCAAAAGGGAGTACAAAACTGCAACAACATGGCTGCTTTCACAGCTTTTTCCTTGGCACCATCCCTATTCCTAGGCTGATTTATCTGCCTAGGGTTAGGGTTAGTGTTCAGCCTAGGGCTTGGATTTTTTTAACCAGGAAGCCCTGAGTTCCAGGCTTACTTCATCTGCCAAAGACATCCCAAAGGGAGTGCAGAAGTGCCACAACATGGCTGCTTTCACGGCTTTTCCCTTAGGAAGAACCCTAATACCCGGCTGATTTACCTTCCTAGGGTTACTGTTAGGCTTAGGCCTAGGACTTTTAAAACCAGGAAGCCCTGGGCTCCAGGCACACTGCAGCTGCAAAAGGCATCCCAAGGGGAGCGCAAAAGTGACGCAACTTGGCTGCCACCACTGATATTTCCATGAGACCATCCCGAACCATAGGTTGATTTTCCTTCCTAGGGTTAAGGTTTGAGTTACGCCTAGGGTAAGGGCTCTATTAACCAGAAAGCCCTGAGTTCCAAGAACACAGCAGCTGCGAAGGACTAGCCAAGAAGAGCGCAAAAGTACCACAACATGCCTGCCTCCACAGCTTTTTCCTTGGGGACATGCCTAATTCCTGGCTGATTTGCCTTTCTCGTCTTAGGGTTGGGGTTCGGCCTAGGGCTAGGATTTTTAAAAGCAGGAAGCCCTGAGTTCCAGGCACACTGCAGCTGTGAAAGGCATCCAAAAGGGAGTGCAAAAGTGCCACAACATGGCTGCTTTCACGGCTTTTTCCTTGGCAAGAAGCCTAACACCAGGCTGACATACTTTCCCAGGGTTACTGTTAGGCTTAGGCCTAGGGCTAGGATTTTTGAAACTAGGAAGCCCTGGGCTCCAGGCACACTGCAGCTGTTCAAGGCATCCCAAGGGGAGTACAAAAGTGCAACAACATGGCAGCTTTCACAGCTTTTTCCTTGGCACCATCCCTATACCTAGGCTGATTTATCTGCCTAGGGTTAGGGTTAGGGTTCAGCCTAGGGCTTGGATTTCTTTAACCAGGAAGCCCTGAGTTCCAGGCTTACTTCATCTGCCAAAGGCATCCCAAAGGGAGTGCAAAAGTGCCACAACATGGCTGCTTTCACGACTTTTCCCTTAGGAAGAACCCTAATACCCGGCTGATTTACCTTCCTAGGGTTACTGTTAGGCTTAGGCCTAGGACTTTTAAAACCAGGAAGCCCTGGGCTCCAGGCACACTGCAGCTGCAAAAGGCATCCCAAGGGGAGCGCAAAAGTGACGCAACTTGGCTGCCACCACTGATATTTCCATGAGACCATCCCGAACCATAGGCTGATTTTCCTTCCTAGGGTTAAGGTTTGAGTTACGCCTAGGGTAAGGGTTCTATTAACCAGAAAGCCCTGAGTTCCAAGAACACAGCAGCTGCGAAGGACTAGCCAAGAAGAGCGCAAAAGTACCACAACATGCCTGCCTCCACAGCTTTTTCCTTGGGGACATGCCTAATTCATGGCTGATTTGCCTTTCTCGTCTTAGGGTTGGGGTTCGGCCTAGGGCTAGGATTTTTAAAAGCAGGAAGCCCTGAGTTCCAGGCACACTGGAGCTGTGAAAGGCATCCAAAAGGGAGTGCAAAAGTGCCACAACATGGCTGCTTTCACGGCTTTTTCCTTGGCAAGAAGCCTAACATCAGGCTGATTTACTTTCCCAGGGTTACTGTTAGGCTTAGGCCTAGGGCTATGATTTTTGAAACTAGGAAGCCCTTAGCTCCAGGCACACTGCAGCTGTTCAAGGCATCCCAAGGGGAGTACAAAAGTGCAACAACATGGCAGCTTTCACAGCTTTTTCCTTGGCACCATCCCTATACCTAGGCTGATTTATCTGCCTAGGGTTAGGGTTAGGGTTCAGCCTAGGGCTTGGATTTCTTTAACCAGGAAGCCCTGAGTTCCAGGCTTACTTCATCTGCCAAAGGCATCCCAAAGGGAGTGCAGAAGTGCCACAACATGGCTGCTTTCACGGCTTTTCCCTTAGGAAGAACCCTAATACCCGGCTGATTTACCTTCCTAGGGTTACTGTTAGGCTTAGGCCTAGGACTTTCAAAACCAGGAAGCCCTGGGCTCCAGGCACACTGCAGCTGCAAAAGGCATCCCAAGGGGAGCGCAAAAGTGACGCAACTTGGCTGCCACCACTGATATTTCCATGAGACCATCCCGAACCATAGGTTGATTTTCCTTCCTAGGGTTAAGGTTTGAGTTACGCCTAGGGTAAGGGCTCTATTAACCAGAAAGCCCTGAGTTCCAAGAACACAGCAGCTGCGAAGGACTAGCCAAGAAGAGCGCAAAAGTAGCACAACATGCCTGTCTCCACAGCTTTTTCCTTAAGGACATGCCTAATTCCTGGCTGATTTGCCTTTCTCGTCTTAGGGTTGGGGTTCGGCCTAGGGCTAGGATTTTTAAAAGCAGGAAGCCCTGAGTTCCAGGCACACTGGAGCTGTGAAAGGCATCCAAAAGGGAGTACAAAAGTGCAACAACATGGCAGCTTTCACAGCTTTTTCCTTGGCACCATCCCTATACCTAGGCTGATTTATCTGCCTAGGGTTAGGGTTAGGGTTCAGCCTAGGGCTTGGATTTTTTTAACCAGGAAGCCCTGAGTTCCAGGCTTACTTCATCTGCCAAAGACATCCCAAAGGGAGTGCAGAAGTGCCACAACATGGCTGCTTTCACGGCTTTTCCATTAGGAAGAACCCTAATACCCGGCTGATTTACCTTCCTAGGGTTACTGTTAGGCTTAGGCCTAGGACTTTTAAAACCAGGAAGCCCTGGGCTCCAGGCACACTGCAGCTGCAAAAGGCATCCCAAGGGGAGCGCAAAAGTGATGCAACCTGGCTGCCACCACTGATATTTCCATGAGACCATCCCGAACCATAGGTTGATTTTCCTTCCTAGGGTTAAGGTTTGAGTTTCGCCTAGGGTAAGGGCTCTATTAACCAGAAAGCCCTGAGTTCCAAGAACACAGCAGCTGCGAAGGACTAGCCAAGAAGAGCGCAAAAGTACCACAACATGCCTGCCTCCACAGCTTTTTCCTTGGGGACATGCCTAATTCCTGGCTGATTTGCCTTTCTCGTCTTAGGGTTGGGGTTCGGCCTAGGGCTAGGATTTTTAAAAGCAGGAAGCCCTGAGTTCCAGGCACACTGGAGCTGTGAAAGGCATCCAAAAGGGAGTGCAAAAGTGCCACAACATGGCTAATTTCACGGCTTTTTCCTTGGCAAGAAGCCTAACACCAGGCTGACATACTTTCCAAGGGTTACTGTTAGGCTTAGGCCTAGGGCTAGGATTTTTGAAACTAGGAAGCCCTTAGCTCCAGGCACACTGCAGCTGTTCAAGGCATCCCAAGGGGAGTACAAAAGTGCAACAACATGGCAGCTTTCACAGCTTTTTCCTTGGCACCATCCCTATACCTAGGCTGATTTATCTGCCTAGGGTTAGGGTTAGGGTTCAGCCTAGGGCTTGGATTTCTTTAACCAGGAAGCCCTGAGTTCCAGGCTTACTTCATCTGCCAAAGGCATCCCAAAGGGAGTGCAGAAGTGCCACAACATGGCTGCTTTCACGGCTTTTCCCTTAGGAAGAACCCTAATACCCGGCTGATTTACCTTCCTAGGGTTACTGTTAGGCTTAGGCCTAGGACTTTTAAAACCAGGAAGCCCTGGGCTCCAGGCACACTGCAGCTGCAAAAGGCATCCCAAGGGGAGCGCAAAAGTGACGCAACTTGGCTGCCACCACTGATATTTCCATGAGACCATCCCGAACCATAGGCTGATTTTCCTTCCTAGGGTTAAGGTTTGAGTTACGCCTAGGGTAAGGGCTCTATTAACCAGAAAGCCCTGAGTTCCAAGAACACAGCAGCTGCGAAGGACTAGCCAAGAAGAGCGCAAAAGTACCACAACATGCCTGTCTCCACAGCTTTTTCCTTAAGGACATGCCTAATTCCTGGCTGATTTGCCTTTCTCGTCTTAGGGTTGGGGTTCGGCCTAGGGCTAGGATTTTTAAAAGCAGGAAGCCCTGAGTTCCAGGCACACTGGAGCTGTGAAAGGCATCCAAAAGGGAGTACAAAAGTGCAACAACATGGCAGCTTTCACAGCTTTTTCCTTGGCACCATCCCTATACCTAGGCTGATTTATCTGCCTAGGGTTAGGGTTAGGGTTCAGCCTAGGGCTTGGATTTTTTTAACCAGGAAGCCCTGAGTTCCAGGCTTACTTCATCTGCCAAAGACATCCCAAAGGGAGTGCAGAAGTGCCACAACATGGCTGCTTTCACGGCTTTTCCCTTAGGAAGAACCCTAATACCCGGCTGATTTACCTTCCTAGGGTTACTGTTAGGCTTAGGCCTAGGACTTTTAAAACCAGGAAGCCCTGGGCTCCAGGCACACTGCAGCTGCAAAAGGCATCCCAAGGGGAGCGCAAAAGTGACGCAACCTGGCTGCCACCACTGATATTTCCATGAGACCATCCCGAACCATAGGTTGATTTTCCTTCCTAGGGTTAAGGTTTGAGTTACGCCTAGGGTAAGGGCTCTATTAACCAGAAAGCCCTGAGTTCCAAGAACACAGCAGCTGCGAAGGACTAGCCAAGAAGAGCGCAAAAGTACCACAACATGCCTGCCTCCACAGCTTTTTCCTTGGGGACATGCCTAATTCCTGGCTGATTTGCCTTTCTCGTCTTAGGGTTGGGGTTCGGCCTAGGGCTAGGATTTTTAAAAGCAGGAAGCCCTGAGTTCCAGGCACACTGGAGCTGTGAAAGGCATCCAAAAGGGAGTGCAAAAGTGCCACAACATGGCTAATTTCACGGCTTTTTCCTTGGCAAGAAGCCTAACACCAGGCTGACATACTTTCCAAGGGTTACTGTTAGGCTTAGGCCTAGGGCTAGGATTTTTGAAACTAGGAAGCCCTGGGCTCCAGGCACACTGCAGCTGTTCAAGGCATCCCAAGGGGAGTACAAAAGTGCAACAACATGGCAGCTTTCACAGCTTTTTCCTTGGCACCATCCCTATACCTAGGCTGATTTATCTGCCTAGGGTTAGGGTTAGGGTTCAGCCTAGGGCTTGGATTTCTTTAACCAGGAAGCCCTGAGTTCCAGGCTTACTTCATCTGCCAAAGGCATCCCAAAGGGAGTGCAGAAGTGCCACAACATGGCTGCTTTCACGGCTTTTCCCTTAGGAAGAACCCTAATACCCGGCTGATTTACCTTCCTAGGGTTACTGTTAGGCTTAGGCCTAGGACTTTTAAAACCAGGAAGCCCTGGGCTCCAGGCACACTGCAGCTGCAAAAGGCATCCCAAGGGGAGCGCAAAAGTGACGCAACTTGGCTGCCACCACTGATATTTCCATGAGACCATCCCGAACCATAGGCTGATTTTCCTTCCTAGGGTTAAGGTTTGAGTTACGCCTAGGGTAAGGGCTCTATTAACCAGAAAGCCCTGAGTTCCAAGAACACAGCAGCTGCGAAGGACTAGCCAAGAAGAGCGCAAAAGTAGCACAACATGCCTGTCTCCACAGCTTTTTCCTTAAGGACATGCCTAATTCCTGGCTGATTTGCCTTTCTCGTCTTAGGGTTGGGGTTCGGCCTAGGGCTAGGATTTTTAAAAGCAGGAAGCCCTGAGTTCCAGGCACACTGGAGCTGTGAAAGGCATCCAAAAGGGAGTACAAAAGTGCAACAACATGGCAGCTTTCACAGCTTTTTCCTTGGCACCATCCCTATACCTAGGCTGATTTATCTGCCTAGGGTTAGGGTTAGGGTTCAGCCTAGGGCTTGGATTTTTTTAACCAGGAAGCCCTGAGTTCCAGGCTTACTTCATCTGCCAAAGACATCCCAAAGGGAGTGCAGAAGTGCCACAACATGGCTGCTTTCACGGCTTTTCCCTTAGGAAGAACCCTAATACCCGGCTGATTTACCTTCCTAGGGTTACTGTTAGGCTTAGGCCTAGGACTTTTAAAACCAGGAAGCCCTGGGCTCCAGGCACACTGCAGCTGCAAAAGGCATCCCAAGGGGAGCGCAAAAGTGACGCAACCTGGCTGCCACCACTGATATTTCCATGAGACCATCCCGAACCATAGGTTGATTTTCCTTCCTAGGGTTAAGGTTTGAGTTACGCCTAGGGTAAGGGCTCTATTAACCAGAAAGCCCTGAGTTCCAAGAACACAGCAGCTGCGAAGGACTAGCCAAGAAGAGCGCAAAAGTACCACAACATGCCTGCCTCCACAGCTTTTTCCTTGGGGACATGCCTAATTCCTGGCTGATTTGCCTTTCTCGTCTTAGGGTTGGGGTTCGGCCTAGGGCTAGGATTTTTAAAAGCAGGAAGCCCTGAGTTCCAGGCACACTGGAGCTGTGAAAGGCATCCAAAAGGGAGTGCAAAAGTGCCACAACATGGCTAATTTCACGGCTTTTTCCTTGGCAAGAAGCCTAACACCAGGCTGACATACTTTCCAAGGGTTACTGTTAGGCTTAGGCCTAGGGCTAGGATTTTTGAAACTAGGAAGCCCTGGGCTCCAGGCACACTGCAGCTGTTCAAGGCATCCCAAGGGGAGTACAAAAGTGCAACAACATGGCAGCTTTCACAGCTTTTTCCTTGGCACCATCCCTATACCTAGGCTGATTTATCTGCCTAGGGTTAGGGTTAGAGTTCAGCCTAGGGCTTGGATTTTTTTAACCAGGAAGCCCTGAGTTCCAGGCTTACTTCATCTGCCAAAGGCATCCCAAAGGGAGTGCAGAAGTGCCACAACATGGCTGCTTTCACGGCTTTTCCCTTAGGAAGAACCCTAATACCCGGCTGATTTACCTTCCTAGGGTTACTGTTAGGCTTAGGCCTAGGACTTTTAAAACCAGGAAGCCCTGGGCTCCAGGCACACTGCAGCTGCAAAAGGCATCCCAAGGGGAGCGCAAAAGTGACGCAACTTGGCTGCCACCACTGATATTTCCATGAGACCATCCCGAACCATAGGCTGATTTTCCTTCCTAGGGTAAAGGTTTGAGTTACGCCTAGGGTAAGGGTTCTATTAACCAGAAAGCCCTGAGTTCCAAGAACACAGCAGCTGCGAAGGACTAGCCAAGAAGAGCGCAAAAGTACCACAACATGCCTGCCTCCACAGCTTTTTCCTTGGGGACATGCCTAATTCCTGGCTGATTTGCCTTTCTCGTCTTAGGGTTGGGGTTCGGCCTAGGGCTAGGATTTTTAAAAGCAGGAAGCCCTGAGTTCCAGGCACACTGGAGCTGTGAAAGGCATCCAAAAGGGAGTGCAAAAGTGCCACAACATGGCTGCTTTCACGGCTTTTCCCTTAGGAAGAACCCTAATACCCGGCTGATTTACCTTCCCAATGTTACTGTTAGGCTTAGGCCTAGGGCTACGATTTTTGAAACGAGGAAGCCCTTAGCTCCAGGCACACTGCAGCTGTTCAAGGCATCCCAAGGGGAGTACAAAAGTGCAACAACATGGCAGCTTTCACAGCTTTTTCCTTGGCACCATCCCTATACCTAGGCTGATTTATCTGCCTAGGGTTAGGGTTAGGGTTCAGCCTAAGGCTTGAATTTTTTTAACCAGGAAGCCCTGAGTTCCAGGCTTACTTCATCTGCCAAAGGCATCCCAAAGGGAGTGCAGAAGTGCCATAACATGGCTGCTTTCACGGCTTTTCCCTTAGGAAGAACCCTAATACCCGGCTGATTTACCTTCCTAGGGTTACTGTTAGGCTTAGGCCTAGGACTTTTAAAACCAGGAAGCCCTGGGCTCCAGGCACACTGCAGCTGCAAAAGGCATCCCAAGGGGAGCGCAAAAGTGACGCAACTTGGCTGCCACCACTGATATTTCCATGAGACCATCCCGAACCATAGGCTGATTTTCCTTCCTAGGGTAAAGGTTTGAGTTACGCCTAGGGTAAGGGTTCTATTAACCAGAAAGCCCTGAGTTCCAAGAACACAGCAGCTGCGAAGGACTAGCCAAGAAGAGTGCAAAAGTACCACAACATGCCTGCCTCCACAGCTTTTTCCTTGGGGACATGCCTAATTCCTGGCTGATTTGCCTTTCTCGTCTTAGGGTTGGGGTTCGGCCTAGGGCTAGGATTTTTAAAATCAGGAAGCCCTGAGTTCCAGGCACACTGGAGCTGTGAAAGGCATCCAAAAGGGAGTGCAAAAGTGCCACAACATGGCTGCTTTCACGGCTTTTTTTTTGGCAAGTCGCCTAACATCAGGCTGATTTACCTTCCCAATGTTACTGTTAGGCTTAGGCCTAGGGCTAGGATTTTTGAAACTAGGAAGCCCTGGGCTCCAGGCACACTGCAGCTGTTCAAGGCATCCCAAGGGGAGTACAAAAGTGCAACAACATGGCAGCTTTCACAGCTTTTTCCTTGGCACCATCCCTATACCTAGGCTGATTTATCTGCCTAGGGTTAGGGTTAGGGTTCAGCCTAGGGCTTGGATTTCTTTAACCAGGAAGCCCTGAGTTCCAGGCTTACTTCATCTGCCAAAGGCATCCCAAAGGGAGTGCAGAAGTGCCACAACATGGCTGCTTTCACGGCTTTTCCCTTAGGAAGAACCCTAATACCCGGCTGATTTACCTTCCTAGGGTTACTGTTAGGCTTAGGCCTAGGACTTTTAAAACCAGGAAGCCCTGGGCTCCAGGCACACTGCAGCTGCAAAAGGCATCCCAAGGGGAGCGCAAAAGTGACGCAACTTGGCTGCCACCACTGATATTTCCATGAGACCATCCCGAACCATAGGCTGATTTTCCTTCCTAGGGTAAAGGTTTGAGTTACGCCTAGGGTAAGGGCTCTTTTAAGCAGAAAGCCCTGAGTTCCAAGAACACAGCAGCTGCGAAGGACTAGCCAAGAAGAGCGCAAAAGTACCACAACATGCCTGCCTCCACAGCTTTTTCCTTGGGGACATGCCTAATTCCTGGCTGATTTGCCTTTCTCGTCTTAGGGTTGGGGTTCGGCCTAGGGCTAGGATTTTTAAAATCAGGAAGCCCTGAGTTCCAGGCACACTGGAGCTGTGAAAGGCATCCAAAAGGGAGTGCAAAAGTGCCACAACATGGCTGCTTTCACGGCTTTTTCCTTGGCAAGTCGCCTAACATCAGGCTGATTTACCTTCCCAGGGTTACTGTTAGGCTTAGGCCTAGGGCTAGGATTTTTAAAACTAGGAAGCCCTTAGCTCCAGGCACACTGCAGCTGTTCAAGGCATCCCAAGGGGAGTACAAAAGTGCAACAACATGGCAGCTTTCACAGCTTTTTCCTTGGCACCATCCCTATACCTAGGCTGATTTATCTGCCTAGGGTTAGGGTTAGAGTTCAGCCTAGGGCTTGGATTTTTTTAACCAGGAAGCCCTGAGTTCCAGGCTTACTTCATCTGCCAAAGGCATCCCAAAGGGAGTGCAGAAGTGCCACAACATGGCTGCTTTTACGGCTTTTCCCTTAGGAAGAACCCTAATACCCAGCTGATTTACCGTCCTAGGGTTACTGTTAGGCTTAGGCCTAGGACTTTTAAAACCAGGAAGCCCTGGGCTCCAGGCACACTGCAGCTGCGAAAGGCATCCCAAGGGGAGCGCAAAAGTGACGCAACTTGGCTGCCACCACTGATATTTCCATGAGACCATCCCGAACCATAGGTTGATTTTCCTTCCTAGGGTTAAGGTTTGAGTTACGCCTAGGGTAAGGGCTCTATTAACCAGAAAGCCCTGAGTTCCAAGAACACAGCAGCTGCGAAGGACTAGCCAAGAAGAGCGCAAAAGTACCACAACATGCCTGCCTCCACAGCTTTTTCCTTGGGGACATGCCTAATTCCTGGCTGATTTGCCTTTCTCGTCTTAGGGTTGGGGTTCGGCCTAGGGCTAGGATTTTTAAAAGCAGGAAGCCCTGAGTTCCAGGCACACTGGAGCTGTGAAAGGCATCCAAAAGATAGTGCAAAAGTTCCACAACATGGCTGCTTTCACGGCTTTTTCCTTGGCAAGAAGCCTAACACCAGGCTGACATACTTTCCCAGGGTTACTGTTAGGCTTAGGCCTAGGGCTAGGATTTTTGAAACTAGGAAGCCCTGGGCTCCAGGCACACTGCAGCTGTTCAAGGCATCCCAAGGGGAGTACAAAAGTGCAACAACATGGCAGCTTTCACAGCTTTTTCCTTGGCACCATCCCTATACCTAGGCTGATTTATCTGCCTAGGGTTAGGGTTAGGGTTCAGCCTAGGGCTTGGATTTCTTTAACCAGGAAGCACTGAGTTCCAGGCTTACTTCATCTGCCAAAGGCATCCCAAAGGGAGTGCAGAAGTGCCACAACATGGCTGCTTTCACGGCTTTTCCCTTAGGAAGAACCCTAATACCCGGCTGATTTACCTTCCTAGGGTTACTGTTAGGCTTAGGCCTAGGACTTTTAAAACCAGGAAGCCCTGGGCTCCAGGCACACTGCAGCTGCAAAAGGCATCCCAAGGGGAGCGCAAAAGTGACGCAACTTGGCTGCCACCACTGATATTTCCATGAGACCATCCCGAACCATAGGCTGATTTTCCTTCCTAGGGTTAAGGTTTGAGTTACGCCTAGGGTAAGGGTTCTATTAACCAGAAAGCCCTGAGTTCCAAGAACACAGCAGCTGCGAAGGACTAGCCAAGAAGAGCGCAAAAGTACCACAACATGCCTGCCTCCACAGCTTTTTCCTTGGGGACATGCCTAATTCCTGGCTGATTTGCCTTTCTCGTCTTTGGGTTGGGGTTCGGCCTAGGGCTAGGATTTTTAAAATCAGGAAGCCCTGAGTTCCAGGCACACTGGAGCTGTGAAAGGCATCCAAAAGATAGTGCAAAAGTTCCACAACATGGCTGCTTTCACGGCTTTTTCCTTGGCAAGAAGCCTAACACCAGGCTGACATACTTTCCCAGGGTTACTGTTAGGCTTAGGCCTAGGGCTAGGATTTTTGAAACTAGGAAGCCCTGGGCTCCAGGCACACTGCAGCTGTTCAAGGCATCCCAAGGGGAGTACAAAAGTGCAACAACATGGCAGCTTTCACAGCTTTTTCCTTGGCACCATCCCTATACCTAGGCTGATTTATCTGCCTAGGGTTAGGGTTAGGGTTCAGCCTAGGGCTTGGATTTCTTTAACCAGGAAGCACTGAGTTCCAGGCTTACTTCATCTGCCAAAGGCATCCCAAAGGGAGTGCAGAAGTGCCACAACATGGCTGCTTTCACGGCTTTTCCCTTAGGAAGAACCCTAATACCCGGCTGATTTACCTTCCTAGGGTTACTGTTAGGCTTAGGCCTAGGACTTTTAAAACCAGGAAGCCCTGGGCTCCAGGCACACTGCAGCTGCAAAAGGCATCCCAAGGGGAGCGCAAAAGTGACGCAACTTGGCTGCCACCACTGATATTTCCATGAGACCATCCCGAACCATAGGCTGATTTTCCTTCCTAGGGTTAAGGTTTGAGTTACGCCTAGGGTAAGGGTTCTATTAACCAGAAAGCCCTGAGTTCCAAGAACACAGCAGCTGCGAAGGACTAGCCAAGAAGAGCGCAAAAGTACCACAACATGCCTGCCTCCACAGCTTTTTCCTTGGGGACATGCCTAATTCCTGGCTGATTTGCCTTTCTCGTCTTTGGGTTGGGGTTCGGCCTAGGGCTAGGATTTTTAAAAGCAGGAAGCCCTGAGTTCCAGGCACACTGGAGCTGTGAAAGGCATCCAAAAGGGAGTGCAAAAGTGCCACAACATGGCTGCTTTCACGGCTTTTTCATTGGCAAGACGCCTAACACCAGGCTGATTTACCTTCCCAATGTTACTGTTAGGCTTAGGACTAGGGCTAGGATTTTTAAAACTAGGAAGCCCTTAGCTCCAGGCACACTGCAGCTGTTCAAGGCATCCCAAGGGGAGTACAAAAGTGCAACAACATGGCAGCTTTCACAGCTTTTTCCTTGGCACCATCCCTATAACTAGGCTGATTTATCTGCCTAGGGTTAGGGTTAGGGTTCAGCCTAGGGCTTGAATTTTTTTAACCAGGAAGCCCTGAGTTCCAGGCTTACTTCATCTGCCAAAGGCATCCCAAAGGGAGTGCAGAAGTGCCACAACATGGCTGCTTTTACGGCTTTTCCCTTAGGAAGAACCCTAATACCCGGCTGATTTACCTTCCTAGGGTTACTGTTAGGCTTAGGCCTAGGACTTTTAAAACCAGGAAGCCCTGGGCTCCAGGCACACTGCAGCTGCGAAAGGCATCCCAAGGGGAGCGCAAAAGTGACGCAACTTGGCTGCCACCACTGATATTTCCATGAGACCATCCCGAACCATAGGCTGATTTTCCTTCCTAGGGTTAAGGTTTGAGTTACGCCTAGGGTAAGGGTCTATTAACCAGAAAGCCCTGAGTTCCAAGAACACAGCAGCTGCGAAGGACCAGCCAAGAAGAGCGCAAAAGTACCACAACATGCCTGCCTCCACAGCTTTTTCCTTGGGGACATGCCTAATTCCTGGCTGATTTGCCTTTCTCGTCTTAGGGTTGGGGTTCGGCCTAGGGCTAGGATTTTTAAAAGCAGGAAGCCCTGAGTTCCAGGCACACTGCAGCTGTGAAAGGCATCCAAAAGGGAGTGCAAAAGTGCCACAACATGGCTGCTTTCACGGCTTTTTCCTTGGCAAGACGCCTAACACCAGGCTGATTTACCTTCCCAGGGTTACTGTTAGGCTTAGGCCTAGGGCTAGGATTTTTAAAACTAGGAAGCCCTTAGCTCCAGGCACACTGCAGCTATTCAAGGCATCCCAAGGGGAGTACAAAAGTGCAACAACATGGCAGCTTTCACAGCTTTTTCCTTGGCACCATCCCTATACCTAGGCTGATTTATCTGCCTAGGGTTAGGGTTAGAGTTCAGCCTAGGGCTTGGATTTCTTTAACCAGGAAGCCCTGAGTTCCAGGCTTACTTCATCTGCCAAAGGCATCCCAAAGGGAGTGCAGAAGTGCCACAACATGGCTGCTTTCACGGCTTTTCCCTTAGGAAGAACCCTAATACCCGGCTGATTTACCTTCCTAGGGTTACTGTTAGGCTTAGGCCTAGGACTTTTAAAACCAGGAAGCCCTGGGCTCCAGGCACACTGCAGCTGCGAAAGGCATCCCAAGGGGAGCGCAAAAGTGACGCAACTTGGCTGCCACCACTGATATTTCCATGAGACCATCCCGAACCATAGGTTGATTTTCCTTCCTAGGGTTAAGGTTTGAGTTATGCCTAGGGTAAGGGCTCTATTAACCAGAAAGCCCTGAGTTCCAAGAACACAGCAGCTGCGAAGGACTAGCCAAGAAGAGCGCAAAAGTACCACAACATGCCTGCCTCCACAGCTTTTTCCTTGGGGACATGCCTAATTCCTGGCTGATTTGCCTTTCTCGTCTTAGGGTTGGGGTTCGGCCTAGGGCTAGGATTTTTAAAAGCAGGAAGCCCTGAGTTCCAGGCACACTGGAGCTGTGAAAGGCAGCCAAAAGGGAGTGCAAAAGTGCCACAACATGGCTGCTTTCACGGCTTTTTCCTTGGCAAGACGCCTAACACCAGGCTGACTTACTTTCCCAGGGTTACTGTTAGGCTTAGGCCTAGGGCTAGGATTTTTGAAACTAGGAAGCCCTTAGCTCCAGGCACACTGCAGCTGTTCAAGGCATCCCAAGGGGAGTACAAAAGTGCAACAACATGGCAGCTTTCACAGCTTTTTCCTTGGCACCATCCCTATACCTAGGCTGATTTATCTGCCTAGGGTTAGGGTTAGGGTTCAGCCTAGGGCTTGGATTTCTTTAACCAGGAAGCCCTGAGTTCCAGGCTTACTTCATCTGCCAAAGGCATCCCAAAGGGAGTGCAGAAGTGCCACAACATGGCTGCTTTCACGGCTTTTCCCTTAGGAAGAACCCTAATACCCGGCTGATTTACCTTCCTAGGGTTACTGTTAGGCTTAGGCCTAGGACTTTTAAAACCAGGAAGCCCTGGGCTCCAGGCACACTGCAGCTGCAAAAGGCATCCCAAGGGGACCGCAAAAGTGACGCAACTTGGCTGCCACCACTGATATTTCCATGAGACCATCCCGAACCATAGGCTGATTTTCCTTCCTAGGGTTAAGGTTTGAGTTACGCCTAGGGTAAGGGTTCTATTAACCAGAAAGCCCTGAGTTCCAAGAACACAGCAGCTGCGAAGGACTAGCCAAGAAGAGCGCAAAAGTACCACAACATGCCTGCCTCCACAGCTTTTTCCTTGGGGACATGCCTAATTCCTGGCTGATTTGCCTTTCTCGTCTTAGGGTTGGGGTTCGGCCTAGGGCTAGGATTTTTAAAAGCAGGAAGCCCTGAGTTCCAGGCACACTGGAGCTGTGAAAGGCATCCAAAAGGGAGTGCAAAAGTGCCACAACATGGCTGCTTTCACGGCTTTTTCCTTGGCAAGACGCCTAACACCAGGCTGATTTACCTTCCCAGGGTTACTGTTAGGCTTAGGCCTAGGGCTAGGATTTTTAAAACTAGGAAGCCCTTAGCTCCAGGCACACTGCAGCTGTTCAAGGCATCCCAAGGGGAGTACAAAAGTGCAACAACATGGCAGCTTTCACAGCTTTTTCCTTGGCACCATCCCTATACCTAGGCTGATTTATCTGCCTAGGGTTAGGGTTAGGGTTCAGCCTAGGGCTTGAATTTTTTTAACCAGGAAGCCCTGAGTTCCAGGCTTACTTCATCTGCCAAAGGCATCCCAAAGGGAGTGCAGAAGTGCCACAACATGGCTGCTTTCACGGCTTTTCCCTTAGGAAGAACCCTAATACCCGGCTGATTTACCTTCCTAGGGTTACTGTTAGGCTTAGGCCTAGGACTTTTAAAACCAGGAAGCCCTGGGCTCCAGGCACACTGCAGCTGCAAAAGGCATCCCAAGGGGAGCGCAAAAGTGACGCAACTTGGCTGCCACCACTGATATTTCCATGAGACCATCCCGAACCATAGGCTGATTTTCCTTCCTAGGGTTAAGGTTTGAGTTACGCCTAGGGTAAGGGTCTATTAACCAGAAAGCCCTGAGTTCCAAGAACACAGCAGCTGCGAAGGACTAGCCAAGAAGAGCGCAAAAGTACCACAACATGCCTGCCTCCACAGCTTTTTCCTTGGGGACATGCCTAATTCCTGGCTGATTTGCCTTTCTCGTCTTAGGGTTGGGGTTCGGCCTAGGGCTAGGATTTTTAAAAGCAGGAAGCCCTGAGTTCCAGGCACACTGGAGCTGTGAAAGGCAGCCAAAAGGGAGTGCAAAAGTGCCACAACATGGCTGCTTTCACGGCTTTTTCCTTGGCAAGACGCCTAACACCAGGCTGACTTACTTTCCCAGGGTTACTGTTAGGCTTAGGCCTAGGGCTAGGATTTTTGAAACTAGGAAGCCCTGGTCTCCAGGCACACTGCAGCTGTTCAAGGCATCCCAAGGGGAGTACAAAAGTGCAACAACATGGCAGCTTTCACAGCTTTTTCCTTGGCACCATCCCTATACCTAGGCTGATTTATCTGCCTAGGGTTAGGGTTAGAGTTCAGCCTAGGGCTTGGATTTCTTTAACCAGGAAGCACTGAGTTCCAGGCTTACTTCATCTGCCAAAGGCATCCCAAAGGGAGTGCAGAAGTGCCACAACATGGCTGCTTTCACGGCTTTTCCCTTAGGAAGAACCCTAATACCCGGCTGATTTACCTTCCTAGGGTTACTGTTAGGCTTAGGCCTAGGACTTTTAAAACCAGGAAGCCCTGGGCTCCAGGCACACTGCAGCTGCGAAAGGCATCCCAAGGGGAGCGCAAAAGTGATGCAACTTGGCTGCCACCACTGATATTTCCATGCGACCATCCCGAACCATAGGTTGATTTTCCTTCCTAGGGTTAAGGTTTGAGTTACGCCTAGGGTAAGGGCTCTATTAACCAGAAAGCCCTGAGTTCCAAGAACACAGCAGCTGCGAAGGACTAGCCAAGAAGAGCGCAAAAGTACCACAACATGCCTGCCTCCACAGCTTTTTCCTTGGGGACATGCCTAATTCATGGCTGATTTGCCTTTCTCGTCTTAGGGTTGGGGTTCGGCCTAGGGCTAGGATTTTTAAAAGCAGGAAGCCCTGAGTTCCAGGCACACTGGAGCTGTGAAAGGCAGCCAAAAGGGAGTGCAAAAGTGCCACAACATGGCTGCTTTCACGGCTTTTTCCTTGGCAAGACGCCTAACACCAGGCTGACATACTTTCCCAGGGTTACTGTTAGGCTTAGGCCTAGGGCTAGGATTTTTGAAACTAGGAAGCCCTGGTCTCCAGGCACACTGCAGCTGTTCAAGGCATCCCAAGGGGAGTACAAAAGTGCAACAACATGGCAGCTTTCACAGCTTTTTCCTTGGCACCATCCCTATACCTAGGCTGATTTATCTGCCTAGGGTTAGGGTTAGGGTTCAGCCTAGGGCTTGGATTTCTTTAACCAGGAAGCCCTGAGTTCCAGGCTTACTTCATCTGCCAAAGGCATCCCAAAGGGAGTGCAGAAGTGCCACAACATGGCTGCTTTCACGGCTTTTCCCTTAGGAAGAACCCTAATACCCGGCTGATTTACCTTCCTAGGGTTACTGTTAGGCTTAGGCCTAGGACTTTTAAAACCAGGAAGCCCTGGGCTCCAGGCACACTGCAGCTGCAAAAGGCATCCCAAGGGGAGCGCAAAAGTGACGCAACTTGGCTGCCACCACTGATATTTCCATGAGACCATCCCGAACCATAGGCTGATTTTCCTTCCTAGGGTTAAGGTTTGAGTTACGCCTAGGGTAAGGGTTCTATTAACCAGAAAGCCCTGAGTTCCAAGAACACAGCAGCTGCGAAGGACTAGCCAAGAAGAGCGCAAAAGTACCACAACATGCCTGCCTCCACAGCTTTTTCCTTGGGGACATGCCTAATTCCTGGCTGATTTGCCTTTCTCGTCTTAGGGTTGGGGTTCGGCCTAGGGCTAGGATTTTTAAAAGCAGGAAGCCCTGAGTTCCAGGCACACTGGAGCTGTGAAAGGCATCCAAAAGGGAGTGCAAAAGTGCCACAACATGGCTGCTTTCACAACTTTTTCCTTGGCAAGACGCCTAACACCAGGCTGATTTACCTTCCCAGGGTTACTGTTAGGCTTAGGCCTAGGGCTAGGATTTTTAAAACTAGGAAGCCCTTAGCTCCAGGCACACTGCAGCTGTTCAAGGCATCCCAAGGGGAGTACAAAAGTGCAACAACATGGCAGCTTTCACAGCTTTTTCCTTGGCACCATCCCTATACCTAGGCTGATTTATCTGCCTAGGGTTAGGGTTAGGGTTCAGCCTAGGGCTTGAATTTTTTTAACCAGGAAGCCCTGAGTTCCAGGCTTACTTCATCTGCCAAAGGCATCCCAAAGGGAGTGCAGAAGTGCCACAACATGGCTGCTTTCACGGCTTTTCCCTTAGGAAGAACCCTAATACCCGGCTGATTTACCTTCCTAGGGTTACTGTTAGGCTTAGGCCTAGGACTTTTAAAACCAGGAAGCCCTGGGCTCCAGGCACACTGCAGCTGCAAAAGGCATCCCAAGGGGAGCGCAAAAGTGACGCAACTTGGCTGCCACCACTGATATTTCCATGAGACCATCCCGAACCATAGGTTGATTTTCCTTCCTAGGGTTAAGGTTTGAGTTACGCCTAGGGTAAGGGCTCTATTAACCAGAAAGCCCTGAGTTCCAAGAACACAGCAGCTGCGAAGGACTAGCCAAGAAGAGCGCAAAAGTACCACAACATGCCTGCCTCCACAGCTTTTTCCTTGGGGACATGCCTAATTCCTGGCTGATTTGCCTTTCTCGTCTTAGGGTTGGGGTTCGGCCTAGGGCTAGGATTTTTAAAAGCAGGAAGCCCTGAGTTCCAGGCACACTGGAGCTGTGAAAGGCATCCAAAAGGGAGTGCAAAAGTGCCACAACATGGCTGCTTTCACGGCTTTTTCCTTGGCAAGACGCCTAACACCAGGCTGATTTACCTTCCCAGGGTTACTGTTAGGCTTAGGCCTAGGGCTAGGATTTTTAAAACTAGGAAGCCCTTAGCTCCAGGCACACTGCAGCTGTTCAAGGCATCCCAAGGGGAGTACAAAAGTGCAACAACATGGCAGCTTTCACAGCTTTTTCCTTGGCACCATCCCTATACCTAGGCTGATTTATCTGCCTAGGGTTAGGGTTAGGGTTCAGCCTAGGGCTTGAATTTTTTTAACCAGGAAGCCCTGAGTTCCAGGCTTACTTCATCTGCCAAAGGCATCCCAAAGGGAGTGCAGAAGTGCCACAACATGGCTGCTTTCACGGCTTTTCCCTTAGGAAGAACCCTAATACCCGGCTGATTTACCTTCCTAGGGTTACTGTTAGGCTTAGGCCTAGGACTTTTAAAACCAGGAAGCCCTGGGCTCCAGGCACACTGCAGCTGCAAAAGGCATCCCAAGGGGAGCGCAAAAGTGACGCAACTTGGCTGCCACCACTGATATTTCCATGAGACCATCCCGAACCATAGGCTGATTTTCCTTCCTAGGCTTAAGGTTTGAGTTACGCCTAGGGTAAGGGTCTATTAACCAGAAAGCCCTGAGTTCCAAGAACACAGCAGCTGCGAAGGACTAGCCAAGAAGAGCGCAAAAGTACCACAACATGCCTGCCTCCACAGCTTTTTCCTTGGGGACATGCCTAATTCCTGGCTGATTTGCCTTTCTCGTCTTAGGGTTGGGGTTCGGCCTAGGGCTAGGATTTTTAAAAGCAGGAAGCCCTGAGTTCCAGGCACACTGGAGCTGTGAAAGGCATCCAAAAGGGAGTGCAAAAGTGCCACAACATGGCTGCTTTCACGGCTTTTTCCTTGGCAAGACGCCTAACACCAGGCTGATTTACCTTCCCAGGGTTACTGTTAGGCTTAGGCCTAGGGCTAGGATTTTTAAAACTAGGAAGCCCTTAGCTCCAGGCACACTGCAGCTGTTCAAGGCATCCCAAGGGGAGTACAAAAGTGCAACAACATGGCAGCTTTCACAGCTTTTTCCTTGGCACCATCCCTATAACTAGGCTGATTTATCTGCCTAGGGTTAGGGTTAGGGTTCAGCCTAGGGCTTGAATTTTTTTAACCAGGAAGCCCTGAGTTCCAGGCTTACTTCATCTGCCAAAGGCATCCCAAAGGGAGTGCAGAAGTGCCACAACATGGCTGCTTTCACGGCTTTTCCCTTAGGAAGAACCCTAATACCCGGCTGATTTACCTTCCTAGGGTTACTGTTAGGCTTAGGCCTAGGACTTTTAAAACCAGGAAGCCCTGGGCTCCAGGCACACTGCAGCTGCGAAAGGCATCCCAAGGGGAGCGCAAAAGTGACGCAACTTGGCTGCCACCACTGATATTTCCATGAGACCATCCCGAACCATAGGCTGATTTTCCTTCCTAGGGTTAAGGTTTGAGTTACGCCTAGGGTAAGGGTCTATTAACCAGAAAGCCCTGAGTTCCAAGAACACAGCAGCTGCGAAGGACTAGCCAAGAAGAGCGCAAAAGTAGCACAACATGCCTGCCTCCACAGCTTTTTCCTTGGGGACATGCCTAATTCCTGGCTGATTTGCCTTTCTCGTCTTAGGGTTGGGGTTCGGCCTAGGGCTAGGATTTTTAAAAGCAGGAAGCCCTGAGTTCCAGGCACACTGGAGCTGTGAAAGGCATCCAAAAGGGAGTGCAAAAGTGCCACAACATGGCTGCTTTCACGGCTTTTTCCTTGGCAAGACGCCTAACACCAGGCTGATTTACCTTCCCAGGGTTACTGTTAGGCTTAGGCCTAGGGCTAGGATTTTTAAAACTAGGAAGCCCTTAGCTCCAGGCACACTGCAGCTGTTCAAGGCATCCCAAGGGGAGTACAAAAGTGCAACAACATGGCAGCTTTCACAGCTTTTTCCTTGGCACCATCCCTATACCTAGGCTGATTTATCTGCCTAGGGTTAGGGTTAGGGTTCAGCCTAGGGCTTGAATTTTTTTAACCAGGAAGCCCTGAGTTCCAGGCTTACTTCATCTGCCAAAGGCATCCCAAAGGGAGTGCAGAAGTGCCACAACATGGCTGCTTTCACGGCTTTTCCCTTAGGAAGAACCCTAATACCCGGCTGATTTACCTTCCTAGGGTTACTGTTAGGCTTAGGCCTAGGACTTTTAAAACCAGGAAGCCCTGGGCTCCAGGCACACTGCAGCTGCAAAAGGCATCCCAAGGGGAGCGCAAAAGTGACGCAACTTGGCTGCCACCACTGATATTTCCATGAGACCATCCTGAACCATAGGCTGATTTTCCTTCCTAGGGTTAAGGTTTGAGTTACGCCTAGGGTAAGGGTTCTATTAACCAGAAAGCCCTGAGTTCCAAGAACACAGCAGCTGCGAAGGACTAGCCAAGAAGAGCGCAAAAGTACCACAACATGCCTGCCTCCACAGCTTTTTCCTTGGGGACATGCCTAATTCCTGGCTGATTTGCCTTTCTCGTCTTAGGGTTGGGGTTCGGCCTAGGGCTAGGATTTTTAAAAGCAGGAAGCCCTGAGTTCCAGGCACACTGCAGCTGTGAAAGGCATCCAAAAGGGAGTGCAAAAGTGCCACAACATGGCTGCTTTCACGGCTTTTTCCTTGGCAAGACGCCTAACACCAGGCTGATTTACCTTCCCAGGGTTACTGTTAGGCTTAGGCCTAGGGCTAGGATTTTTAAAACTAGGAAGCCCTTAGCTCCAGGCACACTGCAGCTGTTCAAGGCATCCCAAGGGGAGTACAAAAGTGCAACAACATGGCAGCTTTCACAGCTTTTTCCTTGGCACCATCCCTATACCTAGGCTGATTTATCTGCCTAGGGTTAGGGTTAGAGTTCAGCCTAGGGCTTGGATTTCTTTAACCAGGAAGCCCTGAGTTCCAGGCTTACTTCATCTGCCAAAGGCATCCCAAAGGGAGTGCAGAAGTGCCACAACATGGCTGCTTTCACGGCTTTTCCCTTAGGAAGAACCCTAATACCCGGCTGATTTACCTTCCTAGGGTTACTGTTAGGCTTAGGCCTAGGACTTTTAAAACCAGGAAGCCCTGGGCTCCAGGCACACTGCAGCTGCAAAAGGCATCCCAAGGGGAGCGCAAAAGTGACGCAACTTGGCTGCCACCACTGATATTTCCATGAGACCATCCCGAACCATAGGCTGATTTTCCTTCCTAGGGTTAAGGTTTGAGTTACGCCTAGGGTAAGGGTTCTATTAACCAGAAAGCCCTGTGTTCCAAGAACACAGCAGCTGCGAAGGACTAGCCAAGAAGAGCGCAAAAGTACCACAACATGCCTGCCTCCACAGCTTTTTCCTTGGGGACATGCCTAATTCCTGGCTGATTTGCCTTTCTCGTCTTAGGGTTGGGGTTCGGCCTAGGGCTAGGATTTTTAAAAGCAGGAAGCCCTGAGTTCCAGGCACACTGGAGCTGTGAAAGGCATCCAAAAGGGAGTGCAAAAGTGCCACAACATGGCTGCTTTCACGGCTTTTTCCTTGGCAAGACGCCTAACACCAGGCTGATTTACCTTCCCAGGGTTACTGTTAGGCTTAGGCCTAGGGCTAGGATTTTTGAAACTAGGAAGCCCTGGGCTCCAGGCACACTGCAGCTGTTCAAGGCATCCCAAGGGGATTACAAAATTGCAACAACATGGCAGCTTTCACAGCTTTTTCCTTGGCACATTCCCTATACCTAGGCTGATTTATCTGCCTAGGGTTAGGGTTAGGGTTCAGCCTAGGGCTTGGATTTCTTTAACCAGGAAGCCCTGAGTTCCAGGCTTACTTCATCTGCCAAAGGCATCCCAAAGGGAGTGCAGAAGTGCCACAACATGGCTGCTTTCACGGCTTTTCCCTTAGGAAGAACCCTAATACCCGGCTGATTTACCTTCCTAGGGTTACTGTTAGGCTTAGGCCTAGGACTTTTAAAACCAGGAAGCCCTGGGCTCCAGGCACACTGCAGCTGCAAAAGGCATCCCAAGGGGAGCGCAAAAGTGACGCAACTTGGCTGCCACCACTGATATTTCCATGAGACCATCCCGAACCATAGGCTGATTTTCCTTCCTAGGGTTAAGGTTTGAGTTACGCCTAGGGTAAGGGCTCTATTAACCAGAAAGCCCTGAGTTCCAAGAACACAGCAGCTGCGAAGGACTAGCCAAGAAGAGCGCAAAAGTAGCACAACATGCCTGCCTCCACAGCTTTTTCCTTGGGGACATGCCTAATTCCTGGCTGATTTGCCTTTCTCGTCTTAGGGTTGGGGTTCGGCCTAGGGCTAGGATTTTTAAAAGCAGGAAGCCCTGAGTTCCAGGCACACTGCAGCTGTGAAAGGCATCCAAAAGGGAGTGCAAAAGTGCCACAACATGGCTGCTTTCACGGCTTTTTCCTTGGCAAGAAGCCTAACACCAGGCTGACATACTTTCCCAGGGTTACTGTTAGGCTTAGGCCTAGGGCTAGGATTTTTGAAACTAGGAAGCCCTGGGCTCCAGGCACACTGCAGCTGTTCAAGGCATCCCAAGGGGAGTACAAAAGTGCAACAACATGGCAGCTTTCACAGCTTTTTCCTTGGCACCATCCCTATACCTAGGCTGATTTATCTGCCTAGGGTTAGGGTTAGGGTTCAGCCTAGGGCTTGGATTTCTTTAACCAGGAAGCCCTGAGTTCCAGGCTTACTTCATCTGCCAAAGGCATCCCAAAGGGAGTGCAAAAGTGCCACAACATGGCTGCTTTCACGACTTTTCCTTGGCAAGAAGCCTAACACCAGGCTGACATACTTTCCCAGGGTTACTGTTAGGCTTAGGCCTAGGGCTAGGGTTTTTGAAACTAGGAAGCCCTGGGCTCCAGGCACACTGCAGCTGTTCAAGGCATCCCAAGGGGAGTACAAAAGTGCAACAACATGGCAGCTTTCACAGCTTTTTCCTTGGCACCATCCCTATACCTAGGCTGATTTATCTGCCTAGGGTCAGGGTTAGAGTTCAGCCTAGGGCTTGAATTTTTTTAACCAGGAAGCCCTGAGTTCCAGGCTTACTTCATCTGCCAAAGGCATCCCAAAGGGAGTGCAGAAGTGCCACAACATGGCTGCTTTCACGGCTTTTCCCTTAGGAAGAACCCTAATACCCGGCTGATTTACCTTCCTAGGGTTACTGTTAGGCTTAGGCCTAGGACTTTTAAAACCAGGAAGCCCTGGGCTCCAGGCACACTGCAGCTGCAAAAGGCATCCCAAGGGGAGCGCAAAAGTGACGCAACTTGGCTGCCACCACTGATATTTCCATGAGACCATCCCGAACCATAGGCTGATTTTCCTTCCTAGGGTAAAGGTTTGAGTTACGCCTAGGGTAAGGGTTCTATTAACCAGAAAGCCCTGAGTTCCAAGAACACAGCAGCTGCGAAGGACTAGCCAAGAAGAGCGCAAAAGTACCACAACATGCCTGCCTCCACAGCTTTTTCCTTGGGGACATGCCTAATTCCTGGCTGATTTGCCTTTCTCGTCTTAGGGTTGGGGTTCGGCCTAGGGCTAGGATTTTTAAAAGCAGGAAGCCCTGAGTTCCAGGCACACTGGAGCTGTGAAAGGCATCCAAAAGGGAGTGCAAAAGTGCCACAACATGGCTGCTTTCACGGCTTTTTCCTTGGCAAGTCGCCCAACATCAGGCTGATTTACCTTCCCAATGTTACTGTTAGGCTTAGGCCTAGGGCTAGGATTTTTAAAACTAGGAAGCCCTTAGCTCCAGGCACACTGCAGCTGTTCAAGGCATCCCAAGGGGAGTACAAAAGTGCAACAACATGGCAGCTTTCACAGCTTTTTCCTTGGCACCATCCCTATACCTAGGCTGATTTATCTGCCTAGGGTTAGGGTTAGGGTTCAGCCTAGGGCTTGAATTTCTTTAACCAGGAAGCCCTGAGTTCCAGGCTTACTTCATCTGCCAAAGGCATCCCAAAGGGAGTGCAGAAGTGCCACAACATGGCTGCTTTTACGGCTTTTCCCTTAGGAAGAACCCTAATACCCGGCTGATTTACCTTCCTAGGGTTACTGTTAGGCTTAGGCCTAGGACTTTTAAAACCAGGAAGCCCTGGGCTCCAGGCACACTGCAGCTGCGAAAGGCATCCCAAGGGGAGCGCAAAAGTGACGCAACTTGGCTGCCACCACTGATATTTCCATGAGACCATCCCGAACCATTGGTTGATTTTCCTTCCTAGGGTTAAGGTTTGAGTTACGCCTAGGGTAAGGGCTCTATTAACCAGAAAGCCCTGAGTTCCAAGAACACAGCAGCTGCGAAGGACTAGCCAAGAAGAGCGCAAAAGTACCACAACATGCCTGCCTCCACAGCTTTTTCCTTGGGGACATGCCTAATTCCTGGCTGATTTGCCTTTCTCGTCTTAGGGTTGGGGTTCGGCCTAGGGCTAGGATTTTTAAAAGCAGGAAGCCCTGAGTTCCAGGCACACTGGAGCTGTGAAAGGCATCCAAAAGGGAGTGCAAAAGTGCCACAACATGGCTGCTTTCACGGCTTTTTCCTTGGCAAGAAGCCTAACACCAGGCTGACATACTTTCCCATGGTTAATGTTAGGCTTAGGCCTAGGGCTAGGATTTTTGAAACTAGGAAGCCCTGGGCTCCAGGCACACTGCAGCTGTTCAAGGCATCCCAAGGGGAGTACAAAAGTGCAACAACATGGCAGCTTTCACAGCTTTTTCCTTGGCACCATCCCTATACCTAGGCTGATTTATCTGCCTAGGGTTAGGGTTAGGGTTCAGCCTAGGGCTTGAATTTTTTTAACCAGGAAGCCCTGAGTTCCAGGCTTACTTCATCTGCCAAAGGCATCCCAAAGGGAGTGCAGAAGTGCCACAACATGGCTGCTTTCACGGCTTTTCCCTTAGGAAGAACCCTAATACCCGGCTGATTTACCTTCCTAGGGTTACTGTTAGGCTTAGGCCTAGGACTTTTAAAACCAGGAAGCCCTGGGCTCCAGGCACACTGCAGCTGCAAAAGGCATCCCAAGGGGAGCGCAAAAGTGACGCAACTTGGCTGCCACCACTGATATTTCCATGAGACCATCCCGAACCATAGGCTGATTTTCCTTCCTAGGGTTAAGGTTTGAGTTACGCCTAGGGTAAGGGCTCTATTAACCAGAAAGCCCTGAGTTCCAAGAACACAGCAGCTGCGAAGGACTAGCCAAGAAGAGCGCAAAAGTACCACAACATGCCTGCCTCCACAGCTTTTTCCTTGGGGACATGCCTAATTCCTGGCTGATTTGCCTTTCTCGTCTTAGGGTTGGGGTTCGGCCTAGGGCTAGGATTTTTAAAATCAGGAAGCCCTGAGTTCCAGGCACACTGGAGCTGTGAAAGGCATCCAAAAGGGAGTGCAAAAGTGCCACAACATGGCTGCTTTCACGGCTTTTTCCTTGGCAAGAAGCCTAACACCAGGCTGACATACTTTCCCAGGGTTACTGTTAGGCTTAGGCCTAGGGCTAGGATTTTTGAAACTAGGAAGCCCTGGGCTCCAGGCACACTGCAGCTGTTCAAGGCATCCCAAGGGGAGTACAAAAGTGCAACAACATGGCAGCTTTCACAGCTTTTTCCTTGGCACCATCCCTATACCTAGGCTGATTTATCTGCCTAGGGTTAGGGTTAGGGTTCAGCCTAGGGCTTGGATTTCTTTAACCAGGAAGCCCTGAGTTCCAGGCTTACTTCATCTGCCAAAGGCATCCCAAAGGGAGTGCAGAAGTGCCACAACATGGCTGCTTTCACGGCTTTTCCCTTAGGAAGAACCCTAATACCTGGCTGATTTACCTTCCTAGGGTTACTGTTAGGCTTAGGCCTAGGACTTTTAAAACCAGGAAGCCCTGGGCTCCAGGCACACTGCAGCTGCAAAAGGCATCCCAAGGGGAGCGCAAAAGTGACGCAACTTGGCTGCCACCACTGATATTTCCATGAGACCATCCCGAACCATAGGTTGATTTTCCTTCCTAGGGTTAAGGTTTGAGTTACGCCTAGGGTAAGGGCTCTATTAACCAGAAAGCCCTGAGTTCCAAGAACACAGCAGCTGCGAAGGACTAGCCAAGAAGAGCGCAAAAGTACCACAACATGCCTGCCTCCACAGCTTTTTCCTTGGGGACATGCCTAATTCCTGGCTGATTTGCCTTTCTCGTCTTAGGGTTGGGGTTCGGCCTAGGGCTAGGATTTTTAAAAGCAGGAAGCCCTGAGTTCCAGGCACACTGGAGCTGTGAAAGGCATCCAAAAGGGAGTGCAAAAGTGCCACAAAATGGCTGCTTTCACGGCTTTTTCCTTGGCAAGAAGCCTAACACCAGGCTGACATACTTTCCCAGGGTTACTGTTAGGCTTAGGCCTAGGGCTAGGATTTTTGAAACTAGGAAGCCCTGGGCTCCAGGCACACTGCAGCTGTTCAAGGCATCCCAAGGGGAGTACAAAAGTGCAACAACATGGCAGCTTTCACAGCTTTTTCCTTGGCACCATCCCTATACCTAGGCTGATTTATCTGCCTAGGGTTAGGGTTAGGGTTCAGCCTAGGGCTTGGATTTTTTTAACCAGGAAGCCCTGAGTTCCAGGCTTACTTCATCTGCCAAAGGCATCCCAAAGGGAGTGCAGAAGTGCCACAACATGGCTGCTTTCACGGCTTTTCCCTTAGGAAGAACCCTAATACCCGGCTGATTTACCTTCCTAGGGTTACTGTTAGGCTTAGGCCTAGGACTTTTAAAACCAGGAAGCCCTGGGCTCCAGGCACACTGCAGCTGCAAAAGGCATCCCAAGGGGAGCGCAAAAGTGACGCAACTTGGCTGCCACCACTGATATTTCCATGAGACCATCCCGAACCATAGGCTGATTTTCCTTCCTAGGGTAAAGGTTTGAGTTACGCCTAGGGTAAGGGCTCTATTAACCAGAAAGCCCTGAGTTCCAAGAACACAGCAGCTGCGAAGGACTAGCCAAGAAGAGCGCAAAAGTACCACAACATGCCTGCCTCCACAGCTTTTTCCTTGGGGACATGCCTAATTCCTGGCTGATTTGCCTTTCTCGTCTTAGGGTTGGGGTTCGGCCTAGGGCTAGGATTTTTAAAATCAGGAAGCCCTGAGTTCCAGGCACACTGCAGCTGTGAAAGGCATCCAAAAGGGAGTGCAAAAGTGCGACAACATGGCTGCTTTCACGGCTTTTTCCTTGGCAAGACGCCTAACATCAGGCTGATTTACCTTCCCAATGTTACTGTTAGGCTTAGGCCTAGGGCTAGGATTTTTAAAACTAGGAAGCCCTTAGCTCCAGGCACACTGCAGCTATTCAAGGCATCCCAAGGGGAGTACAAAAGTGCAACAACATGGCAGCTTTCACAGCTTTTTCCTTGGCACCATCCCTATACCTAGGCTGATTTATCTGCCTAGGGTTAGGGTTAGGGTTCAGCCTAGGGCTTGAATTTTTTTAACCAGGAAGCCCTGAGTTCCAGGCTTACTTCATCTGCCAAAGGCATCCCAAAGGGAGTGCAGAAGTGCCACAACATGGCTGCTTTCACGGCTTTCCCTTAGGAAGAACCCTAATACCTGGCTGATTTACCTTCCTAGGGTTACTGTTAGGCTTAGGCCTAGGACTTTTAAAACCAGGAAGCCCTGGGCTCCAGGCACACTGCAGCTGCAAAAGGCATCCCAAGGGGAGCGCAAAAGTGACGCAACTTGGCTGCCACCACTGATATTTCCATGAGAGCATCCTGAACCATAGGCTGATTTTCCTTCCTAGGGTTAAGGTTTGAGTTACGCCTAGGGTAAGGGCTCTATTAACCAGAAAGCCCTGAGTTCCAAGAACACAGCAGCTGCGAAGGACTAGCCAAGAAGAGCGCAAAAGTACCACAACATGCCTGCCTCCACAGCTTTTTCCTTGGGGACATGCCTAATTCCTGGCTGATTTGCCTTTCTCGTCTTAGGGTTGGGGTTCGGCCTAGGGCTAGGATTTTTAAAAGCAGGAAGCCCTGAGTTCCAGGCACACTGGAGCTGTGAAAGGCATCCAAAAGGGAGTGCAAAAGTGCCACAACATGGCTGCTTTCACGGCTTTTTCCTTGGCAAGAAGCCTAACATCAGGCTGATTTACTTTCCCAGGGTTACTGTTAGGCTTAGGCCTAGGGCTAGGATTTTTGAAACTAGGAAGCCCTGGGCTCCAGGCACACTGCAGCTGTTCAAGGCATCCCAAGGGGAGTACAAAAGTGCAACAACATGGCAGCTTTCACAGCTTTTTCCTTGGCACCATCCCTATACCTAGGCTGATTTATCTGCCTAGGGTTAGGGTTAGGGTTCAGCCTAGGGCTTGGATTTCTTTAACCAGGAAGCCCTGAGTTCCAGGCTTACTTCATCTGCCAAAGGCATCCCAAAGGGAGTGCAGAAGTGCCACAACATGGCTGCTTTCACGGCTTTTCCCTTAGGAAGAACACTAATACCTGGCTGATTTACCTTCCTAGGGTTACTGTTAGGCTTAGGCCTAGGACTTTTAAAACCAGGAAGCCCTGGGCTCCAGGCACACTGCAGCTGCAAAAGGCATCCCAAGGGGAGCGCAAAAGTGACGCAACTTGGCTGCCACCACTGATATTTCCATGGGAGCATCCTGAACCATAGGCTGATTTTCCTTCCTAGGGTTAAGGTTTGAGTTACGCCTAGGGTAAGGGTTCTATTAACCAGAAAGCCCTGAGTTCCAAGAACACAGCAGCTGCGAAGGACTAGCCAAGAAGAGCGCAAAAGTACCACAACATGCCTGCCTCCACAGCTTTTTCCTTGGGGACATGCCTAATTCCTGGCTGATTTGCCTTTCTCGTCTTAGGGTTGGGGTTCGGCCTAGGGCTAGGATTTTTAAAAGCAGGAAGCCCTGAGTTCCAGGCACACTGGAGCTGTGAAAGGCATCCAAAAGGGAGTGCAAAAGTGCCACAACATGGCTGCTTTCACGGCTTTTTCCTTGGCAAGAAGCCTAACATCAGGCTGATTTACTTTCCCAGGGTTACTGTTAGGCTTAGGCCTAGGGCTAGGATTTTTGAAACTAGGAAGCCTTGGGCTCCAGGCACACTGCAGCTGTTCAAGGCATCCCAAGGGGAGTACAAAAGTGCAACAACATGGCAGCTTTCACAGCTTTTTCCTTGGCACCATCCCTATACCTAGGCTGATTTATCTGCCTAGGGTTAGGGTTAGGGTTCAGCCTAGGGCTTGGATTTCTTTAACCAGGAAGCCCTGAGTTCCAGGCTTACTTCATCTGCCAAAGGCATCCCAAAGGGAGTGCAGAAGTGCCACAACATGGCTGCTTTCACGGCTTTTCCCTTAGGAAGAACCCTAATACCCGGCTGATTTACCTTCCTAGGGTTACTGTTAGGCTTAGGCCTAGGACTTTTAAAACCAGGAAGCCCTGGGCTCCAGGCACACTGCAGCTGCAAAAGGCATCCCAAGGGGAGCGCAAAAGTGACGCAACTTGGCTGCCACCACTGATATTTCCATGAGACCATCCCGAACCATAGGCTGATTTTCCTTCCTAGGGTTAAGGTTTGAGTTACGCCTAGGGTAAGGGCTCTATTAACCAGAAAGCCCTGAGTTCCAAGAACACAGCAGCTGCGAAGGACTAGCCAAGAAGAGCGCAAAAGTAGCACAACATGCCTGCCTCCACAGCTTTTTCCTTGGGGACATGCCTAATTCCTGGCTGATTTGCCTTTCTCGTCTTAGGGTTGGGGTTCGGCCTAGGGCTAGGATTTTTAAAAGCAGGAAGCCCTGAGTTCCAGGCACACTGGAGCTGTGAAAGGCATCCAAAAGGGAGTGCAAAAGTGCCACAACATGGCTGCTTTCACGGCTTTTTCCTTGGCAAGAAGCCTAACATCAGGCTGATTTACTTTCCCAGGGTTACTGTTAGGCTTAGGCCTAGGGCTAGGATTTTTGAAACTAGGAAGCCTTGGGCTCCAGGCACACTGCAGCTGTTCAAGGCATCCCAAGGGGAGTACAAAAGTGCAACAACATGGCAGCTTTCACAGCTTTTTCCTTGGCACCATCCCTATACCTAGGCTGATTTATCTGCCTAGGGTTAGGGTTAGGGTTCAGCCTAGGGCTTGGATTTCTTTAACCAGGAAGCCCTGAGTTCCAGGCTTACTTCATCTGCCAAAGGCATCCCAAAGGGAGTGCAGAAGTGCCACAACATGGCTGCTTTCACGGCTTTTCCCTTAGGAAGAACCCTAATACCCGGCTGATTTACCTTCCTAGGGTTACTGTTAGGCTTAGGCCTAGGACATTTAAAACCAGGAAGCCCTGGGCTCCAGGCACACTGCAGCTGCAAAAGGCATCCCAAGGGGAGCGCAAAAGTGACGCAACTTGGCTGCCACCACTGATATTTCCATGAGACCATCCCGAACCATAGGCTGATTTTCCTTCCTAGGGTTAAGGTTTGAGTTACGCCTAGGGTAAGGGCTCTATTAACCAGAAAGCCCTGAGTTCCAAGAACACAGCAGCTGCGAAGGACTAGCCAAGAAGAGCGCAAAAGTACCACAACATGCCTGCCTCCACAGCTTTTTCCTTGGGGACATGCCTAATTCCTGGCTGATTTGCCTTTCTCGTCTTAGGGTTGGGGTTCGGCCTAGGGCTAGGATTTTTAAAAGCAGGAAGCCCTGAGTTCCAGGCACACTGGAGCTGTGAAAGGCATCCAAAAGGGAGTGCAAAAGTGCCACAACATGGCTGCTTTCACGGCTTTTTCCTTGGCAAGAAGCCTAACATTAGGCTGATTTACTTTCCCAGGGTTACTGTTAGGCTTAGGCCTAGGGCTAGGATTTTTGAAACTAGGAAGCCCTGGGCTCCAGGCACACTGCAGCTGTTCAAGGCATCCCAAGGGGAGTACAAAAGTGCAACAACATGGCAGCTTTCACAGCTTTTTCCTTGGCACCATCCCTATACCTAGGCTGATTTATCTGCCTAGGGTTAGGGTTAGGGTTCAGCCTAGGGCTTGAATTTTTTTAACCAGGAAGCCCTGAGTTCCAGGCTTACTTCATCTGCCAAAGGCATCCCAAAGGGAGTGCAGAAGTGCCACAACATGGCTGCTTTCACGGCTTTTCCCTTAGGAAGAACCCTAATACCCGGCTGATTTACCTTCCTAGGGTTACTGTTAGGCTTAGGCCTAGGACTTTTAAAACCAGGAAGCCCTGGGCTCCAGGCACACTGCAGCTGCAAAAGGCATCCCAAGGGGAGCGCAAAAGTGACGCAACTTGGCTGCCACCACTGATATTTCCATGAGACCATCCCGAACCATAGGCTGATTTTCCTTCCTAGGGTAAAGGTTTGAGTTACGCCTAGGGTAAGGGCTCTATTAACCAGAAAGCCCTGAGTTCCAAGAACACAGCAGCTGCGAAGGACTAGCCAAGAAGAGCGCAAAAGTACCACAACATGCCTGCCTCCACAGCTTTTTCCTTGGGGACATGCCTAATTCCTGGCTGATTTGCCTTTCTCGTCTTAGGGTTGGGGTTCGGCCTAGGGCTAGGATTTTTAAAATCAGGAAGCCCTGAGTTCCAGGCACACTGCAGCTGTGAAAGGCATCCAAAAGGGAGTGCAAAAGTGCCACAACATGGCTGCTTTCACGGCTTTTTCCTTGGCAAGACGCCTAACATCAGGCTGATTTACCTTCCCAATGTTACTGTTAGGCTTAGGCCTAGGGCTAGGATTTTTAAAACTAGGAAGCCCTTAGCTCCAGGCACACTGCAGCTATTCAAGGCATCCCAAGGGGAGTACAAAAGTGCAACAACATGGCAGCTTTCACAGCTTTTTCCTTGGCACCATCCCTATACCTAGGCTGATTTATCTGCCTAGGGTTAGGGTTAGGGTTCAGCCTAGGGCTTGAATTTTTTTAACCAGGAAGCCCTGAGTTCCAGGCTTACTTCATCTGCCAAAGGCATCCCAAAGGGAGTGCAGAAGTGCCACAACATGGCTGCTTTCACGGCTTTCCCTTAGGAAGAACCCTAATACCTGGCTGATTTACCTTCCTAGGGTTACTGTTAGGCTTAGGCCTAGGACTTTTAAAACCAGGAAGCCCTGGGCTCCAGGCACACTGCAGCTGCAAAAGGCATCCCAAGGGGAGCGCAAAAGTGACGCAACTTGGCTGCCACCACTGATATTTCCATGAGAGCATCCTGAACCATAGGCTGATTTTCCTTCCTAGGGTTAAGGTTTGAGTTACGCCTAGGGTAAGGGCTCTATTAACCAGAAAGCCCTGAGTTCCAAGAACACAGCAGCTGCGAAGGACTAGCCAAGAAGAGCGCAAAAGTACCACAACATGCCTGCCTCCACAGCTTTTTCCTTGGGGACATGACTAATTCCTGGCTGATTTGCCTTTCTCGTCTTAGGGTTGGGGTTCGGCCTAGGGCTAGGATTTTTAAAAGCAGGAAGCCCTGAGTTCCAGGCACACTGGAGCTGTGAAAGGCATCCAAAAGGGAGTGCAAAAGTGCCACAACATGGCTGCTTTCACGGCTTTTTCCTTGGCAAGAAGCCTAACATCAGGCTGATTTACTTTCCCAGGGTTACTGTTAGGCTTAGGCCTAGGGCTAGGATTTTTGAAACTAGGAAGCCCTGGGCTCCAGGCACACTGCAGCTGTTCAAGGCATCCCAAGGGGAGTACAAAAGTGCAACAACATGGCAGCTTTCACAGCTTTTTCCTTGGTACCATCCCTATACCTAGGCTGATTTATCTGCCTAGGGTTAGGGTTAGGGTTCAGCCTAGGGCTTGGATTTCTTTAACCAGGAAGCCCTGAGTTCCAGGCTTACTTCATCTGCCAAAGGCATCCCAAAGGGAGTGCAGAAGTGCCACAACATGGCTGCTTTCACGGCTTTTCCCTTAGGAAGAACACTAATACCTGGCTGATTTACCTTCCTAGGGTTACTGTTAGGCTTAGGCCTAGGACTTTTAAAACCAGGAAGCCCTGGGCTCCAGGCACACTGCAGCTGCAAAAGGCATCCCAAGGGGAGCGCAAAAGTGACGCAACTTGGCTGCCACCACTGATATTTCCATGAGAGCATCCTGAACCATAGGCTGATTTTCCTTCCTAGGGTTAAGGTTTGAGTTACGCCTAGGGTAAGGCCTCTATTAACCAGAAAGCCCTGAGTTCCAAGAACACAGCAGCTGCGAAGGACTAGCCAAGAAGAGCGCAAAAGTACCACAACATGCCTGCCTCCACAGCTTTTTCCTTGGGGACATGCCTAATTCCTGGCTGATTTGCCTTTCTCGTCTTAGGGTTGGGGTTCGGCCTAGGGCTAGGATTTTTAAAAGCAGGAAGCCCTGAGTTCCAGGCACACTGGAGCTGTGAAAGGCATCCAAAAGGGAGTGCAAAAGTGCCACAACATGGCTGCTTTCACGGCTTTTTCCTTGGCAAGAAGCCTAACATCAGGCTGATTTACTTTCCCAGGGTTACTGTTAGGCTTAGGCCTAGGGCTAGGATTTTTGAAACTAGGAAGCCTTGGGCTCCAGGCACACTGCAGCTGTTCAAGGCATCCCAAGGGGAGTACAAAAGTGCAACAACATGGCAGCTTTCACAGCTTTTTCCTTGGCACCATCCCTATACCTAGGCTGATTTATCTGCCTAGGGTTAGGGTTAGGGTTCAGCCTAGGGCTTGGATTTCTTTAACCAGGAAGCCCTGAGTTCCAGGCTTACTTCATCTGCCAAAGGCATCCCAAAGGGAGTGCAGAAGTGCCACAACATGGCTGCTTTCACGGCTTTTCCCTTAGGAAGAACCCTAATACCCGGCTGATTTACCTTCCTAGGGTTACTGTTAGGCTTAGGCCTAGGACTTTTAAAACCAGGAAGCCCTGGGCTCCAGGCACACTGCAGCTGCAAAAGGCATCCCAAGGGGAGCGCAAAAGTGACGCAACTTGGCTGCCACCACTGATATTTCCATGAGACCATCCCGAACCATAGGCTGATTTTCCTTCCTAGGGTTAAGGTTTGAGTTACGCCTAGGGTAAGGGCTCTATTAACCAGAAAGCCCTGAGTTCCAAGAACACAGCAGCTGCGAAGGACTAGCCAAGAAGAGCGCAAAAGTAGCACAACATGCCTGCCTCCACAGCTTTTTCCTTGGGGACATGCCTAATTCCTGGCTGATTTGCCTTTCTCGTCTTAGGGTTGGGGTTCGGCCTAGGGCTAGGATTTTTAAAAGCAGGAAGCCCTGAGTTCCAGGCACACTGGAGCTGTGAAAGGCATCCAAAAGGGAGTGCAAAAGTGCCACAACATGGCTGCTTTCACGGCTTTTTCCTTGGCAAGAAGCCTAACATCAGGCTGATTTACTTTCCCAGGGTTACTGTTAGGCTTAGGCCTAGGGCTAGGATTTTTGAAACTAGGAAGCCTTGGGCTCCAGGCACACTGCAGCTGTTCAAGGCATCCCAAGGGGAGTACAAAAGTGCAACAACATGGCAGCTTTCACAGCTTTTTCCTTGGCACCATCCCTATACCTAGGCTGATTTATCTGCCTAGGGTTAGGGTTAGGGTTCAGCCTAGGGCTTGGATTTCTTTAACCAGGAAGCCCTGAGTTCCAGGCTTACTTCATCTGCCAAAGGCATCCCAAAGGGAGTGCAGAAGTGCCACAACATGGCTGCTTTCACGGCTTTTCCCTTAGGAAGAACCCTAATACCCGGCTGATTTACCTTCCTAGGGTTACTGTTAGGCTTAGGCCTAGGACATTTAAAACCAGGAAGCCCTGGGCTCCAGGCACACTGCAGCTGCAAAAGGCATCCCAAGGGGAGCGCAAAAGTGACGCAACTTGGCTGCCACCACTGATATTTCCATGAGACCATCCCGAACCATAGGCTGATTTTCCTTCCTAGGGTTAAGGTTTGAGTTACGCCTAGGGTAAGGGCTCTATTAACCAGAAAGCCCTGAGTTCCAAGAACACAGCAGCTGCGAAGGACTAGCCAAGAAGAGCGCAAAAGTACCACAACATGCCTGCCTCCACAGCTTTTTCCTTGGGGACATGCCTAATTCCTGGCTGATTTGCCTTTCTCGTCTTAGGGTTGGGGTTCGGCCTAGGGCTAGGATTTTTAAAAGCAGGAAGCCCTGAGTTCCAGGCACACTGGAGCTGTGAAAGGCATCCAAAAGGGAGTGCAAAAGTGCCACAACATGGCTGCTTTCACGGCTTTTTCCTTGGCAAGAAGCCTAACATTAGGCTGATTTACTTTCCCAGGGTTACTGTTAGGCTTAGGCCTAGGGCTAGGATTTTTGAAACTAGGAAGCCCTGGGCTCCAGGCACACTGCAGCTGTTCAAGGCATCCCAAGGGGAGTACAAAAGTGCAACAACATGGCAGCTTTCACAGCTTTTTCCTTGGCACCATCCCTATACCTAGGCTGATTTATCTGCCTAGGGTTAGGGTTAGGGTTCAGCCTAGGGCTTGAATTTTTTTAACCAGGAAGCCCTGAGTTCCAGGCTTACTTCATCTGCCAAAGGCATCCCAAAGGGAGTGCAGAAGTGCCACAACATGGCTGCTTTCACGGCTTTTCCCTTAGGAAGAACCCTAATACCCGGCTGATTTACCTTCCTAGGGTTACTGTTAGGCTTAGGCCTAGGACTTTTAAAACCAGGAAGCCCTGGGCTCCAGGCACACTGCAGCTGCAAAAGGCATCCCAAGGGGAGCGCAAAAGTGACGCAACTTGGCTGCCACCACTGATATTTCCATGAGACCATCCCGAACCATAGGCTGATTTTCCTTCCTAGGGTAAAGGTTTGAGTTACGCCTAGGGTAAGGGCTCTATTAACCAGAAAGCCCTGAGTTCCAAGAACACAGCAGCTGCGAAGGACTAGCCAAGAAGAGCGCAAAAGTACCACAACATGCCTGCCTCCACAGCTTTTTCCTTGGGGACATGCCTAATTCCTGGCTGATTTGCCTTTCTCGTCTTAGGGTTGGGGTTCGGCCTAGGGCTAGGATTTTTAAAATCAGGAAGCCCTGAGTTCCAGGCACACTGCAGCTGTGAAAGGCATCCAAAAGGGAGTGCAAAAGTGCCACAACATGGCTGCTTTCACGGCTTTTTCCTTGGCAAGACGCCTAACATCAGGCTGATTTACCTTCCCAATGTTACTGTTAGGCTTAGGCCTAGGGCTAGGATTTTTAAAACTAGGAAGCCCTTAGCTCCAGGCACACTGCAGCTATTCAAGGCATCCCAAGGGGAGTACAAAAGTGCAACAACATGGCAGCTTTCACAGCTTTTTCCTTGGCACCATCCCTATACCTAGGCTGATTTATCTGCCTAGGGTTAGGGTTAGGGTTCAGCCTAGGGCTTGAATTTTTTTAACCAGGAAGCCCTGAGTTCCAGGCTTACTTCATCTGCCAAAGGCATCCCAAAGGGAGTGCAGAAGTGCCACAACATGGCTGCTTTCACGGCTTTCCCTTAGGAAGAACCCTAATACCTGGCTGATTTACCTTCCTAGGGTTACTGTTAGGCTTAGGCCTAGGACTTTTAAAACCAGGAAGCCCTGGGCTCCAGGCACACTGCAGCTGCAAAAGGCATCCCAAGGGGAGCGCAAAAGTGACGCAACTTGGCTGCCACCACTGATATTTCCATGAGAGCATCCTGAACCATAGGCTGATTTTCCTTCCTAGGGTTAAGGTTTGAGTTACGCCTAGGGTAAGGGCTCTATTAACCAGAAAGCCCTGAGTTCCAAGAACACAGCAGCTGCGAAGGACTAGCCAAGAAGAGCGCAAAAGTACCACAACATGCCTGCCTCCACAGCTTTTTCCTTGGGGACATGACTAATTCCTGGCTGATTTGCCTTTCTCGTCTTAGGGTTGGGGTTCGGCCTAGGGCTAGGATTTTTAAAAGCAGGAAGCCCTGAGTTCCAGGCACACTGGAGCTGTGAAAGGCATCCAAAAGGGAGTGCAAAAGTGCCACAACATGGCTGCTTTCACGGCTTTTTCCTTGGCAAGAAGCCTAACATCAGGCTGATTTACTTTCCCAGGGTTACTGTTAGGCTTAGGCCTAGGGCTAGGATTTTTGAAACTAGGAAGCCCTGGGCTCCAGGCACACTGCAGCTGTTCAAGGCATCCCAAGGGGAGTACAAAAGTGCAACAACATGGCAGCTTTCACAGCTTTTTCCTTGGTACCATCCCTATACCTAGGCTGATTTATCTGCCTAGGGTTAGGGTTAGGGTTCAGCCTAGGGCTTGGATTTCTTTAACCAGGAAGCCCTGAGTTCCAGGCTTACTTCATCTGCCAAAGGCATCCCAAAGGGAGTGCAGAAGTGCCACAACATGGCTGCTTTCACGGCTTTTCCCTTAGGAAGAACACTAATACCTGGCTGATTTACCTTCCTAGGGTTACTGTTAGGCTTAGGCCTAGGACTTTTAAAACCAGGAAGCCCTGGGCTCCAGGCACACTGCAGCTGCAAAAGGCATCCCAAGGGGAGCGCAAAAGTGACGCAACTTGGCTGCCACCACTGATATTTCCATGAGAGCATCCTGAACCATAGGCTGATTTTCCTTCCTAGGGTTAAGGTTTGAGTTACGCCTAGGGTAAGGCCTCTATTAACCAGAAAGCCCTGAGTTCCAAGAACACAGCAGCTGCGAAGGACTAGCCAAGAAGAGCGCAAAAGTACCACAACATGCCTGCCTCCACAGCTTTTTCCTTGGGGACATGCCTAATTCCTGGCTGATTTGCCTTTCTCGTCTTAGGGTTGGGGTTCGGCCTAGGGCTAGGATTTTTAAAAGCAGGAAGCCCTGAGTTCCAGGCACACTGGAGCTGTGAAAGGCATCCAAAAGGGAGTGCAAAAGTGCCACAACATGGCTGCTTTCACGGCTTTTTCCTTGGCAAGAAGCCTAACATCAGGCTGATTTACTTTCCCAGGGTTACTGTTAGGCTTAGGCCTAGGGCTAGGATTTTTGAAACTAGGAAGCCTTGGGCTCCAGGCACACTGCAGCTGTTCAAGGCATCCCAAGGGGAGTACAAAAGTGCAACAACATGGCAGCTTTCACAGCTTTTTCCTTGGCACCATCCCTATACCTAGGCTGATTTATCTGCCTAGGGTTAGGGTTAGGGTTCAGCCTAGGGCTTGGATTTCTTTAACCAGGAAGCCCTGAGTTCCAGGCTTACTTCATCTGCCAAAGGCATCCCAAAGGGAGTGCAGAAGTGCCACAACATGGCTGCTTTCACGGCTTTTCCCTTAGGAAGAACCCTAATACCCGGCTGATTTACCTTCCTAGGGTTACTGTTAGGCTTAGGCCTAGGACTTTTAAAACCAGGAAGCCCTGGGCTCCAGGCACACTGCAGCTGCAAAAGGCATCCCAAGGGGAGCGCAAAAGTGACGCAACTTGGCTGCCACCACTGATATTTCCATGAGACCATCCCGAACCATAGGCTGATTTTCCTTCCTAGGGTTAAGGTTTGAGTTACGCCTAGGGTAAGGCCTCTATTAACCAGAAAGCCCTGAGTTCCAAGAACACAGCAGCTGCGAAGGACTAGCCAAGAAGAGCGCAAAAGTACCACAACATGCCTGCCTCCACAGCTTTTTCCTTGGGGACATGCCTAATTCCTGGCTGATTTGCCTTTCTCGTCTTAGGGTTGGGGTTCGGCCTAGGGCTAGGATTTTTAAAAGCAGGAAGCCCTGAGTTCCAGGCACACTGGAGCTGTGAAAGGCATCCAAAAGGGAGTGCAAAAGTGCCACAACATGGCTGCTTTCACGGCTTTTTCCTTGGCAAGAAGCCTAACATCAGGCTGATTTACTTTCCCAGGGTTACTGTTAGGCTTAGGCCTAGGGCTAGGATTTTTGAAACTAGGAAGCCTTGGGCTCCAGGCACACTGCAGCTGTTCAAGGCATCCCAAGGGGAGTACAAAAGTGCAACAACATGGCAGCTTTCACAGCTTTTTCCTTGGTACCATCCCTATACCTAGGCTGATTTATCTGCCTAGGGTTAGGGTTAGGGTTCAGCCTAGGGCTTGGATTTCTTTAACCAGGAAGCCCTGAGTTCCAGGCTTACTTCATCTGCCAAAGGCATCCCAAAGGGAGTGCAGAAGTGCCACAACATGGCTGCTTTCACGGCTTTTCCCTTAGGAAGAACCCTAATACCCGGCTGATTTACCTTCCTAGGGTTACTGTTAGGCTTAGGCCTAGGACTTTTAAAACCAGGAAGCCCTGGGCTCCAGGCACACTGCAGCTGCAAAAGGCATCCCAAGGGGAGCGCAAAAGTGACGCAACTTGGCTGCCACCACTGATATTTCCATGAGACCATCCCGAACCATAGGCTGATTTTCCTTCCTAGGGTTAAGGTTTGAGTTACGCCTAGGGTAAGGCCTCTATTAACCAGAAAGCCCTGAGTTCCAAGAACACAGCAGCTGCGAAGGACTAGCCAAGAAGAGCGCAAAAGTACCACAACATGCCTGCCTCCACAGCTTTTTCCTTGGGGACATGCCTAATTCCTGGCTGATTTGCCTTTCTCGTCTTAGGGTTGGGGTTCGGCCTAGGGCTAGGATTTTTAAAAGCAGGAAGCCCTGAGTTCCAGGCACACTGGAGCTGTGAAAGGCATCCAAAAGGGAGTGCAAAAGTGCCACAACATGGCTGCTTTCACGGCTTTTTCCTTGGCAAGAAGCCTAACATCAGGCTGATTTACTTTCCCAGGGTTACTGTTAGGCTTAGGCCTAGGGCTAGGATTTTTGAAACTAGGAAGCCTTGGGCTCCAGGCACACTGCAGCTGTTCAAGGCATCCCAAGGGGAGTACAAAAGTGCAACAACATGGCAGCTTTCACAGCTTTTTCCTTGGCACCATCCCTATACCTAGGCTGATTTATCTGCCTAGGGTTAGGGTTAGGGTTCAGCCTAGGGCTTGGATTTCTTTAACCAGGAAGCCCTGAGTTCCAGGCTTACTTCATCTGCCAAAGGCATCCCAAAGGGAGTGCAGAAGTGCCACAACATGGCTGCTTTCACGGCTTTTCCCTTAGGAAGAACCCTAATACCCGGCTGATTTACCTTCCTAGGGTTACTGTTAGGCTTAGGCCTAGGACATTTAAAACCAGGAAGCCCTGGGCTCCAGGCACACTGCAGCTGCAAAAGGCATCCCAAGGGGAGCGCAAAAGTGACGCAACTTGGCTGCCACCACTGATATTTCCATGAGACCATCCCGAACCATAGGCTGATTTTCCTTCCTAGGGTTAAGGTTTGAGTTACGCCTAGGGTAAGGCCTCTATTAACCAGAAAGCCCTGAGTTCCAAGAACACAGCAGCTGCGAAGGACTAGCCAAGAAGAGCGCAAAAGTACCACAACATGCCTGCCTCCACAGCTTTTTCCTTGGGGACATGCCTAATTCCTGGCTGATTTGCCTTTCTCGTCTTAGGGTTGGGGTTCGGCCTAGGGCTAGGATTTTTAAAAGCAGGAAGCCCTGAGTTCCAGGCACACTGGAGCTGTGAAAGGCATCCAAAAGGGAGTGCAAAAGTGCCACAACATGGCTGCTTTCACGGCTTTTTCCTTGGCAAGAAGCCTAACATCAGGCTGATTTACTTTCCCAGGGTTACTGTTAGGCTTAGGCCTAGGGCTAGGATTTTTGAAACTAGGAAGCCCTTAGCTCCAGGCACACTGCAGCTGTTCAAGGCATCCCAAGGGGAGTACAAAAGTGCAACAACATGGCAGCTTTCACAGCTTTTTCCTTGGCACCATCCCTATACCTAGGCTGATTTATCTGCCTAGGGTTAGGGTTAGGGTTCAGCCTAGGGCTTGAATTTTTTTAACCAGGAAGCCCTGAGTTCCAGGCTTACTTCATCTGCCAAAGGCATCCCAAAGGGAGTGCAGAAGTGCCACAACATGGCTGCTTTCACGGCTTTTCCCTTAGGAAGAACCCTAATACCCGGCTGATTTACCTTCCTAGGGTTACTGTTAGGCTTAGGCCTAGGACTTTTAAAACCAGGAAGCCCTGGGCTCCAGGCACACTGCAGCTGCAAAAGGCATCCCAAGGGGAGCGCAAAAGTGACGCAACTTGGCTGCCACCACTGATATTTCCATGAGACCATCCCGAACCATAGGCTGATTTTCCTTCCTAGGGTTAAGGTTTGAGTTACGCCTAGGGTAAGGCCTCTATTAACCAGAAAGCCCTGAGTTCCAAGAACACAGCAGCTGCGAAGGACTAGCCAAGAAGAGCGCAAAAGTACCACAACATGCCTGCCTCCACAGCTTTTTCCTTGGGGACATGCCTAATTCCTGGCTGATTTGCCTTTCTCGTCTTAGGGTTGGGGTTCGGCCTAGGGCTAGGATTTTTAAAAGCAGGAAGCCCTGAGTTCCAGGCACACTGGAGCTGTGAAAGGCATCCAAAAGGGAGTGCAAAAGTGCCACAACATGGCTGCTTTCACGGCTTTTTCCTTGGCAAGAAGCCTAACATCAGGCTGATTTACTTTCCCAGGGTTACTGTTAGGCTTAGGCCTAGGGCTAGGATTTTTGAAACTAGGAAGCCCTTAGCTCCAGGCACACTGCAGCTGTTCAAGGCATCCCAAGGGGAGTACAAAAGTGCAACAACATGGCAGCTTTCACAGCTTTTTCCTTGGCACCATCCCTATACCTAGGCTGATTTATCTGCCTAGGGTTAGGGTTAGGGTTCAGCCTAGGGCTTGGATTTCTTTAACCAGGAAGCCCTGAGTTCCAGGCTTACTTCATCTGCCAAAGGCATCCCAAAGGGAGTGCAGAAGTGCCACAACATGGCTGCTTTCACGGCTTTTCCCTTAGGAAGAACCCTAATACCCGGCTGATTTACCTTCCTAGGGTTACTGTTAGGCTTAGGCCTAGGACTTTTAAAACCAGGAAGCCCTGGGCTCCAGGCACACTGCAGCTGCAAAAGGCATCCCAAGGGGAGCGCAAAAGTGACGCAACTTGGCTGCCACCACTGATATTTCCATGAGACCATCCCGAACCATAGGCTGATTTTCCTTCCTAGGGTTAAGGTTTGAGTTACGCCTAGGGTAAGGCCTCTATTAACCAGAAAGCCCTGAGTTCCAAGAACACAGCAGCTGCGAAGGACTAGCCAAGAAGAGCGCAAAAGTACCACAACATGCCTGCCTCCACAGCTTTTTCCTTGGGGACATGCCTAATTCCTGGCTGACTTGCCTTTCTCGTCTTAGGGTTGGGGTTCGGCCTAGGGCTAGGATTTTTAAAAGCAGGAAGCCCTGAGTTCCAGGCACACTGGAGCTGTGAAAGGCATCCAAAAGGGAGTGCAAAAGTGCCACAACATGGCTGCTTTCACGGCTTTTTCCTTGGCAAGAAGCCTAACATCAGGCTGATTTACTTTCCCAGGGTTACTGTTAGGCTTAGGCCTAGGGCTAGGATTTTTGAAACTAGGAAGCCTTGGGCTCCAGGCACACTGCAGCTGTTCAAGGCATCCCAAGGGGAGTACAAAAGTGCAACAACATGGCAGCTTTCACAGCTTTTTCCTTGGCACCATCCCTATACCTAGGCTGATTTATCTGCCTAGGGTTAGGGTTAGGGTTCAGCCTAGGGCTTGGATTTCTTTAACCAGGAAGCCCTGAGTTCCAGGCTTACTTCATCTGCCAAAGGCATCCCAAAGGGAGTGCAGAAGTGCCACAACATGGCTGCTTTCACGGCTTTTCCCTTAGGAAGAACCCTAATACCCGGCTGATTTACCTTCCTAGGGTTACTGTTAGGCTTAGGCCTAGGACATTTAAAACCAGGAAGCCCTGGGCTCCAGGCACACTGCAGCTGCAAAAGGCATCCCAAGGGGAGCGCAAAAGTGACGCAACTTGGCTGCCACCACTGATATTTCCATGAGACCATCCCGAACCATAGGCTGATTTTCCTTCCTAGGGTTAAGGTTTGAGTTACGCCTAGGGTAAGGCCTCTATTAACCAGAAAGCCCTGAGTTCCAAGAACACAGCAGCTGCGAAGGACTAGCCAAGAAGAGCGCAAAAGTACCACAACATGCCTGCCTCCACAGCTTTTTCCTTGGGGACATGCCTAATTCCTGGCTGATTTGCCTTTCTCGTCTTAGGGTTGGGGTTCGGCCTAGGGCTAGGATTTTTAAAAGCAGGAAGCCCTGAGTTCCAGGCACACTGGAGCTGTGAAAGGCATCCAAAAGGGAGTGCAAAAGTGCCACAACATGGCTGCTTTCACGGCTTTTTCCTTGGCAAGAAGCCTAACATCAGGCTGATTTACTTTCCCAGGGTTACTGTTAGGCTTAGGCCTAGGGCTAGGATTTTTGAAACTAGGAAGCCCTTAGCTCCAGGCACACTGCAGCTGTTCAAGGCATCCCAAGGGGAGTACAAAAGTGCAACAACATGGCAGCTTTCACAGCTTTTTCCTTGGCACCATCCCTATACCTAGGCTGATTTATCTGCCTAGGGTTAGGGTTAGGGTTCAGCCTAGGGCTTGAATTTTTTTAACCAGGAAGCCCTGAGTTCCAGGCTTACTTCATCTGCCAAAGGCATCCCAAAGGGAGTGCAGAAGTGCCACAACATGGCTGCTTTCACGGCTTTTCCCTTAGGAAGAACCCTAATACCCGGCTGATTTACCTTCCTAGGGTTACTGTTAGGCTTAGGCCTAGGACTTTTAAAACCAGGAAGCCCTGGGCTCCAGGCACACTGCAGCTGCAAAAGGCATCCCAAGGGGAGCGCAAAAGTGACGCAACTTGGCTGCCACCACTGATATTTCCATGAGACCATCCCGAACCATAGGCTGATTTTCCTTCCTAGGGTTAAGGTTTGAGTTACGCCTAGGGTAAGGGCTCTATTAACCAGAAAGCCCTGAGTTCCAAGAACACAGCAGCTGCGAAGGACTAGCCAAGAAGAGCGCAAAAGTACCACAACATGCCTGCCTCCACAGCTTTTTCCTTGGGGACATGCCTAATTCCTGGCTGATTTGCCTTTCTCGTCTTAGGGTTGGGGTTCGGCCTAGGGCTAGGATTTTTAAAATCAGGAAGCCCTGAGTTCCAGGCACACTGGAGCTGTGAAAGGCATCCAAAAGGGAGTGCAAAAGTGCCACAACATGGCTGCTTTCACGGCTTTTTCCTTGGCAAGACGCCTAACATCAGGCTGATTTACCTTCCCAATGTTACTGTTAGGCTTAGGCCTAGGGCTAGGATTTTTAAAACTAGGAAGCCCTTAGCTCCAGGCACACTGCAGCTATTCAAGGCATCCCAAGGGGAGTACAAAAGTGCAACAACATGGCAGCTTTCACAGCTTTTTCCTTGGCACCATCCCTATACCTAGGCTGATTTATCTGCCTAGGGTTAGGGTTAGGGTTCAGCCTAGGGCTTGAATTTTTTTAACCAGGAAGCCCTGAGTTCCAGGCTTACTTCATCTGCCAAAGGCATCCCAAAGGGAGTGCAGAAGTGCCACAACATGGCTGCTTTCACGGCTTTTCCCTTAGGAAGAACCCTAATACCCGGCTGATTTACCTTCCTAGGGTTACTGTTAGGCTTAGGCCTAGGACTTTTAAAACCAGGAAGCCCTGGGCTCCAGGCACACTGCAGCTGCGAAAGGCATCCCAAGGGGAGCGCAAAAGTGACGCAACTTGGCTGCCACCACTGATATTTCCATGAGACCATCCCGAACCATAGGTTGATTTTCCTTCCTAGGGTTAAGGTTTGAGTTACGCCTAGGGTAAGGGCTCTATTAACCAGAAAGCCCTGAGTTCCAAGAACACAGCAGCTGCGAAGGACTAGCCAAGAAGAGCGCAAAAGTACCACAACATGCCTGCCTCCACAGCTTTTTCCTTGGGGACATGCCTAATTCCTGGCTGATTTGCCTTTCTCGTCTTAGGGTTGGGGTTCGGCCTAGGGCTAGGATTTTTAAAAGCAGGAAGCCCTGAGTTCCAGGCACACTGGAGCTGTGAAAGGCATCCAAAAGGGAGTGCAAAAGTGCCACAACATGGCTGCTTTCACGGCTTTTTCCTTGGCAAGAAGCCTAACACCAGGCTGACATACTTTCCCAGGGTTACTGTTAGGCTTAGGCCTAGGGCTAGGATTTTTGAAACTAGGAAGCCTTGGGCTCCAGGCACACTGCAGCTGTTCAAGGCATCCCAAGGGGAGTACAAAAGTGCAACAACATGGCAGCTTTCACAGCTTTTTCCTTGGCACCATCCCTATACCTAGGCTGATTTATCTGCCTAGGGTTAGGGTTAGGGTTCAGCCTAGGGCTTGGATTTCTTTAACCAGGAAGCCCTGAGTTCCAGGCTTACTTCATCTGCCAAAGGCATCCCAAAGGGAGTGCAGAAGTGCCACAACATGGCTGCTTTCACGGCTTTTCCCTTAGGAAGAACCCTAATACCCGGCTGATTTACCTTCCTAGGGTTACTGTTAGGCTTAGGCCTAGGACTTTTAAAACCAGGAAGCCCTGGGCTCCAGGCACACTGCAGCTGCAAAAGGCATCCCAAGGGGAGCGCAAAAGTGACGCAACTTGGCTGCCACCACTGATATTTCCATGAGACCATCCCGAACCATAGGCTGATTTTCCTTCCTAGGGTTAAGGTTTGAGTTACGCCTAGGGTAAGGCCTCTATTAACCAGAAAGCCCTGAGTTCCAAGAACACAGCAGCTGCGAAGGACTAGCCAAGAAGAGCGCAAAAGTACCACAACATGCCTGCCTCCACAGCTTTTTCCTTGGGGACATGCCTAATTCCTGGCTGATTTGCCTTTCTCGTCTTAGGGTTGGGGTTCGGCCTAGGGCTAGGATTTTTAAAAGCAGGAAGCCCTGAGTTCCAGGCACACTGGAGCTGTGAAAGGCATCCAAAAGGGAGTGCAAAAGTGCCACAACATGGCTGCTTTCACGGCTTTTTCCTTGGCAAGAAGCCTAACATCAGGCTGATTTACTTTCCCAGGGTTACTGTTAGGCTTAGGCCTAGGGCTAGGATTTTTGAAACTAGGAAGCCTTGGGCTCCAGGCACACTGCAGCTGTTCAAGGCATCCCAAGGGGAGTACAAAAGTGCAACAACATGGCAGCTTTCACAGCTTTTTCCTTGGCACCATCCCTATACCTAGGCTGATTTATCTGCCTAGGGTTAGGGTTAGGGTTCAGCCTAGGGCTTGGATTTCTTTAACCAGGAAGCCCTGAGTTCCAGGCTTACTTCATCTGCCAAAGGCATCCCAAAGGGAGTGCAGAAGTGCCACAACATGGCTGCTTTCACGGCTTTTCCCTTAGGAAGAACCCTAATACCCGGCTGATTTACCTTCCTAGGGTTACTGTTAGGCTTAGGCCTAGGACATTTAAAACCAGGAAGCCCTGGGCTCCAGGCACACTGCAGCTGCAAAAGGCATCCCAAGGGGAGCGCAAAAGTGACGCAACTTGGCTGCCACCACTGATATTTCCATGAGACCATCCCGAACCATAGGCTGATTTTCCTTCCTAGGGTTAAGGTTTGAGTTACGCCTAGGGTAAGGCCTCTATTAACCAGAAAGCCCTGAGTTCCAAGAACACAGCAGCTGCGAAGGACTAGCCAAGAAGAGCGCAAAAGTACCACAACATGCCTGCCTCCACAGCTTTTTCCTTGGGGACATGCCTAATTCCTGGCTGATTTGCCTTTCTCGTCTTAGGGTTGGGGTTCGGCCTAGGGCTAGGATTTTTAAAAGCAGGAAGCCCTGAGTTCCAGGCACACTGGAGCTGTGAAAGGCATCCAAAAGGGAGTGCAAAAGTGCCACAACATGGCTGCTTTCACGGCTTTTTCCTTGGCAAGAAGCCTAACATCAGGCTGATTTACTTTCCCAGGGTTACTGTTAGGCTTAGGCCTAGGGCTAGGATTTTTGAAACTAGGAAGCCCTTAGCTCCAGGCACACTGCAGCTGTTCAAGGCATCCCAAGGGGAGTACAAAAGTGCAACAACATGGCAGCTTTCACAGCTTTTTCCTTGGCACCATCCCTATACCTAGGCTGATTTATCTGCCTAGGGTTAGGGTTAGGGTTCAGCCTAGGGCTTGAATTTTTTTAACCAGGAAGCCCTGAGTTCCAGGCTTACTTCATCTGCCAAAGGCATCCCAAAGGGAGTGCAGAAGTGCCACAACATGGCTGCTTTCACGGCTTTTCCCTTAGGAAGAACCCTAATACCCGGCTGATTTACCTTCCTAGGGTTACTGTTAGGCTTAGGCCTAGGACATTTAAAACCAGGAAGCCCTGGGCTCCAGGCACACTGCAGCTGCAAAAGGCATCCCAAGGGGAGCGCAAAAGTGACGCAACTTGGCTGCCACCACTGATATTTCCATGAGACCATCCCGAACCATAGGCTGATTTTCCTTCCTAGGGTTAAGGTTTGAGTTACGCCTAGGGTAAGGCCTCTATTAACCAGAAAGCCCTGAGTTCCAAGAACACAGCAGCTGCGAAGGACTAGCCAAGAAGAGCGCAAAAGTACCACAACATGCCTGCCTCCACAGCTTTTTCCTTGGGGACATGCCTAATTCCTGGCTGATTTGCCTTTCTCGTCTTAGGGTTGGGGTTCGGCCTAGGGCTAGGATTTTTAAAAGCAGGAAGCCCTGAGTTCCAGGCACACTGGAGCTGTGAAAGGCATCCAAAAGGGAGTGCAAAAGTGCCACAACATGGCTGCTTTCACGGCTTTTTCCTTGGCAAGAAGCCTAACATCAGGCTGATTTACTTTCCCAGGGTTACTGTTAGGCTTAGGCCTAGGGCTAGGATTTTTGAAACTAGGAAGCCCTTAGCTCCAGGCACACTGCAGCTGTTCAAGGCATCCCAAGGGGAGTACAAAAGTGCAACAACATGGCAGCTTTCACAGCTTTTTCCTTGGCACCATCCCTATACCTAGGCTGATTTATCTGCCTAGGGTTAGGGTTAGGGTTCAGCCTAGGGCTTGAATTTTTTTAACCAGGAAGCCCTGAGTTCCAGGCTTACTTCATCTGCCAAAGGCATCCCAAAGGGAGTGCAGAAGTGCCACAACATGGCTGCTTTCACGGCTTTTCCCTTAGGAAGAACCCTAATACCCGGCTGATTTACCTTCCTAGGGTTACTGTTAGGCTTAGGCCTAGGACTTTTAAAACCAGGAAGCCCTGGGCTCCAGGCACACTGCAGCTGCAAAAGGCATCCCAAGGGGAGCGCAAAAGTGACGCAACTTGGCTGCCACCACTGATATTTCCATGAGACCATCCCGAACCATAGGCTGATTTTCCTTCCTAGGGTTAAGGTTTGAGTTACGCCTAGGGTAAGGGCTCTATTAACCAGAAAGCCCTGAGTTCCATGAACACAGCAGCTGCGAAGGACTAGCCAAGAAGAGCGCAAAAGTACCACAACATGCCTGCCTCCACAGCTTTTTCCTTGGGGACATGCCTAATTCCTGGCTGATTTGCCTTTCTCGTCTTAGGGTTGGGGTTCGGCCTAGGGCTAGGATTTTTAAAAGCAGGAAGCCCTGAGTTCCAGGCACACTGGAGCTGTGAAAGGCATCCAAAAGGGAGTGCAAAAGTGCCACAACATGGCTGCTTTCACGGCTTTTTCCTTGGCAAGAAGGCTAACATCAGGCTGATTTACTTTCCCAGGGTTACTGTTAGGCTTAGGCCTAGGGCTAGGATTTTTGAAACTAGGAAGCCCTTAGCTCCAGGCACACTGCAGCTGTTCAAGGCATCCCAAGGGGAGTACAAAAGTGCAACAACATGGCAGCTTTCACAGCTTTTTCCTTGGCACCATCCCTATACCTAGGCTGATTTATCTGCCTAGGGTTAGGGTTAGGGTTCAGCCTAGGGCTTGGATTTCTTTAACCAGGAAGCCCTGAGTTCCAGGCTTACTTCATCTGCCAAAGGCATCCCAAAGGGAGTGCAGAAGTGCCACAACATGGCTGCTTTCACGGCTTTTCCCTTAGGAAGAACCCTAATACCCGGCTGATTTACCTTCCTAGGGTTACTGTTAGGCTTAGGCCTAGGACATTTAAAACCAGGAAGCCCTGGGCTCCAGGCACACTGCAGCTGCAAAAGGCATCCCAAGGGGAGCGCAAAAGTGACGCAACTTGGCTGCCACCACTGATATTTCCATGAGACCATCCCGAACCATAGGCTGATTTTCCTTCCTAGGGTTAAGGTTTGAGTTACGCCTAGGGTAAGGCCTCTATTAACCAGAAAGCCCTGAGTTCCAAGAACACAGCAGCTGCGAAGGACTAGCCAAGAAGAGCGCAAAAGTACCACAACATGCCTGCCTCCACAGCTTTTTCCTTGGGGACATGCCTAATTCCTGGCTGATTTGCCTTTCTCGTCTTAGGGTTGGGGTTCGGCCTAGGGCTAGGATTTTTAAAAGCAGGAAGCCCTGAGTTCCAGGCACACTGGAGCTGTGAAAGGCATCCAAAAGGGAGTGCAAAAGTGCCACAACATGGCTGCTTTCACGGCTTTTTCCTTGGCAAGAAGCCTAACATCAGGCTGATTTACTTTCCCAGGGTTACTGTTAGGCTTAGGCCTAGGGCTAGGATTTTTGAAACTAGGAAGCCCTTAGCTCCAGGCACACTGCAGCTGTTCAAGGCATCCCAAGGGGAGTACAAAAGTGCAACAACATGGCAGCTTTCACAGCTTTTTCCTTGGCACCATCCCTATACCTAGGCTGATTTATCTGCCTAGGGTTAGGGTTAGGGTTCAGCCTAGGGCTTGAATTTTTTTAACCAGGAAGCCCTGAGTTCCAGGCTTACTTCATCTGCCAAAGGCATCCCAAAGGGAGTGCAGAAGTGCCACAACATGGCTGCTTTCACGGCTTTTCCCTTAGGAAGAACCCTAATACCCGGCTGATTTACCTTCCTAGGGTTACTGTTAGGCTTAGGCCTAGGACTTTTAAAACCAGGAAGCCCTGGCCTCCAGGCACACTGCAGCTGCAAAAGACATCCCAAGGGGAGCGCAAAAGTGACGCAACTTGGCTGCCACCACTGATATTTCCATGAGACCATCCCGAACCATAGGCTGATTTTCCTTCCTAGGGTTAAGGTTTGAGTTACGCCTAGGGTAAGGGCTCTATTAACCAGAAAGCCCTGAGTTCCAAGAACACAGCAGCTGCGAAGGACTAGCCAAGAAGAGCGCAAAAGTAGCACAACATGCCTGCCTCCACAGCTTTTTCCTTGGGGACATGCCTAATTCCTGGCTGATTTGCCTTTCTCGTCTTAGGGTTGGGGTTCGGCCTAGGGCTAGGATTTTTAAAAGCAGGAAGCCCTGAGTTCCAGGCACACTGGAGCTGTGAAAGGCATCCAAAAGGGAGTGCAAAAGTGCCACAACATGGCTGCTTTCACGGCTTTTTCCTTGGCAAGACGCCTAACATCAGGCTGATTTACCTTCCCAATGTTACTGTTAGGCTTAGGCCTAGGGCTAGGATTTTTAAAACTAGGAAGCCCTTAGCTCCAGGCACACTGCAGCTATTCAAGGCATCCCAAGGGGAGTACAAAAGTGCAACAACATGGCAGCTTTCACAGCTTTTTCCTTGGCACCATCCCTATACCTAGGCTGATTTATCTGCCTAGGGTTAGGGTTAGGGTTCAGCCTAGGGCTTGAATTTTTTTAACCAGGAAGCCCTGAGTTCCAGGCTTACTTCATCTGCCAAAGGCATCCCAAAGGGAGTGCAGAAGTGCCACAACATGGCTGCTTTCACGGCTTTTCCCTTAGGAAGAACCCTAATACCCGGCTGATTTACCTTCCTAGGGTTACTGTTAGGCTTAGGCCTAGGACTTTTAAAACCAGGAAGCCCTGGGCTCCAGGCACACTGCAGCTGCGAAAGGCATCCCAAGGGGAGCGCAAAAGTGACGCAACTTGGCTGCCACCACTGATATTTCCATGAGACCATCCCGAACCATAGGTTGATTTTCCTTCCTAGGGTTAAGGTTTGAGTTACGCCTAGGGTAAGGGCTCTATTAACCAGAAAGCCCTGAGTTCCAAGAACACAGCAGCTGCGAAGGACTAGCCAAGAAGAGCGCAAAAGTACCACAACATGCCTGCCTCCACAGCTTTTTCCTTGGGGACATGCCTAATTCCTGGCTGATTTGCCTTTCTCGTCTTAGGGTTGGGGTTCGGCCTAGGGCTAGGATTTTTAAAAGCAGGAAGCCCTGAGTTCCAGGCACACTGGAGCTGTGAAAGGCATCCAAAAGGGAGTGCAAAAGTGCCACAACATGGCTGCTTTCACGGCTTTTTCCTTGGCAAGAAGCCTAACACCAGGCTGACATACTTTCCCAGGGTTACTGTTAGGCTTAGGCCTAGGGCTAGGATTTTTGAAACTAGGAAGCCCTGGGCTCCAGGCACACTGCAGCTGTTCAAGGCATCCCAAGGGGAGTACAAAAGTGCAACAACATGGCAGCTTTCACAGCTTTTTCCTTGGCACCATCCCTATACCTAGGCTGATTTATCTGCCTAGGGTTAGGGTTAGGGTTCAGCCTAGGGCTTGGATTTCTTTAACCAGGAAGCCCTGAGTTCCAGGCTTACTTCATCTGCCAAAGGCATCCCAAAGGGAGTGCAGAAGTGCCACAACATGGCTGCTTTCACGGCTTTTCCCTTAGGAAGAACCCTAATACCTGGCTGATTTACCTTCCTAGGGTTACTGTTAGGCTTAGGCCTAGGACTTTTAAAACCAGGAAGCCCTGGGCTCCAGGCACACTGCAGCTGCGAAAGGCATCCCAAGGGGAGCGCAAAAGTGACGCAACTTGGCTGCCACCACTGATATTTCCATGAGACCATCCCGAACCATAGGTTGATTTTCCTTCCTAGGGTTAAGGTTTGAGTTACGCCTAGGGTAAGGGCTCTATTAACCAGAAAGCCCTGAGTTCCAAGAACACAGCAGCTGCGAAGGACTAGCCAAGAAGAGCGCAAAAGTACCACAACATGCCTGCCTCCACAGCTTTTTCCTTGGGGACATGCCTAATTCCTGGCTGATTTGCCTTTCTCGTCTTAGGGTTGGGGTTCGGCCTAGGGCTAGGATTTTTAAAAGCAGGAAGCCCTGAGTTCCAGGCACACTGGAGCTGTGAAAGGCATCCAAAAGGGAGTGCAAAAGTGCCACAAAATGGCTGCTTTCACGGCTTTTTCCTTGGCAAGAAGCCTAACACCAGGCTGACATACTTTCCCAGGGTTACTGTTAGGCTTAGGCCTAGGGCTAGGATTTTTGAAACTAGGAAGCCCTGGGCTCCAGGCACACTGCAGCTGTTCAAGGCATCCCAAGGGGAGTACAAAAGTGCAACAACATGGCAGCTTTCACAGCTTTTTCCTTGGCACCATCCCTATACCTAGGCTGATTTATCTGCCTAGGGTTAGGGTTAGGGTTCAGCCTAGGGCTTGAATTTTTTTAACCAGGAAGCCCTGAGTTCCAGGCTTACTTCATCTGCCAAAGGCATCCCAAAGGGAGTGCAGAAGTGCCACAACATGGCTGCTTTCACGGCTTTTCCCTTAGGAAGAACCCTAATACCCGGCTGATTTACCTTCCTAGGGTTACTTTTAGGCTTAGGCCTAGGACTTTTAAAACCAGGAAGCCCTGGGCTCCAGGCACACTGCAGCTGCAAAAGGCATCCCAAGGGGAGCGCAAAAGTGACGCAACTTGGCTGCCACCACTGATATTTCCATGAGACCATCCCGAACCATAGGCTGATTTTCCTTCCTAGTGTAAAGGTTTGAGTTACGCCTAGGGTAAGGGCTCTATTAACCAGAAAGCCCTGAGTTCCAAGAACACAGCAGCTGCGAAGGACTAGCCAAGAAGAGCGCAAAAGTACCACAACATGCCTGCCTCCACAGCTTTTTCCTTGGGGACATGCCTAATTCCTGGCTGATTTGCCTTTCTCGTCTTAGGGTTGGGGTTCGGCCTAGGGCTAGGATTTTTAAAAGCAGGAAGCCCTGAGTTCCAGGCACACTGCAGCTGTGAAAGGCATCCAAAAGGGAGTGCAAAAGTGCCACAACATGGCTGCTTTCACGGCTTTTTCCTTGACAAGACGCCTAACATCAGGCTGATTTACCTTCCCAATGTTACTGTTAGGCGTAGGCCTAGGGCTAGGATTTTTAAAACTAGGAAGCCCTTAGCTCCAGGCACACTGCAGCTGTTCAAGGCATCCCAAGGGGTGTACAAAAGTGCAACAACATGGCAGCTTTCACAGCTTTTTCCTTGGCACCATCCCTATACCTAGGCTGATTTATCTGCCTAGGGTTAGGGTTAGGGTTCAGCCTAGGGCTTGAATTTTTTTAACCAGGAAGCCCTGAGTTCCAGGCTTACTTCATCTGCCAAAGGCATCCCAAAGGGAGTGCAGAAGTGCCACAACATGGCTGCTTTCACGGCTTTCCCTTAGGAAGAACCCTAATACCCGGCTGATTTACCTTCCTAGGGTTACTGTTAGGCTTAGGCCTAGGACTTTTAAAACCAGGAAGCCCTGGGCTCCAGGCACACTGCAGCTGCAAAAGGCATCCCAAGGGGAGCGCAAAAGTGACGCAACTTGGCTGCCACCACTGATATTTCCATGAGAGCATCCTGAACCATAGGCTGATTTTCCTTCCTAGGGTTAAGGTTTGAGTTACGCCTAGGGTAAGGGCTCTATTAACCAGAAAGCCCTGAGTTCCAAGAACACAGCAGCTGCGAAGGACTAGCCAAGAAGAGCGCAAAAGTACCACAACATGCCTGCCTCCACAGCTTTTTCCTTGGGGACATGCCTAATTCCTGGCTGATTTGCCTTTCTCGTCTTAGGGTTGGGGTTCGGCCTAGGGCTAGGATTTTTAAAAGCAGGAAGCCCTGAGTTCCAGGCACACTGGAGCTGTGAAAGGCATCCAAAAGGGAGTGCAAAAGTGCCACAACATGGCTGCTTTCACGGCTTTTTCCTTGGCAAGAAGCCTAACATCAGGCTGATTTACTTTCCCAGGGTTACTGTTAGGCTTAGGCCTAGGGCTAGGATTTTTGAAACTAGGAAGCCCTGGGCTCCAGGCACACTGCAGCTGTTCAAGGCATCCCAAGGGGAGTACAAAAGTGCAACAACATGGCAGCTTTCACAGCTTTTTCCTTGGCACCATCCCTATACCTAGGCTGATTTATCTGCCTAGGGTTAGGGTTAGGGTTCAGCCTAGGGCTTGGATTTCTTTAACCAGGAAGCCCTGAGTTCCAGGCTTACTTCATCTGCCAAAGGCATCCCAAAGGGAGTGCAGAAGTGCCACAACATGGCTGCTTTCACGGCTTTTCCCTTAGGAAGAACCCTAATACCTGGCTGATTTACCTTCCTAGGGTTACTGTTAGGCTTAGGCCTAGGACTTTTAAAACCAGGAAGCCCTGGGCTCCAGGCACACTGCAGCTGCAAAAGGCATCCCAAGGGGAGCGCAAAAGTGACGCAACTTGGCTGCCACCACTGATATTTCCATGAGAGCATCCTGAACCATAGGCTGATTTTCCTTCCTAGGCTTAAGGTTTGAGTTACGCCTAGGGTAAGGGTTCTATTAACCAGAAAGCCCTGAGTTCCAAGAACACAGCAGCTGCGAAGGACTAGCCAAGAAGAGCGCAAAAGTACCACAACATGCCTGCCTCCACAGCTTTTTCCTTGGGGACATGCCTAATTCCTGGCTGATTTGCCTTTCTCGTCTTAGGGTTGGGGTTCGGCCTAGGGCTAGGATTTTTAAAAGCAGGAAGCCCTGAGTTCCAGGCACACTGGAGCTGTGAAAGGCATCCAAAAGGGAGTGCAAAAGTGCCACAACATGGCTGCTTTCACGGCTTTTTCCTTGGCAAGAAGCCTAACATCAGGCTGATTTACTTTCCCAGGGTTACTGTTAGGCTTAGGCCTAGGGCTAGGATTTTTGAAACTAGGAAGCCTTGGGCTCCAGGCACACTGCAGCTGTTCAAGGCATCCCAAGGGGAGTACAAAAGTGCAACAACATGGCAGCTTTCACAGCTTTTTCCTTGGCACCATCCCTATACCTAGGCTGATTTATCTGCCTAGGGTTAGGGTTAGGGTTCCGCCTAGGGCTTGAATTTTTTTAACCAGGAAGCCCTGAGTTCCAGGCTTACTTCATCTGCCAAAGGCATCCCAAAGGGAGTGCAGAAGTGCCACAACATGGCTGCTTTCACGGCTTTTCCCTTAGGAAGAACCCTAATACCCGGCTGATTTACCTTCCTAGGGTTACTGTTAGGCTTAGGCCTAGGACTTTTAAAACCAGGAAGCCCTGGGCTCCAGGCACACTGCAGCTGCAAAAGGCATCCCAAGGGGAGCGCAAAAGTGACGCAACTTGGCTGCCACCACTGATATTTCCATGAGACCATCCCGAACCATAGGTTTATTTTCCTTCCTAGGGTTAAGGTTTGAGTTATGCCTAGGGTAAGGGCTCTATTAACCAGAAAGCCCTGAGTTCCAAGAACACAGCAGCTGCGAAGGACTAGCCAAGAAGAGCGCAAAAGTACCACAACATGCCTGCCTCCACAGCTTTTTCCTTGGGGACATGCCTAATTCCTGGCTGATTTGCCTTTCTCGTCTTAGGGTTGGGGTTCGGCCTAGGGCTAGGATTTTTAAAAGCAGGAAGCCCTGAGTTCCAGGCACACTGGAGCTGTGAAAGGCATCCAAAAGGGAGTGCAAAAGTGCCACAACATGGCTGCTTTCACGGCTTTTTCCTTGGCAAGAAGCCTAACACCAGGCTGACATACTTTCCCAGGGTTAATGTTAGGCTTAGGCCTAGGGCTAGGATTTTTGAAACTGGGAAGCCCTTAGCTCCAGGCACACTGCAGCTGTTCAAGGCATCCCAAGGGGTGTACAAAAGTGCAACAACATGGCAGCTTTCACAGCTTTTTCCTTGGCACCATCCCTATACCTAGGCTGATTTATCTGCCTAGGGTTAGGGTTAGGGTTCAGCCTAGGGCTTGGATTTCTTTAACCAGGAAGCCCTGAGTTCCAGGCTTACTTCATCTGCCAAAGGCATCCCAAAGGGAGTGCAGAAGTGCCACAACATGGCTGCTTTCACGGCTTTTCCCTTAGGAAGAACCCTAATACCCGGCTGATTTACCTTCCTAGGGTTACTGTTAGGCTTAGGCCTAGGACTTTTAAAACCAGGAAGCCCTGGGCTCCAGGCACACTGCAGCTGCAAAAGGCATCCCAAGGGGAGCGCAAAAGTGACGCAACTTGGCTGCCACCACTGATATTTCCATGAGACCATCCCGAACCATAGGCTGATTTTCCTTCCTAGGGTTAAGGTTTGAGTTACGCCTAGGGTAAGGGCTCTATTAACCAGAAAGCCCTGAGTTCCAAGAACACAGCAGCTGCGAAGGACTAGCCAAGAAGAGCGCAAAAGTACCACAACATGCCTGCCTCCACAGCTTTTTCCTTGGGGACATGCCTAATTCCTGGCTGATTTGCCTTTCTCGTCTTAGGGTTGGGGTTCGGCCTAGGGCTAGGATTTTTAAAAGCAGGAAGCCCTGAGTTCCAGGCACACTGGAGCTGTGAAAGGCATCCAAAAGGGAGTGCAAAAGTGCCACAACATGGCTGCTTTCACGGCTTTTTCCTTGGCAAGAAGCCTAACATCAGGCTGATTTACTTTCCCAGGGTTACTGTTAGGCTTAGGCCTAGGGCTAGGATTTTTGAAACTAGGAAGCCCTTAGCTCCAGGCACACTGCAGCTGTTCAAGGCATCCCAAGGGGAGTACAAAAGTGCAACAACATGGCAGCTTTCACAGCTTTTTCCTTGGCACCATCCCTATACCTAGGCTGATTTATCTGCCTAGGGTTAGGGTTAGGGTTCAGCCTAGGGCTTGGATTTCTTTAACCAGGAAGCCCTGAGTTCCAGGCTTACTTCATCTGCCAAAGGCATCCCAAAGGGAGTGCAGAAGTGCCACAACATGGCTGCTTTCACGGCTTTTCCCTTAGGAAGAACCCTAATACCCGGCTGATTTACCTTCCTAGGGTTACTGTTAGGCTTAGGCCTAGGACTTTTAAAACCAGGAAGCCCTGGCCTCCAGGCACACTGCAGCTGCAAAAGGCATCCCAAGGGGAGCGCAAAAGTGACGCAACTTGGCTGCCACCACTGATATTTCCATGAGACCATCCCGAACCATAGGTTGATTTTCCTTCCTAGGGTTAAGGTTTGAGTTACGCCTAGGGTAAGGGCTCTATTAACCAGAAAGCCCTGAGTTCCAAGAACACAGCAGCTGCGAAGGACTAGCCAAGAAGAGCGCAAAAGTACCACAACATGCCTGCCTCCACAGCTTTTTCCTTGGGGACATGCCTAATTCCTGGCTGATTTGCCTTTCTCGTCTTAGGGTTGGGGTTCGGCCTAGGGCTAGGATTTTTAAAAGCAGGAAGCCCTGAGTTCCAGGCACACTGGAGCTGTGAAAGGCATCCAAAAGGGAGTGCAAAAGTGCCACAACATGGCTGCTTTCACGGCTTTTTCCTTGGCAAGAAGCCTAACACCAGGCTGACATACTTTCCCAGGGTTACTGTTAGGCTTAGGCCTAGGGCTAGGATTTTTGAAACTAGGAAGCCCTGGGCTCCAGGCACACTGCAGCTGTTCAAGGCATCCCAAGGGGAGTACAAAAGTGCAACAACATGGCAGCTTTCACAGCTTTTTCCTTGGCACCATCCCTATACCTAGGCTGATTTATCTGCCTAGGTTTAGGGTTAGGGTTCAGCCTAGGGCTTGGATTTCTTTAACCAGGAAGCCCTGAGTTCCAGGCTTACTTCATCTGCCAAAGGCATCCCAAAGGGAGTGCAGAAGTGCCACAACATGGCTGCTTTCACGGCTTTTCCCTTAGGAAGAACCCTAATACCCGTCTGATTTACCTTCCTAGGGTTACTGTTAGGCTTAGGCCTAGGACTTTTAAAACCAGGAAGCCCTGGGCTCCAGGCACACTGCAGCTGCAAAAGGCATCCCAAGGGGAGCGCAAAAGTGACGCAACTTGGCTGCCACCACTGATATTTCCATGAGACCATCCCGAACCATAGGCTGATTTTCCTTCCTAGGCTTAAGGTTTGAGTTACGCCTAGGGTAAGGGTTCTATTAACCAGAAAGCCCTGAGTTCCAAGAACACAGCAGCTGCGAAGGACTACCCAAGAGGAGCGCAAAAGTACCACAACATGCCTGCCTCCACAGCTTTTTCCTTGGGGACATGCCTAATTCCTGGCTGATTTGCCTTTCTCGTCTTAGGGTTGGGGTTCGGCCTAGGGCTAGGATTTTTAAAAGCAGGAAGCCCTGAGTTCCAGGCACACTGGAGCTGTGAAAGGCATCCAAAAGGGAGTGCAAAAGTGCCACAACATGGCTGCTTTCACGGCTTTTTCCTTGGCAAGAAGCCTAACATCAGGTTGATTTACTTTCCCAGGGTTACTGTTAGGCTTAGGCCTAGGGCTAGGATTTTTGAAACTAGGAAGCCCTTAGCTCCAGGCACACTGCAGCTGTTCAAGGCATCCCAAGGGGAGTACAAAAGTGCAACAACATGGCAGCTTTCACAGCTTTTTCCTTGGCACCATCCCTATACCTAGGCTGATTTATCTGCCTAGGGTTAGGGTTAGGGTTCCGCCTAGGGCTTGAATTTTTTTAACCAGGAAGCCCTGAGTTCCAGGCTTACTTCATCTGCCAAAGGCATCCCAAAGGGAGTGCAGAAGTGCCACAACATGGCTGCTTTCACGGCTTTTCCCTTAGGAAGAACCCTAATACCCGGCTGATTTACCTTCCTATGGTTACTGTTAGGCTTAGGCCTAGGACTTTTAAAACCAGGAAGCCCTGGGCTCCAGGCACACTGCAGCTGCAAAAGGCATCCCAAGGGGAGCGCAAAAGTGACGCAACTTGGCTGCCACCACTGATATTTCCATGAGACCATCCTGAACCATAGGCTGATTTTCCTTCCTAGGGTTAAGGTTTGAGTTACGCCTAGGGTAAGGGCTCTATTAACCAGAAAGCCCTGAGTTCCAAGAACACAGCAGCTGCGAAGGACTAGCCAAGAAGAGCGCAAAAGTACCACAACATGCCTGCCTCCACAGCTTTTTCCTTGGGGACATGCCTAATTCCTGGCTGATTTGCCTTTCTCGTCTTAGGGTTGGGGTTCGGCCTAGGGCTAGGATTTTTAAAAGCAGGAAGCCCTGAGTTCCAGGCACACTGGAGCTGTGAAAGGCATCCAAAAGGGAGTGCAAAAGTGCCACAACATGGCTGCTTTCACGGCTTTTTCCTTGGCAAGAAGCCTAACACCAGGCTGACATACTTTCCCAGGGTTACTGTTAGACTTAGGCCTAGGGCTAGGATTTTTGAAACTAGGAAGCCCTGGGCTCCAGGCACACTGCAGCTGTTCAAGGCATCCCAAGGGGAGTACAAAAGTGCAACAACATGGCAGCTTTCACAGCTTTTTCCTTGGCACCATCCCTATAACTAGGCTGATTTATCTGCCTAGGGTTAGGGTTAGGGTTCAGCCTAGGGCTTGGATTTCTTTAACCAGGAAGCCCTGAGTTCCAGGCTTACTTCATCTGCCAAAGGCATCCCAAAGGGAGTGCAGAAGTGCCACAACATGGCTGCTTTCACGGCTTTTCCCTTAGGAAGAACCCTAATACCCGGCTGATTTACCTTCCTAGGGTTACTGTTAGGCTTAGGCCTAGGACTTTTAAAACCAGGAAGCCCTGGGCTCCAGGCACACTGCAGCTGCAAAAGGCATCCCAAGGGGAGCGCAAAAGTGACGCAACTTGGCTGCCACCACTGATATTTCCATGAGACCATCCCGAACCATAGGCTGATTTTCCTTCCTAGGGTTAAGGTTTGAGTTACGCCTAGGGTAAGGGTTCTATTAACCAGAAAGCCCTGAGTTCCAAGAACACAGCAGCTGCAAAGGACTAGCCAAGAAGAGCGCAAAAGTACCACAACATGCCTGCCTCCACAGCTTTTTCCTTGGGGACATGCCTAATTCCTGGCTGATTTGCCTTTCTCGTCTTAGGGTTGGGGTTCGGCCTAGGGCTAGGATTTTTAAAAGCAGGAAGCCCTGAGTTCCAGGCACACTGGAGCTGTGAAAGGCATCCAAAAGGGAGTGCAAAAGTGCCACAACATGGCTGCTTTCACGGCTTTTTCCTTGGCAAGACGCCTAACATCAGGCTGATTTACCTTCCCAGGGTTACTGTTAGGCTTAGGCCTAGGGCTAGGATTTTTAAAACTAGGTAGCCCTTAGCTCCAGGCACACTGCAGCTGTTCAAGGCATCCCAAGGGGAGTACAAAAGTGCAACAACATGGCAGCTTTCACAGCTTTTTCCTTGGCACCATCCCTATACCTAGGCTGATTTATCTGCCTAGGGTTAGGGTTAGGGTTCAGCCTAGGGCTTGAATTTTTTTAACCAGGAAGCCCTGAGTTCCAGGCTTACTTCATCTGCCAAAGGCATCCCAAAGGGAGTGCAGAAGTGCCACAACATGGCTGCTTTCACGGCTTTTCCCTTAGGAAGAACCCTAATACCCGGCTGATTTACCTTCCTAGGGTTACTGTTAGGCTTAGGCCTAGGACTTTTAAAACCAGGAAGCCCTGGCCTCCAGGCACACTGCAGCTGCAAAAGGCATCCCAAGGGGAGCGCAAAAGTGACGCAACTTGGCTGCCACCACTGATATTTCCATGAGACCATCCCGAACCATAGGCTGATTTTCCTTCCTAGGGTTAAGGTTTGAGTTACGCCTAGGGTAAGGGCTCTATTAACCAGAAAGCCCTGAGTTCCAAGAACACAGCAGCTGCGAAGGACTAGCCAAGAAGAGCGCAAAAGTACCACAACATGCCTGCCTCCACAGCTTTTTCCTTGGGGACATGCCTAATTCCTGGCTGATTTGCCTTTCTCGTCTTAGGGTTGGGGTTCGGCCTAGGGCTAGGATTTTTAAAAGCAGGAAGCCCTGAGTTCCAGGCACACTGGAGCTGTGAAAGGCATCCAAAAGGGAGTGCAAAAGTGCCACAACATGGCTGCTTTCACGGCTTTTTCCTTGGCAAGAAGCCTAACACCAGGCTGACATACTTTCCCAGGGTTACTGTTAGGCTTAGGCCTAGGGCTAGGATTTTTGAAACTGGGAAGCCCTGGGCTCCAGGCACACTGCAGCTGTTCAAGGCATCCCAAGGGGAGTACAAAAGTGCAACAACATGGCAGCTTTCACAGCTTTTTCCTTGGCACCATCCCTATACCTAGGCTGATTTATCTGCCTAGGGTTAGGGTTAGGGTTCAGCCTAGGGCTTGGATTTCTTTAACCAGGAAGCCCTGAGTTCCAGGCTTACTTCATCTGCCAAAGGCATCCCAAAGGGAGTGCAGAAGTGCCACAACATGGCTGCTTTCACGGCTTTTCCCTTAGGAAGAACCCTAATACCCGGCTGATTTACCTTCCTAGGGTTACTGTTAGGCTTAGGCCTAGGACTTTTAAAACCAGGAAGCCCTGGGCTCCAGGCACACTGCAGCTGCAAAAGGCATCCCAAGGGGAGCGCAAAAGTGACGCAACTTGGCTGCCACCACTGATATTTCCATGAGACCATCCCGAACCATAGGCTGATTTTCCTTCCTAGGGTTAAGGTTTGAGTTACGCCTAGGGTAAGGGTTCTATTAACCAGAAAGCCCTGAGTTCCAAGAACACAGCAGCTGCGAAGGACTAGCCAAGAAGAGCGCAAAAGTACCACAACATGCCTGCCTCCACAGCTTTTTCCTTGGGGACATGCCTAATTCCTGGCTGATTTGCCTTTCTCGTCTTAGGGTTGGGGTTCGGCCTAGGGCTAGGATTTTTAAAAGCAGGAAGCCCTGAGTTCCAGGCACACTGGAGCTGTGAAAGGCATCCAAAAGGGAGTGCAAAAGTGCCACAACATGGCTGCTTTCACGGCTTTTTCCTTGGCAAGAAGCCTAACATCAGGCTGACATACTTTCCCAGGGTTGCTGTTAGGCTTAGGCCTAGGGCTAGGATTTTTGAAACTAGGAAGCCCTTAGGTCCAAGCACACTGCAGCTGTTCAAGGCATCCCAAGGGGAGTACAAAAGTGCAACAACATGGCAGCTTTCACAGCTTTTTCCTTGGCACCATCCCTATACCTAGGCTGATTTATCTGCCTAGGGTTAGGGTTAGGGTTCAGCCTAGGGCTTGGATTTTTTTAACCAGGAAGCCCTGAGTTCCAGGCTTACTTCATCTGCCAAAGGCATCCCAAAGGGAGTGCAGAAGTGCCACAACATGGCTGCTTTCACGGCTTTTCCCTTAGGAAGAACCCTAATACCCGGCTGATTTACCTTCCTAGGGTTACTGTTAGGCTTAGGCCTAGGACTTTTAAAACCAGGAAGCCCTGGGCTCCAGGCACACTGCAGCTGCAAAAGGCATCCCAAGGGGAGCGCAAAAGTGACGCAACTTGGCTGCCACCACTGATATTTCCATGAGACCATCCCGAACCATAGGTTGATTTTCCTTCCTAGGGTTAAGGTTTGAGTTACGCCTAGGGTAAGGGTTCTATTAACCAGAAAGCCCTGAGTTCCAAGAACACAGCAGCTGCGAAGGACTAGCCAAGAAGAGCGCAAAAGTACCACAACATGCCTGCCTCCACCGCTTTTTCCTTGGGGACATGCCTAATTCCTGGCTGATTTGCCTTTCTCGTCTTAGGGTTGGGGTTCGGCCTAGGGCTAGGATTTTTAAAAGCAGGAAGCCCTGAGTTCCAGGCACACTGGAGCTGTGAAAGGCATCCAAAAGGGAGTGCAAAAGTGCCACAACATGGCTGCTTTCACGGCTTTTTCCTTGGCAAGAAGCCTAACATCAGGCTGATTTACTTTCCCAGGGTTACTGTTAGGCTTAGTCCTAGGGCTAGGATTTTTGAAACTAGGAAGCCCTTAGCTCCAGGCACACTGCAGCTGTTCAAGGCATCCCAAGGGGAGTACAAAAGTGCAACAACATGGCAGCTTTCACAGCTTTTTCCTTGGCACCATCCCTATACCTAGGCTGATTTATCTGCCTAGGGTTAGGGTTAGGGTTCAGCCTAGGGCTTGGATTTCTTTAACCAGGAAGCCCTGAGTTCCAGGCTTACTTCATCTGCCAAAGGCATCCCAAAGGGAGTGCAGAAGTGCCACAACATGGCTGCTTTCACGGCTTTTCCCTTAGGAAGAACCCTAATACCCGGCTGATTTACCTTCCTAGGGTTACTGTTAGGCTTAGGCCTAGGACTTTTAAAACCAGGAAGCCCTGGGCTCCAGGCACACTGCAGCTGCAAAAGGCATCCCAAGGGGAGCGCAAAAGTGACGCAACTTGGCTGCCACCACTGATATTTCCATGAGACCATCCCGAACCATAGGCTGATTTTCCTTCCTAGGGTTAAGGTTTGAGTTACGCCTAGGGTAAGGGTTCTATTAACCAGAAAGCCCTGAGTTCCAAGAACACAGCAGCTGCGAAGGACTAGCCAAGAAGAGCGCAAAAGTACCACAACATGCCTGCCTCCACAGCTTTTTCCTTGGGGACATGCCTAATTCCTGGCTGATTTGCCTTTCTCGTCTTAGGGTTGAGGTTCGGCCTAGGGCTAGGATTTTTAAAAGCAGGAAGCCCTGAGTTCCAGGCACACTGGAGCTGTGAAAGGCATCCAAAAGGGAGTGCAAAAGTGCCACAACATGGCTGCTTTCACGGCTTTTTCCTTGGCAAGACGCCTAACACCAGGCTGATTTACCTTCCCAGGGTTACTGTTAGGCTTAGGCCTAGGGCTAGGATTTTTAAAACTAGGAAGCCCTGGGCTCCAGGCACACTGCAGCTGTTCAAGGCATCCCAAGGGGAGTACAAAAGTGCAACAACATGGCAGCTTTCACAGCTTTTTCCTTGGCACCATCCCTATACCTAGGCTGATTTATCTGCCTAGGGTTAGGGTTAGGGTTCAGCCTAGGGCTTGGATTTCTTTAACCAGGAAGCCCTGAGTTCCAGGCTTACTTCATCTGCCAAAGGCATCCCAAAGGGAGTGCAGAAGTGCCACAACATGGCTGCTTTCACGGCTTTTCCCTTAGGAAGAACCCTAATACCCGGCTGATTTACCTTCCTAGGGTTACTGTTAGGCTTAGGCCTAGGACTTTTAAAACCAGGAAGCCCTGGGCTCCAGGCACACTGCAGCTGCAAAAGGCATCCCAAGGGGAGCGCAAAAGTGACGCAACTTGGCTGCCACCACTGATATTTCCATGAGACCATCCCGAACCATAGGTTGATTTTCCTTCCTAGGGTTAAGGTTTGAGTTACGCCTAGGGTAAGGGCTCTATTAACCAGAAAGCCCTGAGTTCCAAGAACACAGCAGCTGCGAAGGACTAGCCAAGAAGAGCGCAAAAGTACCACAACATGCCTGCCTCCACAGCTTTTTCCTTGGGGACATGCCTAATTCCTGGCTGATTTGCCTTTCTCGTCTTAGGGTTGGGGTTCGGCCTAGGGCTAGGATTTTTAAAAGCAGGAAGCCCTGAGTTCCAGGCACACTGCAGCTGTGAAAGGCATCCAAAAGGGAGTGCAAAAGTGCCACAACATGGCTGCTTTCACGGCTTTTTCCTTGGCAAGAAGCCTAACACCAGGCTGACATACTTTCCCAGGGTTAGTGTTAGGCTTAGGCCTAGGGCTAGGATTTTTGAAACTAGGAAGCCCTGGGCTCCAGGCACACTGCAGCTGTTCAAGGCATCCCAAGGGGAGTACAAAAGTGCAACAACATGGCAGCTTTCACAGCTTTTTCCTTGGCACCATCCCTATACCTAGGCTGATTTATCTGCCTAGGGTTAGGGTTAGGGTTCAGCCTAGGGCTTGAATTTCTTTAACCAGGAAGCCCTGAGTTCCAGGCTTACTTCATCTGCCAAAGGCATCCCAAAGGGAGTGCAGAAGTGCCACAACATGGCTGCTTTCACGGCTTTTCCCTTAGGAAGAACCCTAATACCCGGCTGATTTACCTTCCTAGGGTTACTGTTAGGCTTAGGCCTAGGACTTTTAAAACCAGGAAGCCCTGGGCTCCAGGCACACTGCAGCTGCAAAAGGCATCCCAAGGGGAGCGCAAAAGTGACGCAACTTGGCTGCCACCACTGATATTTCCATGAGACCATCCCGAACCATAGGCTGATTTTCCTTCCTAGGGTTAAGGTTTGAGTTACGCCTAGGGTAAGGGCTCTATTAACCAGAAAGCCCTGAGTTCCAAGAACACAGCAGCTGCGAAGGACTAGCCAAGAAGAGCGCAAAAGTACCACAACATGCCTGCCTCCACAGCTTTTTCCTTGGGGACATGCCTAATTCCTGGCTGATTTGCCTTTCTCGTCTTAGGGTTGGGGTTCGGCCTAGGGCTAGGATTTTTAAAAGCAGGAAGCCCTGAGTTCCAGGCACACTGCAGCTGTGAAAGGCATCCAAAAGGGAGTGCAAAAGTGCCACAACATGGCTGCTTTCACGGCTTTTTCCTTGGCAAGAGGCCTAACACCAGGCTGATTTACCTTCCCAATGTTACTGTTAGGCTTAGGCCTAGGGCTAGGATTTTTAAAACTAGGAAGCCCTTGGCTCCAGGCACACTGCAGCTGTTCAAGGCATCCCAAGGGGAGTACAAAAGTGCAACAACATGGCAGCTTTCACAGCTTTTTCCTTGGCACCATCCCTATACCTAGGCTGATTTATCTGCCTAGGGTTAGGGTTAGGGTTCAGCCTAGGGCTTGGATTTCTTTAACCAGGAAGCCCTGAGTTCCAGGCTTACTTCATCTGCCAAAGGCATCCCAAAGGGAGTGCAGAAGTGCCACAACATGGCTGCTTTCACGGCTTTTCCCTTAGGAAGAACCCTAATACCCGGCTGATTTACCTTCCTAGGGTTACTGTTAGGCTTAGGCCTAGGACTTTTAAAACCAGGAAGCCCTGGGCTCCAGGCACACTGCAGCTGCAAAAGGCATCCCAAGGGGAGCGCAAAAGTGACGCAACTTGGCTGCCACCACTGATATTTCCATGAGAGCATCCTGAACCATAGGCTGATTTTCCTTCCTAGGGTTAAGGTTTGAGTTACGCCTAGGGTAAGGGTTCTATTAACCAGAAAGCCCTGAGTTCCAAGAACACAGCAGCTGCGAAGGACTAGCCAAGAAGAGCGCAAAAGTACCACAACATGCCTGCCTCCACAGCTTTTTCCTTGGGGACATGCCTAATTCCTGGCTGATTTGCCTTTCTCCTCTTAGGGTTGGGGTTCGGCCTAGGGCTAGGATTTTAAAAGCAGGAAGCCCTGAGTTCCAGGCACACTGGAGCTGTGAAAGGCATCCAAAAGGGAGTGCAAAAGTGCCACAACATGGCTGCTTTCACGGCTTTTTCCTTGGCAAGAAGCCTAACACCAGGCTGATTTCCCTTCCCAGGGCTACTGTTAGGCTTAGGCCTAGGGCTAGGATTTTTAAAACTAGGAAGCCCTGGGCTCCAGGCACACTGCAGCTGTTCAAGGCATCCCAAGGGGAGTACAAAAGTGCAACAACATGGCAGCTTTCACAGCTTTTTCCTTGGCACCATCCCTATACCTAGGCTGATTTATCTGCCTAGGGTTAGGGTTAGGGTTCAGCCTAGGGCTTGAATTTTTTTAACCAGGAAGCCCTGAGTTCCAGGCTTACTTCATCTGCCAAAGGCATCCCAAAGGGAGTGCAGAAGTGCCACAACATGGCTGCTTTCACGGCTTTTCCCTTAGGAAGAACTCTAATACCCGGCTGATTTACCTTCCTAGGGTTACTGTTAGGCTTAGGCCTAGGACTTTTAAAACCAGGAAGCCCTGGCCTCCAGGCACACTGCAGCTGCAAAAGGCATCCCAAGGGGAGCGCAAAAGTGACGCAACTTGGCTGCCACCACTGATATTTCCATGAGACCATCCCGAACCATAGGCTGATTTTCCTTCCTAGGGTTAAGGTTTGAGTTACGCCTAGGGTAAGGCCTCTATTAACCAGAAAGCCCTGAGTTCCAAGAACACAGCAGCTGCGAAGGACTAGCCAAGAAGAGCGCAAAAGTACCACAACATGCCTGCCTCCACAGCTTTTTCCTTGTGGACATGCCTAATTCCTGGCTGATTTGCCTTTCTCGTCTTAGGGTTGGGGTTCGGCCTAGGGCTAGGATTTTTAAAAGCAGGAAGCCCTGAGTTCCAGGCACACTGGAGCTGTGAAAGGCATCCAAAAGGGAGTGCAAAAGTGCCACAACATGGCTGCTTTCACGGCTTTTTCCTTGGCAAGACGCCTAACACCAGGCTGATTTACTTTCCCAGGGTTACTGTTAGGCTTAGGCCTAGGGCTAGGATTTTTAAAACTAGGAAGCCCTGGGCTCCAGGCACACTGCAGCTGTTCAAGGCATCCCAAGGGGAGTACAAAAGTGCAACAACATGGCAGCTTTCACAGCTTTTTCCTTGGCACCATCCCTATACCTAGGCTGATTTATCTGCCTAGGGTTAGGGTTAGGGTTCAGCCTAGGGCTTGGATTTCTTTAACCAGGAAGCCCTGAGTTCCAGGCTTACTTCATCTGCCAAAGGCATCCCAAAGGGAGTGCAGAAGTGCCACAACATGGCTGCTTTCACGGCTTTTCCCTTAGGAAGAACCCTAATACCCGGCTGATTTACCTTCCTAGGGTTACTGTTAGGCTTAGGCCTAGGACTTTTAAAACCAGGAAGCCCTGGGCTCCAGGCACACTGCAGCTGCAAAAGGCATCCCAAGGGGAGCGCAAAAGTGACGCAACTTGGCTGCCACCACTGATATTTCCATGAGACCATCCCGAACCATAGGCTGATTTTCCTTCCTAGGGTTAAGGTTTGAGTTACGCCTAGGGTAAGGGCTCTATTAACCAGAAAGCCCTGAGTTCCAAGAACACAGCAGCTGCGAAGGACTAGCCAAGAAGAGCGCAAAAGTACCACAACATGCCTGCCTCCACAGCTTTTTCCTTGGGGACATGCCTAATTCCTGGCTGATTTGCCTTTCTCGTCTTAGGGTTGGGGTTCGGCCTAGGGCTAGGATTTTTAAAAGCAGGAAGCCCTGAGTTCCAGGCACACTGGAGCTGTGAAAGGCATCCAAAAGGGAGTGCAAAAGTGCCACAACATGGCTGCTTTCACGGCTTTTTCCTTGGCAAGACGCCTAACACCAGGCTGATTTACTTTCCCAGGGTTACTGTTAGGCTTAGGCCTAGGGCTAGGATTTTTAAAACTAGGAAGCCCTGGGCTCCAGGCACACTGCAGCTGTTCAAGGCATCCCAAGGGGAGTACAAAAGTGCAACAACATGGCAGCTTTCACAGCTTTTTCCTTGGCACCATCCCTATACCTAGGCTGATTTATCTGCCTAGGGTTAGGGTTAGGGTTCAGCCTAGGGCTTGGATTTCTTTAACCAGGAAGCCCTGAGTTCCAGGCTTACTTCATCTGCCAAAGGCATCCCAAAGGGAGTGCAGAAGTGCCACAACATGGCTGCTTTCACGGCTTTTCCCTTAGGAAGAACCCTAATACCCGGCTGATTTACCTTCCTAGGGTTACTGTTAGGCTTAGGCCTAGGACTTTTAAAACCAGGAAGCCCTGGGCTCCAGGCACACTGCAGCTGCAAAAGGCATCCCAAGGGGAGCGCAAAAGTGACGCAACTTGGCTGCCACCACTGATATTTCCATGAGACCATCCCGAACCATAGGCTGATTTTCCTTCCTAGGGTTAAGGTTTGAGTTACGCCTAGGGTAAGGGCTCTATTAACCAGAAAGCCCTGAGTTCCAAGAACACAGCAGCTGCGAAGGACTAGCCAAGAAGAGCGCAAAAGTAGCACAACATGCCTGCCTCCACAGCTTTTTCCTTGGGGACATGCCTAATTCCTGGCTGATTTGCCTTTCTCGTCTTAGGGTTGGGGTTCGGCCTAGGGCTAGGATTTTTAAAAGCAGGAAGCCCTGAGTTCCAGGCACACTGCAGCTGTGAAAGGCATCCAAAAGGGAGTGCAAAAGTGCCACAACATGGCTGCTTTCACGGCTTTTTCCTTGGCAAGAAGCCTAACACCAGGCTGACATACTTTCCCAGGGTTACTGTTAGGCTTAGGCCTAGGGCTAGGATTTTTGAAACTAGGAAGCCCTGGGCTCCAGGCACACTGCAGCTGTTCAAGGCATCCCAAGGGGAGTACAAAAGTGCAACAACATGGCAGCTTTCACAGCTTTTTCCTTGGCACCATCCCTATACCTAGGCTGATTTATCTGCCTAGGGTTAGGGTTAGGGTTCAGCCTAGGGCTTGAATTTTTTTAACCAAGAAGCCCTGAGTTCCAGGCTTACTTCATCTGCCAAAGGCATCCCAAAGGGAGTGCAGAAGTGCCACAACATGGCTGCTTTCACGGCTTTTCCCTTAGGAAGAACCCTAATACCCGGCTGATTTACCTTCCTAGGGTTACTGTTAGGCTTAGGCCTAGGACTTTTAAAACCAGGAAGCCCTGGGCTCCAGGCACACTGCAGCTGCAAAAGGCATCCCAAGGGGAGCGCAAAAGTGACGCAACTTGGCTGCCACCACTGATATTTCCATGAGACCATCCCGAACCATAGGCTGATTTTCCTTCCTAGGGTTAAGGTTTGAGTTACGCCTAGGGTAAGGGTTCTATTAACCAGAAAGCCCTGAGTTCCAAGAACACAGCAGCTGCGAAGGGCTAGCCAAGAAGAGCGCAAAAGTACCACAACATGCCTGCCTCCACAGTTTTTCCTTGGGGACATGCCTAATTCCTGGCTGATTTGCCTTTCTCGTCTTAGGGTTGGGGTTCGGCCTAGGGCTAGGATTTTTAAAAGCAGGAAGCCCTGAGTTCCAGGCACACGGCAGCTGTGAAAGGCATCCAAAAGGGAGTGCAAAAGTGCCACAACATGGCTGCTTTCACGGCTTTTTCCTTGGCAAGAAACCTAACATCAGGCTGATTTACTTTCCCAGGGTTACAGTTAGGCTTAGGCCTAGGGCTAGGATTTTTGAAACTAGGAAGCCCTGGGCTCCAGGCACACTGCAGCTGTTCAAGGCATCCCAAGGGGAGTACAAAAGTGCAACAACATGGCAGCTTTCACAGCTTTTTCCTTGGCACCATCCCTATACCTAGGCTGATTTATCTGCCTAGGGTTAGGGTTAGGGTTCAGCCTAGGGCTTGAATTTTTTTAACCAAGAAGCCCTGAGTTCCAGGCTTACTTCATCTGCCAAAGGCATCCCAAAGGGAGTGCAGAAGTGCCACAACATGGCTGCTTTCACGGCTTTTCCCTTAGGAAGAACCCTAATACCCGGCTGATTTACCTTCCTAGGGTTACTGTTAGGCTTAGGCCTAGGACTTTTAAAACCAGGAAGCCCTGGGCTCCAGGCACACTGCAGCTGCAAAAGGCATCCCAAGGGGAGCGCAAAAGTGACGCAACTTGGCTGCCACCACTGATATTTCCATGAGACCATCCCGAACCATAGGCTGATTTTCCTTCCTAGGGTTAAGGTTTGAGTTACGCCTAGGGTAAGGGTTCTATTAACCAGAAAGCCCTGAGTTCCAAGAACACAGCAGCTGCGAAGGACTAGCCAAGAAGAGCGCAAAAGTACCACAACATGCCTGCCTCCACAGCTTTTTCCTTGGGGACATGCCTAATTCCTGGCTGATTTGCCTTTCTCGTCTTAGGGTTGGGGTTCGGCCTAGGGCTAGGATTTTTAAAAGCAGGAAGCCCTGAGTTCCAGGCACACTGGAGCTGTGAAAGGCATCCAAAAGGGAGTGCAAAAGTGCCACAACATGGCTGCTTTCACGGCTTTTTCCTTGGCAAGAAGCCTAACATCAGGCTGACATACTTTCCCAGGGTTGCTGTTAGGCTTAGGCCTAGGGCTAGGATTTTTGAAACTAGGAAGCCCTTAGGTCCAAGCACACTGCAGCTGTTCAAGGCATCCCAAGGGGAGTACAAAAGTGCAACAACATGGCAGCTTTCACAGCTTTTTCCTTGGCACCATCCCTATACCTAGGCTGATTTATCTGCCTAGGGTTAGGGTTAGGGTTCAGCCTAGGGCTTGGATTTTTTTAACCAGGAAGCCCTGAGTTCCAGGCTTACTTCATCTGCCAAAGGCATCCCAAAGGGAGTGCAGAAGTGCCACAACATGGCTGCTTTCACGGCTTTTCCCTTAGGAAGAACCCTAATACCCGGCTGATTTACCTTCCTAGGGTTACTGTTAGGCTTAGGCCTAGGACTTTTAAAACCAGGAAGCCCTGGGCTCCAGGCACACTGCAGCTGCAAAAGGCATCCCAAGGGGAGCGCAAAAGTGACGCAACTTGGCTGCCACCACTGATATTTCCATGAGACCATCCCGAACCATAGGTTGATTTTCCTTCCTAGGGTTAAGGTTTGAGTTACGCCTAGGGTAAGGGTTCTATTAACCAGAAAGCCCTGAGTTCCAAGAACACAGCAGCTGCGAAGGACTAGCCAAGAAGAGCGCAAAAGTACCACAACATGCCTGCCTCCACCGCTTTTTCCTTGGGGACATGCCTAATTCCTGGCTGATTTGCCTTTCTCGTCTTAGGGTTGGGGTTCGGCCTAGGGCTAGGATTTTTAAAAGCAGGAAGCCCTGAGTTCCAGGCACACTGGAGCTGTGAAAGGCATCCAAAAGGGAGTGCAAAAGTGCCACAACATGGCTGCTTTCACGGCTTTTTCCTTGGCAAGAAGCCTAACATCAGGCTGATTTACTTTCCCAGGGTTACTGTTAGGCTTAGTCCTAGGGCTAGGATTTTTGAAACTAGGAAGCCCTTAGCTCCAGGCACACTGCAGCTGTTCAAGGCATCCCAAGGGGAGTACAAAAGTGCAACAACATGGCAGCTTTCACAGCTTTTTCCTTGGCACCATCCCTATACCTAGGCTGATTTATCTGCCTAGGGTTAGGGTTAGGGTTCAGCCTAGGGCTTGGATTTCTTTAACCAGGAAGCCCTGAGTTCCAGGCTTACTTCATCTGCCAAAGGCATCCCAAAGGGAGTGCAGAAGTGCCACAACATGGCTGCTTTCACGGCTTTTCCCTTAGGAAGAACCCTAATACCCGGCTGATTTACCTTCCTAGGGTTACTGTTAGGCTTAGGCCTAGGACTTTTAAAACCAGGAAGCCCTGGGCTCCAGGCACACTGCAGCTGCAAAAGGCATCCCAAGGGGAGCGCAAAAGTGACGCAACTTGGCTGCCACCACTGATATTTCCATGAGACCATCCCGAACCATAGGCTGATTTTCCTTCCTAGGGTTAAGGTTTGAGTTACGCCTAGGGTAAGGGTTCTATTAACCAGAAAGCCCTGAGTTCCAAGAACACAGCAGCTGCGAAGGACTAGCCAAGAAGAGCGCAAAAGTACCACAACATGCCTGCCTCCACAGCTTTTTCCTTGGGGACATGCCTAATTCCTGGCTGATTTGCCTTTCTCGTCTTAGGGTTGAGGTTCGGCCTAGGGCTAGGATTTTTAAAAGCAGGAAGCCCTGAGTTCCAGGCACACTGGAGCTGTGAAAGGCATCCAAAAGGGAGTGCAAAAGTGCCACAACATGGCTGCTTTCACGGCTTTTTCCTTGGCAAGACGCCTAACACCAGGCTGATTTACCTTCCCAGGGTTACTGTTAGGCTTAGGCCTAGGGCTAGGATTTTTAAAACTAGGAAGCCCTGGGCTCCAGGCACACTGCAGCTGTTCAAGGCATCCCAAGGGGAGTACAAAAGTGCAACAACATGGCAGCTTTCACAGCTTTTTCCTTGGCACCATCCCTATACCTAGGCTGATTTATCTGCCTAGGGTTAGGGTTAGGGTTCAGCCTAGGGCTTGGATTTCTTTAACCAGGAAGCCCTGAGTTCCAGGCTTACTTCATCTGCCAAAGGCATCCCAAAGGGAGTGCAGAAGTGCCACAACATGGCTGCTTTCACGGCTTTTCCCTTAGGAAGAACCCTAATACCCGGCTGATTTACCTTCCTAGGGTTACTGTTAGGCTTAGGCCTAGGACTTTTAAAACCAGGAAGCCCTGGGCTCCAGGCACACTGCAGCTGCAAAAGGCATCCCAAGGGGAGCGCAAAAGTGACGCAACTTGGCTGCCACCACTGATATTTCCATGAGACCATCCCGAACCATAGGTTGATTTTCCTTCCTAGGGTTAAGGTTTGAGTTACGCCTAGGGTAAGGGCTCTATTAACCAGAAAGCCCTGAGTTCCAAGAACACAGCAGCTGCGAAGGACTAGCCAAGAAGAGCGCAAAAGTACCACAACATGCCTGCCTCCACAGCTTTTTCCTTGGGGACATGCCTAATTCCTGGCTGATTTGCCTTTCTCGTCTTAGGGTTGGGGTTCGGCCTAGGGCTAGGATTTTTAAAAGCAGGAAGCCCTGAGTTCCAGGCACACTGCAGCTGTGAAAGGCATCCAAAAGGGAGTGCAAAAGTGCCACAACATGGCTGCTTTCACGGCTTTTTCCTTGGCAAGAAGCCTAACACCAGGCTGACATACTTTCCCAGGGTTAGTGTTAGGGTTAGGCCTAGGGCTAGGATTTTTGAAACTAGGAAGCCCTGGGCTCCAGGCACACTGCAGCTGTTCAAGGCATCCCAAGGGGAGTACAAAAGTGCAACAACATGGCAGCTTTCACAGCTTTTTCCTTGGCACCATCCCTATACCTAGGCTGATTTATCTGCCTAGGGTTAGGGTTAGGGTTCAGCCTAGGGCTTGAATTTCTTTAACCAGGAAGCCCTGAGTTCCAGGCTTACTTCATCTGCCAAAGGCATCCCAAAGGGAGTGCAGAAGTGCCACAACATGGCTGCTTTCACGGCTTTTCCCTTAGGAAGAACCCTAATACCCGGCTGATTTACCTTCCTAGGGTTACTGTTAGGCTTAGGCCTAGGACTTTTAAAACCAGGAAGCCCTGGGCTCCAGGCACACTGCAGCTGCAAAAGGCATCCCAAGGGGAGCGCAAAAGTGACGCAACTTGGCTGCCACCACTGATATTTCCATGAGACCATCCCGAACCATAGGCTGATTTTCCTTCCTAGGGTTAAGGTTTGAGTTACGCCTAGGGTAAGGGCTCTATTAACCAGAAAGCCCTGAGTTCCAAGAACACAGCAGCTGCGAAGGACTAGCCAAGAAGAGCGCAAAAGTAGCACAACATGCCTGCCTCCACAGCTTTTTCCTTGGGGACATGCCTAATTCCTGGCTGATTTGCCTTTCTCGTCTTAGGGTTGGGGTTCGGCCTAGGGCTAGGATTTTTAAAAGCAGGAAGCCCTGAGTTCCAGGCACACTGCAGCTGTGAAAGGCATCCAAAAGGGAGTGCAAAAGTGCCACAACATGGCTGCTTTCACGGCTTTTTCCTTGGCAAGAGGCCTAACACCAGGCTGATTTACCTTCCCAATGTTACTGTTAGGCTTAGGCCTAGGGCTAGGATTTTTAAAACTAGGAAGCCCTTGGCTCCAGGCACACTGCAGCTGTTCAAGGCATCCCAAGGGGAGTACAAAAGTGCAACAACATGGCAGCTTTCACAGCTTTTTCCTTGGCACCATCCCTATACCTAGGCTGATTTATCTGCCTAGGGTTAGGGTTAGGGTTCAGCCTAGGGCTTGGATTTCTTTAACCAGGAAGCCCTGAGTTCCAGGCTTACTTCATCTGCCAAAGGCATCCCAAAGGGAGTGCAGAAGTGCCACAACATGGCTGCTTTCACGGCTTTTCCCTTAGGAAGAACCCTAATACCCGGCTGATTTACCTTCCTAGGGTTACTGTTAGGCTTAGGCCTAGGACTTTTAAAACCAGGAAGCCCTGGGCTCCAGGCACACTGCAGCTGCAAAAGGCATCCCAAGGGGAGCGCAAAAGTGACGCAACTTGGCTGCCACCACTGATATTTCCATGAGAGCATCCTGAACCATAGGCTGATTTTCCTTCCTAGGGTTAAGGTTTGAGTTACGCCTAGGGTAAGGGTTCTATTAACCAGAAAGCCCTGAGTTCCAAGAACACAGCAGCTGCGAAGGACTAGCCAAGAAGAGCGCAAAAGTACCACAACATGCCTGCCTCCACAGCTTTTTCCTTGGGGACATGCCTAATTCCTGGCTGATTTGCCTTTCTCCTCTTAGGGTTGGGGTTCGGCCTAGGGCTAGGATTTTAAAAGCAGGAAGCCCTGAGTTCCAGGCACACTGGAGCTGTGAAAGGCATCCAAAAGGGAGTGCAAAAGTGCCACAACATGGCTGCTTTCACGGCTTTTTCCTTGGCAAGAAGCCTAACACCAGGCTGATTTCCCTTCCCAGGGCTACTGTTAGGCTTAGGCCTAGGGCTAGGATTTTTAAAACTAGGAAGCCCTGGGCTCCAGGCACACTGCAGCTGTTCAAGGCATCCCAAGGGGAGTACAAAAGTGCAACAACATGGCAGCTTTCACAGCTTTTTCCTTGGCACCATCCCTATACCTAGGCTGATTTATCTGCCTAGGGTTAGGGTTAGGGTTCAGCCTAGGGCTTGAATTTTTTTAACCAGGAAGCCCTGAGTTCCAGGCTTACTTCATCTGCCAAAGGCATCCCAAAGGGAGTGCAGAAGTGCCACAACATGGCTGCTTTCACGGCTTTTCCCTTAGGAAGAACTCTAATACCCGGCTGATTTACCTTCCTAGGGTTACTGTTAGGCTTAGGCCTAGGACTTTTAAAACCAGGAAGCCCTGGCCTCCAGGCACACTGCAGCTGCAAAAGGCATCCCAAGGGGAGCGCAAAAGTGACGCAACTTGGCTGCCACCACTGATATTTCCATGAGACCATCCCGAACCATAGGCTGATTTTCCTTCCTAGGGTTAAGGTTTGAGTTACGCCTAGGGTAAGGCCTCTATTAACCAGAAAGCCCTGAGTTCCAAGAACACAGCAGCTGCGAAGGACTAGCCAAGAAGAGCGCAAAAGTACCACAACATGCCTGCCTCCACAGCTTTTTCCTTGTGGACATGCCTAATTCCTGGCTGATTTGCCTTTCTCGTCTTAGGGTTGGGGTTCGGCCTAGGGCTAGGATTTTTAAAAGCAGGAAGCCCTGAGTTCCAGGCACACTGGAGCTGTGAAAGGCATCCAAAAGGGAGTGCAAAAGTGCCACAACATGGCTGCTTTCACGGCTTTTTCCTTGGCAAGACGCCTAACACCAGGCTGATTTACTTTCCCAGGGTTACTGTTAGGCTTAGGCCTAGGGCTAGGATTTTTAAAACTAGGAAGCCCTGGGCTCCAGGCACACTGCAGCTGTTCAAGGCATCCCAAGGGGAGTACAAAAGTGCAACAACATGGCAGCTTTCACAGCTTTTTCCTTGGCACCATCCCTATACCTAGGCTGATTTATCTGCCTAGGGTTAGGGTTAGGGTTCAGCCTAGGGCTTGGATTTCTTTAACCAGGAAGCCCTGAGTTCCAGGCTTACTTCATCTGCCAAAGGCATCCCAAAGGGAGTGCAGAAGTGCCACAACATGGCTGCTTTCACGGCTTTTCCCTTAGGAAGAACCCTAATACCCGGCTGATTTACCTTCCTAGGGTTACTGTTAGGCTTAGGCCTAGGACTTTTAAAACCAGGAAGCCCTGGGCTCCAGGCACACTGCAGCTGCAAAAGGCATCCCAAGGGGAGCGCAAAAGTGACGCAACTTGGCTGCCACCACTGATATTTCCATGAGACCATCCCGAACCATAGGCTGATTTTCCTTCCTAGGGTTAAGGTTTGAGTTACGCCTAGGGTAAGGGCTCTATTAACCAGAAAGCCCTGAGTTCCAAGAACACAGCAGCTGCGAAGGACTAGCCAAGAAGAGCGCAAAAGTACCACAACATGCCTGCCTCCACAGCTTTTTCCTTGGGGACATGCCTAATTCCTGGCTGATTTGCCTTTCTCGTCTTAGGGTTGGGGTTCGGCCTAGGGCTAGGATTTTTAAAAGCAGGAAGCCCTGAGTTCCAGGCACACTGGAGCTGTGAAAGGCATCCAAAAGGGAGTGCAAAAGTGCCACAACATGGCTGCTTTCACGGCTTTTTCCTTGGCAAGACGCCTAACACCAGGCTGATTTACTTTCCCAGGGTTACTGTTAGGCTTAGGCCTAGGGCTAGGATTTTTAAAACTAGGAAGCCCTGGGCTCCAGGCACACTGCAGCTGTTCAAGGCATCCCAAGGGGAGTACAAAAGTGCAACAACATGGCAGCTTTCACAGCTTTTTCCTTGGCACCATCCCTATACCTAGGCTGATTTATCTGCCTAGGGTTAGGGTTAGGGTTCAGCCTAGGGCTTGGATTTCTTTAACCAGGAAGCCCTGAGTTCCAGGCTTACTTCATCTGCCAAAGGCATCCCAAAGGGAGTGCAGAAGTGCCACAACATGGCTGCTTTCACGGCTTTTCCCTTAGGAAGAACCCTAATACCCGGCTGATTTACCTTCCTAGGGTTACTGTTAGGCTTAGGCCTAGGACTTTTAAAACCAGGAAGCCCTGGGCTCCAGGCACACTGCAGCTGCAAAAGGCATCCCAAGGGGAGCGCAAAAGTGACGCAACTTGGCTGCCACCACTGATATTTCCATGAGACCATCCCGAACCATAGGCTGATTTTCCTTCCTAGGGTTAAGGTTTGAGTTACGCCTAGGGTAAGGGCTCTATTAACCAGAAAGCCCTGAGTTCCAAGAACACAGCAGCTGCGAAGGACTAGCCAAGAAGAGCGCAAAAGTAGCACAACATGCCTGCCTCCACAGCTTTTTCCTTGGGGACATGCCTAATTCCTGGCTGATTTGCCTTTCTCGTCTTAGGGTTGGGGTTCGGCCTAGGGCTAGGATTTTTAAAAGCAGGAAGCCCTGAGTTCCAGGCACACTGCAGCTGTGAAAGGCATCCAAAAGGGAGTGCAAAAGTGCCACAACATGGCTGCTTTCACGGCTTTTTCCTTGGCAAGAAGCCTAACACCAGGCTGACATACTTTCCCAGGGTTACTGTTAGGCTTAGGCCTAGGGCTAGGATTTTTGAAACTAGGAAGCCCTGGGCTCCAGGCACACTGCAGCTGTTCAAGGCATCCCAAGGGGAGTACAAAAGTGCAACAACATGGCAGCTTTCACAGCTTTTTCCTTGGCACCATCCCTATACCTAGGCTGATTTATCTGCCTAGGGTTAGGGTTAGGGTTCAGCCTAGGGCTTGAATTTTTTTAACCAAGAAGCCCTGAGTTCCAGGCTCACTTCATCTGCCAAAGGCATCCCAAAGGGAGTGCAGAAGTGCCACAACATGGCTGCTTTCACGGCTTTTCCCTTAGGAAGAACCCTAATACCCGGCTGATTTACCTTCCTAGGGTTACTGTTAGGCTTAGGCCTAGGACTTTTAAAACCAGGAAGCCCTGGGCTCCAGGCACACTGCAGCTGCAAAAGGCATCCCAAGGGGAGCGCAAAAGTGACGCAACTTGGCTGCCACCACTGATATTTCCATGAGACCATCCCGAACCATAGGCTGATTTTCCTTCCTAGGGTTAAGGTTTGAGTTACGCCTAGGGTAAGGGTTCTATTAACCAGAAAGCCCTGAGTTCCAAGAACACAGCAGCTGCGAAGGGCTAGCCAAGAAGAGCGCAAAAGTACCACAACATGCCTGCCTCCACAGTTTTTCCTTGGGGACATGCCTAATTCCTGGCTGATTTGCCTTTCTCGTCTTAGGGTTGGGGTTCGGCCTAGGGCTAGGATTTTTAAAAGCAGGAAGCCCTGAGTTCCAGGCACACGGCAGCTGTGAAAGGCATCCAAAAGGGAGTGCAAAAGTGCCACAACATGGCTGCTTTCACGGCTTTTTCCTTGGCAAGAAACCTAACATCAGGCTGATTTACTTTCCCAGGGTTACAGTTAGGCTTAGGCCTAGGGCTAGGATTTTTGAAACTAGGAAGCCCTGGGCTCCAGGCACACTGCAGCTGTTCAAGGCATCCCAAGGGGAGTACAAAAGTGCAACAACATGGCAGCTTTCACAGCTTTTTCCTTGGCACCATCCCTATACCTAGGCTGATTTATCTGCCTAGGGTTAGGGTTAGGGTTCAGCCTAGGGCTTGAATTTTTTTAACCAAGAAGCCCTGAGTTCCAGGCTTACTTCATCTGCCAAAGGCATCCCAAAGGGAGTGCAGAAGTGCCACAACATGGCTGCTTTCACGGCTTTTCCCTTAGGAAGAACCCTAATACCCGGCTGATTTACCTTCCTAGGGTTACTGTTAGGCTTAGGCCTAGGACTTTTAAAACCAGGAAGCCCTGGGCTCCAGGCACACTGCAGCTGCAAAAGGCATCCCAAGGGGAGCGCAAAAGTGACGCAACTTGGCTGCCACCACTGATATTTCCATGTGAGCATCCTGAACCATAGGCTGATTTTCCTTCCTAGGGTTAAGGTTTGAGTTACGCCTAGGGTAAGGGTTCTATTAACCAGAAAGCCCTGAGTTCCAAGAACACAGCAGCTGCGAAGGACTAGCCAAGAAGAGCGCAAAAGTACCACAACATGCCTGCCTCCACAGCTTTTTCCTTGGGGACATGCCTAATTCCTGGCTGATTTGCCTTTCTCGTCTTAGGGTTGGGGTTCGGCCTAGGGCTAGGATTTTTAAAAGCAGGAAGCCCTGAGTTCCAGGCACACTGGAGCTGTGAAAGGCATCCAAAAGGGAGTGCAAAAGTGCCACAACATGGCTGCTTTCATGGCTTTTTCCTTGGCAAGAGGCCTAACACCAGGCTGATTTACCTTCCCAGGGTTACTGTTAGGCTTAGGACTAGGGCTAGGATTTTTGAAACTAGGAAGCCCTTAGCTCCAGGCACACTGCAGCTGTTCAAGGCATCCCAAGGGGAGTACAAAAGTGCAACAACATGGCAGCTTTCACAGCTTTTTCCTTGGCACCATCCCTATACCTAGGCTGATTTATCTGCCTAGGGTTAGGGTTAGGGTTCAGCCTAGGGCTTGAATTTTTTTAACCAGGAAGCCCTGAGTTCCAGGCTTACTTCATCTGCCAAAGGCATCCCAAAGGGAGTGCAGAAGTGCCACAACATGGCTGCTTTCACGGCTTTTCCCTTAGGAAGAACCCTAATACCCGGCTGATTTACCTTCCTAGGGTTACTGTTAGGCTTAGGCCTAGGACTTTTAAAACCAGGAAGCCCTGGGCTCCAGGCACACTGCAGCTGCAAAAGGCATCCCAAGGGGAGCGCAAAAGTGACGCAACTTGGCTGCCACCACTGATATTTCCATGAGACCATCCCGAACCATAGGCTGATTTTCCTTCCTAGGGTTAAGGTTTGAGTTACGCCTAGGGTAAGGGTTCTATTAACCAGAAAGCCCTGAGTTCCAAGAACACAGCAGCTGCGAAGGACTAGCCAAGAAGAGCGCAAAAGTACCACAACATGCCTGCCTCCACAGCTTTTTCCTTGGGGACATGCCTAATTCCTGGCTGATTTGCCTTTCTCGTCTTAGGGTTGAGGTTCGGCCTAGGGCTAGGATTTTTAAAAGCAGGAAGCCCTGAGTTCCAGGCACACTGGAGCTGTGAAAGGCATCCAAAAGGGAGTGCAAAAGTGCCACAACATGGCTGCTTTCACGGCTTTTTCCTTGGCAAGACGCCTAACACCAGGCTGATTTACCTTCCCAGGGTTACTGTTAGGCTTAGGCCTAGGGCTAGGATTTTTAAAACTAGGAAGCCCTGGGCTCCAGGCACACTGCAGCTGTTCAAGGCATCCCAAGGGGAGTACAAAAGTGCAACAACATGGCAGCTTTCACAGCTTTTTCCTTGGCACCATCCCTATACCTAGGCTGATTTATCTGCCTAGGGTTAGGGTTAGGGTTCAGCCTAGGGCTTGGATTTCTTTAACCAGGAAGCCCTGAGTTCCAGGCTTACTTCATCTGCCAAAGGCATCCCAAAGGGAGTGCAGAAGTGCCACAACATGGCTGCTTTCACGGCTTTTCCCTTAGGAAGAACCCTAATACCCGGCTGATTTACCTTCCTAGGGTTACTGTTAGGCTTAGGCCTAGGACTTTTAAAACCAGGAAGCCCTGGGCTCCAGGCACACTGCAGCTGCAAAAGGCATCCCAAGGGGAGCGCAAAAGTGACGCAACTTGGCTGCCACCACTGATATTTCCATGAGACCATCCCGAACCATAGGTTGATTTTCCTTCCTAGGGTTAAGGTTTGAGTTACGCCTAGGGTAAGGGCTCTATTAACCAGAAAGCCCTGAGTTCCAAGAACACAGCAGCTGCGAAGGACTAGCCAAGAAGAGCGCAAAAGTACCACAACATGCCTGCCTCCACAGCTTTTTCCTTGGGGACATGCCTAATTCCTGGCTGATTTGCCTTTCTCGTCTTAGGGTTGGGGTTCGGCCTAGGGCTAGGATTTTTAAAAGCAGGAAGCCCTGAGTTCCAGGCACACTGCAGCTGTGAAAGGCATCCAAAAGGGAGTGCAAAAGTGCCACAACATGGCTGCTTTCACGGCTTTTTCCTTGGCAAGAAGCCTAACACCAGGCTGACATACTTTCCCAGGGTTACTGTTAGGCTTAGGCCTAGGGCTAGGATTTTTGAAACTAGGAAGCCCTGGGCTCCAGGCACACTGCAGCTGTTCAAGGCATCCCAAGGGGAGTACAAAAGTGCAACAACATGGCAGCTTTCACAGCTTTTTCCTTGGCACCATCCCTATACCTAGGCTGATTTATCTGCCTAGGGTTAGGGTTAGGGTTCAGCCTAGGGCTTGAATTTCTTTAACCAGGAAGCCCTGAGTTCCAGGCTTACTTCATCTGCCAAAGGCATCCCAAAGGGAGTGCAGAAGTGCCACAACATGGCTGCTTTCACGGCTTTTCCCTTAGGAAGAACCCTAATACCCGGCTGATTTACCTTCCTAGGGTTACTGTTAGGCTTAGGCCTAGGACTTTTAAAACCAGGAAGCCCTGGGCTCCAGGCACACTGCAGCTGCAAAAGGCATCCCAAGGGGAGCGCAAAAGTGACGCAACTTGGCTGCCACCACTGATATTTCCATGAGACCATCCCGAACCATAGGCTGATTTTCCTTCCTAGGGTTAAGGTTTGAGTTACGCCTAGGGTAAGGGCTCTATTAACCAGAAAGCCCTGAGTTCCAAGAACACAGCAGCTGCGAAGGACTAGCCAAGAAGAGCGCAAAAGTACCACAACATGCCTGCCTCCACAGCTTTTTCCTTGTGGACATGCCTAATTCCTGGCTGATTTGCCTTTCTCGTCTTAGGGTTGGGGTTCGGCCTAGGGCTAGGATTTTTAAAAGCAGGAAGCCCTGAGTTCCAGGCACACTGCAGCTGTGAAAGGCATCCAAAAGGGAGTGCAAAAGTGCCACAACATGGCTGCTTTCACGGCTTTTTCCTTGGCAAGAGGCCTAACACCAGGCTGATTTACCTTCCCAATGTTACTGTTAGGCTTAGGCCTAGGGCTAGGATTTTTAAAACTAGGAAGCCCTTGGCTCCAGGCACACTGCAGCTGTTCAAGGCATCCCAAGGGGAGTACAAAAGTGCAACAACATGGCAGCTTTCACAGCTTTTTCCTTGGCACCATCCCTATACCTAGGCTGATTTATCTGCCTAGGGTTAGGGTTAGGGTTCAGCCTAGGGCTTGGATTTCTTTAACCAGGAAGCCCTGAGTTCCAGGCTTACTTCATCTGCCAAAGGCATCCCAAAGGGAGTGCAGAAGTGCCACAACATGGCTGCTTTCACGGCTTTTCCCTTAGGAAGAACCCTAATACCCGGCTGATTTACCTTCCTAGGGTTACTGTTAGGCTTAGGCCTAGGACTTTTAAAACCAGGAAGCCCTGGGCTCCAGGCACACTGCAGCTGCAAAAGGCATCCCAAGGGGAGCGCAAAAGTGACGCAACTTGGCTGCCACCACTGATATTTCCATGAGAGCATCCCGAACCATAGGCTGATTTTCCTTCCTAGGGTTAAGGTTTGAGTTACGCCTAGGGTAAGGGTTCTATTAACCAGAAAGCCCTGAGTTCCAAGAACACAGCAGCTGCGAAGGACTAGCCAAGAAGAGCGCAAAAGTACCACAACATGCCTGCCTCCACAGCTTTTTCCTTGGGGACATGCCTAATTCCTGGCTGATTTGCCTTTCTCCTCTTAGGGTTGGGGTTCGGCCTAGGGCTAGGATTTTAAAAGCAGGAAGCCCTGAGTTCCAGGCACACTGGAGCTGTGAAAGGCATCCAAAAGGGAGTGCAAAAGTGCCACAACATGGCTGCTTTCACGGCTTTTTCCTTGGCAAGAAGCCTAACACCAGGCTGATTTCCCTTCCCAGGGCTACTGTTAGGCTTAGGCCTAGGGCTAGGATTTTTAAAACTAGGAAGCCCTGGGCTCCAGGCACACTGCAGCTGTTCAAGGCATCCCAAGGGGAGTACAAAAGTGCAACAACATGGCAGCTTTCACAGCTTTTTCCTTGGCACCATCCCTATACCTAGGCTGATTTATCTGCCTAGGGTTAGGGTTAGGGTTCAGCCTAGGGCTTGAATTTTTTTAACCAGGAAGCCCTGAGTTCCAGGCTTACTTCATCTGCCAAAGGCATCCCAAAGGGAGTGCAGAAGTGCCACAACATGGCTGCTTTCACGGCTTTTCCCTTAGGAAGAACTCTAATACCCGGCTGATTTACCTTCCTAGGGTTACTGTTAGGCTTAGGCCTAGGACTTTTAAAACCAGGAAGCCCTGGCCTCCAGGCACACTGCAGCTGCAAAAGGCATCCCAAGGGGAGCGCAAAAGTGACGCAACTTGGCTGCCACCACTGATATTTCCATGAGACCATCCCGAACCATAGGCTGATTTTCCTTCCTAGGGTTAAGGTTTGAGTTACGCCTAGGGTAAGGCCTCTATTAACCAGAAAGCCCTGAGTTCCAAGAACACAGCAGCTGCGAAGGACTAGCCAAGAAGAGCGCAAAAGTACCACAACATGCCTGCCTCCACAGCTTTTTCCTTGTGGACATGCCTAATTCCTGGCTGATTTGCCTTTCTCGTCTTAGGGTTGGGGTTCGGCCTAGGGCTAGGATTTTTAAAAGCAGGAAGCCCTGAGTTCCAGGCACACTGGAGCTGTGAAAGGCATCCAAAAGGGAGTGCAAAAGTGCCACAACATGGCTGCTTTCACGGCTTTTTCCTTGGCAAGACGCCTAACACCAGGCTGATTTACTTTCCCAGGGTTACTGTTAGGCTTAGGCCTAGGGCTAGGATTTTTAAAACTAGGAAGCCCTGGGCTCCAGGCACACTGCAGCTGTTCAAGGCATCCCAAGGGGAGTACAAAAGTGCAACAACATGGCAGCTTTCACAGCTTTTTCCTTGGCACCATCCCTATACCTAGGCTGATTTATCTGCCTAGGGTTAGGGTTAGGGTTCAGCCTAGGGCTTGGATTTCTTTAACCAGGAAGCCCTGAGTTCCAGGCTTACTTCATCTGCCAAAGGCATCCCAAAGGGAGTGCAGAAGTGCCACAACATGGCTGCTTTCACGGCTTTTCCCTTAGGAAGAACCCTAATACCCGGCTGATTTACCTTCCTAGGGTTACTGTTAGGCTTAGGCCTAGGACTTTTAAAACCAGGAAGCCCTGGGCTCCAGGCACACTGCAGCTGCAAAAGGCATCCCAAGGGGAGCGCAAAAGTGACGCAACTTGGCTGCCACCACTGATATTTCCATGAGACCATCCCGAACCATAGGCTGATTTTCCTTCCTAGGGTTAAGGTTTGAGTTACGCCTAGGGTAAGGGCTCTATTAACCAGAAAGCCCTGAGTTCCAAGAACACAGCAGCTGCGAAGGACTAGCCAAGAAGAGCACAAAAGTACCACAACATGCCTGCCTCCACAGCTTTTTCCTTGGGGACATGCCTAATTCCTGGCTGATTTGCCTTTCTCGTCTTAGGGTTGGGGTTCGGCCTAGGGCTAGGATTTTTAAAAGCAGGAAGCCCTGAGTTCCAGGCACACTGGAGCTGTGAAAGGCATCCAAAAGGGAGTGCAAAAGTGCCACAACATGGCTGCTTTCACGGCTTTTTCCTTGGCAAGACGCCTAACACCAGGCTGATTTACTTTCCCAGGGTTACTGTTAGGCTTAGGCCTAGGGCTAGGATTTTTAAAACTAGGAAGCCCTGGGCTCCAGGCACACTGCAGCTGTTCAAGGCATCCCAAGGGGAGTACAAAAGTGCAACAACATGGCAGCTTTCACAGCTTTTTCCTTGGCACCATCCCTATACCTAGGCTGATTTATCTGCCTAGGGTTAGGGTTAGGGTTCAGCCTAGGGCTTGGATTTCTTTAACCAGGAAGCCCTGAGTTCCAGGCTTACTTCATCTGCCAAAGGCATCCCAAAGGGAGTGCAGAAGTGCCACAACATGGCTGCTTTCACGGCTTTTCCCTTAGGAAGAACCCTAATACCCGGCTGATTTACCTTCCTAGGGTTACTGTTAGGCTTAGGCCTAGGACTTTTAAAACCAGGAAGCCCTGGGCTCCAGGCACACTGCAGCTGCAAAAGGCATCCCAAGGGGAGCGCAAAAGTGACGCAACTTGGCTGCCACCACTGATATTTCCATGAGACCATCCCGAACCATAGGCTGATTTTCCTTCCTAGGGTTAAGGTTTGAGTTACGCCTAGGGTAAGGGCTCTATTAACCAGAAAGCCCTGAGTTCCAAGAACACAGCAGCTGCGAAGGACTAGCCAAGAAGAGCGCAAAAGTAGCACAACATGCCTGCCTCCACAGCTTTTTCCTTGGGGACATGCCTAATTCCTGGCTGATTTGCCTTTCTCGTCTTAGGGTTGGGGTTCGGCCTAGGGCTAGGATTTTTAAAAGCAGGAAGCCCTGAGTTCCAGGCACACTGCAGCTGTGAAAGGCATCCAAAAGGGAGTGCAAAAGTGCCACAACATGGCTGCTTTCACGGCTTTTTCCTTGGCAAGAAGCCTAACACCAGGCTGACATACTTTCCCAGGGTTACTGTTAGGCTTAGGCCTAGGGCTAGGATTTTTGAAACTAGGAAGCCCTGGGCTCCAGGCACACTGCAGCTGTTCAAGGCATCCCAAGGGGAGTACAAAAGTGCAACAACATGGCAGCTTTCACAGCTTTTTCCTTGGCACCATCCCTATACCTAGGCTGATTTATCTGCCTAGGGTTAGGGTTAGGGTTCAGCCTAGGGCTTGAATTTTTTTAACCAAGAAGCCCTGAGTTCCAGGCTTACTTCATCTGCCAAAGGCATCCCAAAGGGAGTGCAGAAGTGCCACAACATGGCTGCTTTCACGGCTTTTCCCTTAGGAAGAACCCTAATACCCGGCTGATTTACCTTCCTAGGGTTACTGTTAGGCTTAGGCCTAGGACTTTTAAAACCAGGAAGCCCTGGGCTCCAGGCACACTGCAGCTGCAAAAGGCATCCCAAGGGGAGCGCAAAAGTGACGCAACTTGGCTGCCACCACTGATATTTCCATGAGACCATCCCGAACCATAGGCTGATTTTCCTTCCTAGGGTTAAGGTTTGAGTTACGCCTAGGGTAAGGGTTCTATTAACCAGAAAGCCCTGAGTTCCAAGAACACAGCAGCTGCGAAGGGCTAGCCAAGAAGAGCGCAAAAGTACCACAACATGCCTGCCTCCACAGTTTTTCCTTGGGGACATGCCTAATTCCTGGCTGATTTGCCTTTCTCGTCTTAGGGTTGGGGTTCGGCCTAGGGCTAGGATTTTTAAAAGCAGGAAGCCCTGAGTTCCAGGCACACGGCAGCTGTGAAAGGCATCCAAAAGGGAGTGCAAAAGTGCCACAACATGGCTGCTTTCACGGCTTTTTCCTTGGCAAGAAACCTAACATCAGGCTGATTTACTTTCCCAGGGTTACAGTTAGGCTTAGGCCTAGGGCTAGGATTTTTGAAACTAGGAAGCCCTGGGCTCCAGGCACACTGCAGCTGTTCAAGGCATCCCAAGGGGAGTACAAAAGTGCAACAACATGGCAGCTTTCACAGCTTTTTCCTTGGCACCATCCCTATACCTAGGCTGATTTATCTGCCTAGGGTTAGGGTTAGGGTTCAGCCTAGGGCTTGAATTTTTTTAACCAAGAAGCCCTGAGTTCCAGGCTTACTTCATCTGCCAAAGGCATCCCAAAGGGAGTGCAGAAGTGCCACAACATGGCTGCTTTCACGGCTTTTCCCTTAGGAAGAACCCTAATACCCGGCTGATTTACCTTCCTAGGGTTACTGTTAGGCTTAGGCCTAGGACTTTTAAAACCAGGAAGCCCTGGGCTCCAGGCACACTGCAGCTGCAAAAGGCATCCCAAGGGGAGCGCAAAAGTGACGCAACTTGGCTGCCACCACTGATATTTCCATGAGACCATCCCGAACCATAGGCTGATTTTCCTTCCTAGGGTTAAGGTTTGAGTTACGCCTAGGGTAAGGGTTCTATTAACCAGAAAGCCCTGAGTTCCAAGAACACAGCAGCTGCGAAGGGCTAGCCAAGAAGAGCGCAAAAGTACCACAACATGCCTGCCTCCACAGTTTTTCCTTGGGGACATGCCTAATTCCTGGCTGATTTGCCTTTCTCGTCTTAGGGTTGGGGTTCGGCCTAGGGCTAGGATTTTTAAAAGCAGGAAGCCCTGAGTTCCAGGCACACTGGAGCTGTGAAAGGCATCCAAAAGGGAGTGCAAAAGTGCCACAACATGGCTGCTTTCACGGCTTTTTCCTTGGCAAGAAACCTAACATCAGGCTGATTTACTTTCCCAGGGTTACAGTTAGGCTTAGGCCTAGGGCTAGGATTTTTGAAACTAGGAAGCCCTGGGCTCCAGGCACACTGCAGCGGTTCAAGGCATCCCAAGGGGAGTACAAAAGTGCAACAACATGGCAGCTTTCACAGCTTTTTCCTTGGCACCATCCCTATACCTAGGCTGATTTATCTGCCTAGGGTTAGGGTTAGAGTTCAGCCTAGGGCTTGGATTTCTTTAACCAGGAAGCCCTGAGTTCCAGGCTTACTTCATCTGCCAAAGGCATCCCAAAGGGAGTGCAGAAGTGCCACAACATGGCTGCTTTCACGGCTTTTCCCTTAGGAAGAACCCTAATACCCGGCTGATTTACCTTCCTAGGGTTACTGTTAGGCTTAGGCCTAGGACTTTTAAAACCAGGAAGCCCTGGCCTCCAGGCACACTGCAGCTGCAAAAGGCATCCCAAGGGGAGCGCAAAAGTGACGCAACTTGGCTGCCACCACTGATATTTCCATGAGACCATCCCGAACCATAGGCTGATTTTCCTTCCTAGGGTTAATGTTTGAGTTACGCCTATGGTAAGGCCTCTATTAACCAGAAAGCCCTGAGTTCCAAGAACACAGCAGCTGCGAAGGACTAGCCAAGAAGAGCGCAAAAGTACCACAACATGCCTGCCTCCACAGCTTTTTCCTTGGGGACATGCCTAATTCCTGGCTGATTTGCCTTTCTCGTCTTAGGGTTGGGGTTCGGCCTAGGGCTAGGATTTTTAAAAGCAGGAAGCCCTGAGTTCCAGGCACACTGCAGCTGTGAAAGGCATCCAAAAGGGAGTGCAAAAGTGCCACAACATGGCTGCTTTCACGGCTTTTTCCTTGGCAAGAGGCCTAACACCAGGCTGATTTACCTTCCCAGGGTTACTGTTAGGCTTAGGCCTAGGGCTAGGATTTTTAAAACTAGGAAGCCCTTGGCTCCAGGCACACTGCAGCTGTTCAAGGCATCCCAAGGGGAGTACAAAAGTGCAACAACATGGCAGCTTTCACAGCTTTTTCCTTGGCACCATCCCTATACCTAGGCTGATTTATCTGCCTAGGGTTAGGGTTAGGGTTCAGCCTGGGGCTTGGATTTCTTTAACCAGGAAGCCCTGAGTTCCAGGCTTACTTCATCTGCCAAAGGCATCCCAAAGGGAGTGCAGAAGTGCCACAACATGGCTGCTTTCACGGCTTTTCCCTTAGGAAGAACCCTAATACCCGGCTGATTTACCTTCCTAGGGTTACTGTTAGGCTTAGGCCTAGGACTTTTAAAACCAGGAAGCCCTGGGCTCCAGGCACACTGCAGCTGCAAAAGGCATCCCAAGGGGAGCGCAAAAGTGACGCAACTTGGCTGCCACCACTGATATTTCCATGAGAGCATCCTGAACCATAGGCTGATTTTCCTTCCTAGGGTTAAGGTTTGAGTTACGCCTAGGGTAAGGGTTCTATTAACCAGAAAGCCCTGAGTTCCAAGAACACAGCAGCTGCGAAGGACTAGCCAAGAAGAGCGCAAAAGTACCACAACATGCCTGCCTCCACAGCTTTTTCCTTGGGGACATGCCTAATTCCTGGCTGATTTGCCTTTCTCCTCTTAGGGTTGGGGTTCGGCCTAGGGCTAGGATTTTAAAAGCAGGAAGCCCTGAGTTCCAGGCACACTGCAGCTGTGAAAGGCATCCAAAAGGGAGTGCAAAAGTGCCACAACATGGCTGCTTTCACGGCTTTTTCCTTGGCAAGAAGCCTAACACCAGGCTGATTTCCCTTCCCAGGGCTACTGTTAGGCTTAGGCCTAGGGCTAGGATTTTTAAAACTAGGAAGCCCTTAGCTCCAGGCACACTGCAGCTGTTCAAGGCATCCCAAGGGGAGTACAAAAGTGCAACAACATGGCAGCTTTCACAGCTTTTTCCTTGGCACCATCCCTATACCTAGGCTGATTTATCTGCCTAGGGTTAGGGTTAGGGTTCAGCCTAGGGCTTGGATTTCTTTAACCAGGAAGCCCTGAGTTCCAGGCTTACTTCATCTGCCAAAGGCATCCCAAAGGGAGTGCAAAAGTGCCACAACATGGCTGCTTTCACGGCTTTTCCCTTAGGAAGAACCCTAATACCCGGCTGATTTACCTTCCTAGGGTTACTGTTAGGCTTAGGCCTAGGACTTTTAAAACCAGGAAGCCCTGGGCTCCAGGCACACTGCAGCTGCAAAAGGCATCCCAAGGGGAGCGCAAAAGTGACGCAACTTGGCTGCCACCACTGATATTTCCATGAGACCATCCCGAACCATAGGCTGATTTTCCTTCCTAGGGTTAATGTTTGAGTTACGCCTATGGTAAGGCCTCTATTAACCAGAAAGCCCTGAGTTCCAAGAACACCGCAGCTGCGAAGGACTAGCCAAGAAGAGCGCAAAAGTACCACAACATGCCTGCCTCCACAGCTTTTTCCTTGGGGACATGCCTAATTCCTGGCTGATTTGCCTTTCTCGTCTTAGGGTTGGGGTTCGGCCTAGGGCTAGGATTTTTAAAAGCAGGAAGCCCTGAGTTCCAGGCACACTGGAGCTGTGAAAGGCATCCAAAAGGGAGTGCAAAAGTGCCACAACATGGCTGCTTTCACGGCTTTTTCCTTGGCAAGAAACCTAACATCAGGCTGATTTACTTTCCCAGGGTTACAGTTAGGCTTAGGCCTAGGGCTAGGATTTTTGAAACTAGGAAGCCCTGGGCTCCAGGCACACTGCAGCTGTTCAAGGCATCCCAAGGGGAGTACAAAAGTGCAACAACATGGCAGCTTTCACAGCTTTTTCCTTGGCACCATCCCTGTACCTAGGCTGATTTATCTGCCTAGGGTTAGGGTTAGACTTCAGCCTAGGGCTTGGATTTCTTTAACCAGGAAGCCCTGAGTTCCAGGCTTACTTCATCTGCCAAAGGCATCCCAAAGGGAGTGCAGAAGTGCCACAACATGGCTGCTTTCACGGCTTTTCCCTTAGGAAGAACCCTAATACCCGGCTGATTTACCTTCCTAGGGTTACTGTTAGGCTTAGGCCTAGGACTTTTAAAACCAGGAAGCCCTGGGCTCCAGGCACACTGCAGCTGTTCAAGGCATCCCAAGGGGAGCGCAAAAGTGACGCAACTTGGCTGCCACCACTGATATTTCCATGAGACCATCCCGAACCATAGGCTGATTTTCCTTCCTAGGGTTAAGGTTTGAGTTACGCCTAGGGTAAGGCCTCTATTAACCAGAAAGCCCTGAGTTCCAAGAACACAGCAGCTGCGAAGGACTAGCCAAGAAGAGCGCAAAAGTACCACAACATGCCTGCCTCCACAGCTTTTTCCTTGGGGACATGCCTAATTCCTGGCTGATTTGCCTTTCTCGTCTTAGGGTTGGGGTTCGGCCTAGGGCTAGGATTTTTAAAAGCAGGAAGCCCTGAGTTCCAGGCACACTGCAGCTGTGAAAGGCATCCAAAAGGGAGTGCAAAAGTGCCACAACATGGCTGCTTTCACGGCTTTTTCCTTGGCAAGAGGCCTAACACCAGGCTGATTTACCTTCCCAGGGTTACTGTTAGGCTTAGGCCTAGGGCTAGTATTTTTAAAACTAGGAAGCCCTTGGCTCCAGGCACCCTGCAGCTGTTCAAGGCATCCCAAGGGGAGTACAAAAGTGCAACAACATGGCAGCTTTCACAGCTTTTTCCTTGGCACCATCCCTATACCTAGGCTGATTTATCTGCCTAGGGTTAGGGTTAGGGTTCAGCCTGGGGCTTGGATTTCTTTAACCAGGAAGCCCTGAGTTCCAGGCTTACTTCATCTGCCAAAGGCATCCCAAAGGGAGTGCAGAAGTGCCACAACATGGCTGCTTTCACGGCTTTTCCCTTAGGAAGAACCCTAATACCCGGCTGATTTACCTTCCTAGGGTTACTGTTAGGCTTAGGCCTAGGACTTTTAAAACCAGGAAGCCCTGGGCTCCAGGCACACTGCAGCTGCAAAAGGCATCCCAAGGGGAGCGCAAAAGTGACGCAACTTGGCTGCCACCACTGATATTTCCATGTGAGCATCCTGAACCATAGGCTGATTTTCCTTCCTAGGGTTAAGGTTTGAGTTACGCCTAGGGTAAGGGTTCTATTAACCAGAAAGCCCTGAGTTCCAAGAACACAGCAGCTGCGAAGGACTAGCCAAGAAGAGCGCAAAAGTACCACAACATGCCTGCCTCCACAGCTTTTTCCTTGGGGACATGCCTAATTCCTGGCTGATTTGCCTTTCTCGTCTTAGGGTTGGGGTTCGGCCTAGGGCTAGGATTTTAAAAGCAGGAAGCCCTGAGTTCCAGGCACACTGGAGCTGTGAAAGGCATCCAAAAGGGAGTGCAAAAGTGCCACAACATGGCTGCTTTCACGGCTTTTTCCTTGGCAAGACGCCTAACACCAGGCTGATTTCCCTTCCCAGGGCTACTGTTAGGCTTAGGCCTAGGGCTAGGATTTTTAAAACTAGGAAGCCCTTAGCTCCAGGCACACTGCAGCTGTTCAAGGCATCCCAAGGGGAGTACAAAAGTGCAACAACATGGCAGCTTTCACAGCTTTTTCCTTGGCACCATCCCTATACCTAGGCTGATTTATCTGCCTAGGGTTAGGGTTAGGGTTCAGCCTAGGGCTTGGATTTCTTTAACCAGGAAGCCCTGAGTTCCAGGCTTACTTCATCTGCCAAAGGCATCCCAAAGGGAGTGCAGAAGTGCCACAACATGGCTGCTTTCACGGCTTTTCCCTTAGGAAGAACCCTAATACCCGGCTGATTTACCTTCCTAGGGTTACTGTTAGGCTTAGGCCTAGGACTTTTAAAACCAGGAAGCCCTGGGCTCCAGGCACACTGCAGCTGCAAAAGGCATCCCAAGGGGAGCGCAAAAGTGACGCAACTTGGCTGCCACCACTGATATTTCCATGAGACCATCACGAACCATAGGCTGATTTTCCTTCCTAGGGTTAAGGTTTGAGTTACGCCTAGGGTAAGGGCTCTATTAACCAGAAAGCCCTGAGTTCCAAGAACACAGCAGCTGCGAAGGACTAGCCAAGAAGAGCGCAAAAGTACCACAACATGCCTGCCTCCACAGCTTTTTCCTTGGGGACATGCCTAATTCCTGGCTGATTTGCCTTTCTCGTCTTAGGGTTGGGGTTCGGCCTAGGGCTAGGATTTTTAAAAGCAGGAAGCCCTGAGTTCCAGGCACACTGCAGCTGTGAAAGGCATCCAAAAGGGAGTGCAAAAGTGCCACAACATGGCTGCTTTCACGGCTTTTTCCTTGGCAAGACGCCTAACACCAGGCTGATTTACTTTCCCAGGGTTACTGTTAGGCTTAGGCCTAGGGCTAGGATTTTTGAAACTAGGAAGCCCTGGGCTCCAGGCACACTGCAGCTGTTCAAGGCATCCCAAGGGGAGTACAAAAGTGCAACAACATGGCAGCTTTCACAGCTTTTTCCTTGGCACCATCCCTATACCTAGGCTGATTTATCTGCCTAGGGTTAGGGTTAGGGTTCAGCCTAGGGCTTGAATTTTTTTAACCAGGAAGCCCTGAGTTCCAGGCTTACTTCATCTGCCAAAGGCATCCCAAAGGGAGTGCAGAAGTGCCACAACATGGCTGCTTTCACGGCTTTTCCCTTAGGAAGAACCCTAATACCCGGCTGATTTACCTTCCTAGGGTTACTGTTAGGCTTAGGCCTAGGACTTTTAAAACCAGGAAGCCCTGGGCTCCAGGCACACTGCAGCTGCAAAAGGCATCCCAAGGGGAGCGCAAAAGTGACGCAACTTGGCTGCCACCACTGATATTTCCATGAGACCATCCCGAACCATAGGCTGATTTTCCTTCCTAGGGTTAAGGTTTTTAGTTACGCCTAGGGTAAGGGTTCTATTAACCAGAAAGCCCTGAGTTCCAAGAACACAGCAGCTGCGAAGGGCTAGCCAAGAAGAGCGCAAAAGTACCACAACATGCCTGCCTCCACAGTTTTTCCTTGGGGACATGCCTAATTCCTGGCTGATTTGCCTTTCTCGTCTTAGGGTTGGGGTTCGGCCTAGGGCTAGGATTTTTAAAAGCAGGAAGCCCTGAGTTCCAGGCACACTGGAGCTGTGAAAGGCATCCAAAAGGGAGTGCAAAAGTGCCACAACATGGCTGCTTTCACGGCTTTTTCCTTGGCAAGAAACCTAACATCAGGCTGATTTACTTTCCCAGGGTTACAGTTAGGCTTAGGCCTAGGGCTAGGATTTTTGAAACTAGGAAGCACTGGGCTCCAGGCACACTGCAGCTGTTCAAGGCATCCCAAGGGGAGTACAAAAGTGCAACAACATGGCAGCTTTCACAGCTTTTTCCTTGGCACCATCCCTGTACCTAGGCTGATTTATCTGCCTAGGGTTAGGGTTAGACTTCAGCCTAGGGCTTGGATTTCTTTAACCAGGAAGCCCTGAGTTCCAGGCTTACTTCATCTGCCAAAGGCATCCCAAAGGGAGTGCAGAAGTGCCACAACATGGCTGCTTTCACGGCTTTTCCCTTAGGAAGAACCCTAATACCCGGCTGATTTACCTTCCTAGGGTTACTGTTAGGCTTAGGCCTAGGACTTTTAAAACCAGGAAGCCCTGGGCTCCAGGCACACTGCAGCTGCAAAAGGCATCCCAAGGGGAGCGCAAAAGTGACGCAACTTGGCTGCCACCACTGATATTTCCATGAGACCATCCCGAACCATAGGCTGATTTTCCTTCCTAGGGTTAAGGTTTGAGTTACGCCTAGGGTAAGGCCTCTATTAACCAGAAAGCCCTGAGTTCCAAGAACACAGCAGCTGCGAAGGACTAGCCAAGAAGAGCGCAAAAGTACCACAACATGCCTGCCTCCACAGCTTTTTCCTTGGGGACATGCCTAATTCCTGGCTGATTTGCCTTTCTCGTCTTAGGGTTGGGGTTCGGCCTAGGGCTAGGATTTTTAAAAGCAGGAAGCCCTGAGTTCCAGGCACACTGCAGCTGTGAAAGGCATCCAAAAGGGAGTGCAAAAGTGCCACAACATGGCTGCTTTCACGGCTTTTTCCTTGGCAAGAGGCCTAACACCAGGCTGATTTACCTTCCCAGGGTTACTGTTAGGCTTAGGCCTAGGGCTAGGATTTTTAAAACTAGGAAGCCCTTAGCTCCAGGCACCCTGCAGCTGTTCAAGGCATCCCAAGGGGAGTACAAAAGTGCAACAACATGGCAGCTTTCACAGCTTTTTCCTTGGCACCATCCCTATACCTAGGCTGATTTATCTGCCTAGGGTTAGGGTTAGGGTTCAGCCTGGGGCTTGGATTTCTTTAACCAGGAATCCCTGAGTTCCAGGCTTACTTCATCTGCCAAAGGCATCCCAAAGGGAGTGCAGAAGTGCCACAACATGGCTGCTTTCACGGCTTTTCCCTTAGGAAGAACCCTAATACCCGGCTGATTTACCTTCCTAGGGTTACTGTTAGGCTTAGGCCTAGGACTTTTAAAACCAGGAAGCCCTGGGCTCCAGGCACACTGCAGCTGCGAAAGGCATCCCAAGGGGAGCGCAAAAGTGACGCAACTTGGCTGCCACCACTGATATTTCCATGTGAGCATCCTGAACCATAGGCTGATTTTCCTTCCTAGGGTTAAGGTTTGAGTTACGCCTAGGGTAAGGGTTCTATTAACCAGAAAGCCCTGAGTTCCAAGAACACAGCAGCTGCGAAGGACTAGCCAAGAAGAGCGCAAAAGTACCACAACATGCCTGCCTCCACAGCTTTTTCCTTGGGGACATGCCTAATTCCTGGCTGATTTGCCTTTCTCGTCTTAGGGTTGGGGTTCGGCCTAGGGCTAGGATTTTAAAAGCAGGAAGCCCTGAGTTCCAGGCACACTGCAGCTGTGAAAGGCATCCAAAAGGGAGTGCAAAAGTGCCACAACATGGCTGCTTTCACGGCTTTTTCCTTGGCAAGAAGCCTAACACCAGGCTGATTTCCCTTCCCAGGGCTACTGTTAGGCTTAGGCCTAGGGCTAGGATTTTTAAAACTAGGAAGCCCTTAGCTCCAGGCACACTGCAGCTGTTCAAGGCATCCCAAGGGGAGTACAAAAGTGCAACAACATGGCAGCTTTCACAGCTTTTTCCTTGGCACCATCCCTATACCTAGGCTGATTTATCTGCCTAGGGTTAGGGTTAGGGTTCAGCCTGGGGCTTGGATTTCTTTAACCAGGAATCCCTGAGTTCCAGGCTTACTTCATCTGCCAAAGGCATCCCAAAGGGAGTGCAGAAGTGCCACAACATGGCTGCTTTCACGGCTTTTCCCTTAGGAAGAACCCTAATACCCGGCTGATTTACCTTCCTAGGGTTACTGTTAGGCTTAGGCCTAGGACTTTTAAAACCAGGAAGCCCTGGGCTCCAGGCACACTGCAGCTGCAAAAGGCATCCCAAGGGGAGCGCAAAAGTGACGCAACTTGGCTGCCACCACTGATATTTCCATGAGACCATCCCGAACCATAGGCTGATTTTCCTTCCTAGGGTTAAGGTTTGAGTTACGCCTAGGGTAAGGGCTCTATTAACCAGAAAGCCCTGAGTTCCAAGAACACAGCAGCTGCGAAGGACTAGCCAAGAAGAGCGCAAAAGTACCACAACATGCCTGCCTCCACAGCTTTTTCCTTGGGGACATGCCTAATTCCTGGCTGATTTGCCTTTCTCGTCTTAGGGTTGGGGTTCGGCCTAGGGCTAGTATTTTTAAAAGCAGGAAGCCCTGAGTTCCAGGCACACTGGAGCTGTGAAAGGCATCCAAAAGGGAGTGCAAAAGTGCCACAACATGGCTGCTTTCACGGCTTTTTCCTTGGCAAGACGCCTAACACCAGGCTGATTTACTTTCCCAGGGTTACTGTTAGGCTTAGGCCTAGGGCTAGGATTTTTGAAACTAGGAAGCCCTGGGCTCCAGGCACACTGCAGCTGTTCAAGGCATCCCAAGGGGAGTACAAAAGTGCAACAACATGGCAGCTTTCACAGCTTTTTCCTTGGCACCATCCCTATACCTAGGCTGATTTATCTGCCTAGGGTTAGGGTTAGGGTTCAGCCTAGGGCTTGGATTTCTTTAACCAGGAAGCCCTGAGTTCCAGGCTTACTTCATCTGCCAAAGGCATCCCAAAGGGAGTGCAGAAGTGCCACAACATGGCTGCTTTCACGGCTTTTCCCTTAGGAAGAACCCTAATACCCGGCTGATTTACCTTCCTAGGGTTACTGTTAGGCTTAGGCCTAGGACTTTTAAAACCAGGAAGCCCTGGGCTCCAGGCACACTGCAGCTGCAAAAGGCATCCCAAGGGGAGCGCAAAAGTGACGCAACTTGGCTGCCACCACTGATATTTCCATGAGACCATCCCGAACCATAGGCTGATTTTCCTTCCTAGGGTTAAGGTTTGAGTTACGCCTAGGGTAAGGCCTCTATTAACCAGAAAGCCCTGAGTTCCAAGAACACAGCAGCTGCGAAGGACTAGCCAAGAAGAGCGCAAAAGTACCACAACATGCCTGCCTCCACAGCTTTTTCCTTGGGGACATGCCTAATTCCTGGCTGATTTGCCTTTCTCGTCTTAGGGTTGGGGTTCGGCCTAGGGCTAGGATTTTTAAAAGCAGGAAGCCCTGAGTTCCAGGCACACTGGAGCTGTGAAAGGCATCCAAAAGGGAGTGCAAAAGTGCCACAACATGGCTGCTTTCACGGCTTTTTCCTTGGCAAGACGCCTAACATCAGGCTGATTTACCTTCCCAGGGTTACTGTTAGGCTTAGGCCTAGGGCTAGGATTTTTAAAACTAGGAAGCCCTTAGCTCCAGGCACACTGCAGCTGTTCAAGGCATCCCAAGGGGAGTACAAAAGTGCAACAACATGGCAGCTTTCACAGCTTTTTCCTTGGCACTATCCCTATACTCAGGCTGATTTATCTGCCTAGGGTTAGGGTTAGGGTTCAGCCTAGGGCTTGGATTTCTTTAACCAGGAAGCCCTGAGTTCCAGGCTTACTTCATCTGCCAAAGGCATCCCAAAGGGAGTGCAGAAGTGCCACAACATGGCTGCTTTCACGGCTTTTCCCTTAGGAAGAACCCTAATACCCGGCTGATTTACCTTCCTAGGGTTACTGTTAGGCTTAGGCCTAGGACTTTTAAAACCAGGAAGCCCTGGGCTCCAGGCACACTGCAGCTGCAAAAGGCATCCCAAGGGGAGCGCAAAAGTGACGCAACTTGGCTGCCACCACTGATATTTCCATGAGAGCATCCCGAACCATAGGCTGATTTTCCTTCCTAGGAATAAGGTTTGAGTTACGCCTAGGGTAAGGGTCTATTAACCAGAAAGCCCTGAGTTCCAAGAACACAGCAGCTGCGAAGGACTACCCAAGAAGAGCGCAAAAGTACTACAACTTGGCTGCTTTCACGGCTTTTTCCTTGGCAAGAAGCCTAACACCAGGCTGATTTACATTCCCAGGGTTACTGTTAGGCTTAGGCCTAGGGCTAGGATTTTTGAAACTAGGAAGCCCTTAGCTCCAGGCACACTGCAGCTGTTCAAGGCATCCCAAGGGGAGTACAAAAGTGCAACAACATGGCAGCTTTCACAGCTTTTTCCTTGGCACCATCCCTATACCTAGGCTGATTTATCTGCCTAGGGTTAGGGTTAGGGTTCAGCCTAGGGCTTGGATTTTTTTAACCAGGAAGCCCTGAGTTCCAGGCTTACTTCATCTGCCAAAGGCATCCCAAAGGGAGTGCAGAAGTGCCACAACATGGCTGCTTTCACGGCTTTTCCCTTAGGAAGAACCCTAATACCCGGCTGATTTACCTTCCTAGGGTTACTGTTAGGCTTAGGCCTAGGACTTTTAAAACCAGGAAGCCCTGGGCTCCAGGCACACTGCAGCTGCGAAAGGCATCCCAAGGGGAGCGCAAAAGTGACGCAACTTGGCTGCCACCACTGATATTTCCATGAGACCATCCCGAACCATAGGCTGATTTTCCTTCCTAGGGTTAAGGTTTGAGTTACGCCTAGGGTAAGGGTTCTATTAACCAGAAAGCCCTGAGTTCCAAGAACACAGCAGCTGCGAAGGACTAGCCAAGAAGAGCGCAAAAGTACCACAACATGCCTGCCTCCACAGCTTTTTCCTTGGGGACATGCCTAATTCCTGGCTGATTTGCCTTTCTCGTCTTAGGGTTGGGGTTCGGCCTAGGGCTAGGATTTTTAAAAGCAGGAAGCCCTGAGTTCCAGGCACACTGCAGCTGTGAAAGGCATCCAAAAGGGAGTGCAAAAGTGCCACAACATGGCTGCTTTCACGGCTTTTTCCTTGGCAAGAAGCCTAACATCAGGCTGATTTACTTTCCCAGGGTTACTGTTAGGCTTAGGCCTAGGGCTAGGATTTTTGAAACTAGGAAGCCCTGGGCTCCAGGCACACTGCAGCTGTTCAAGGCATCCCAAGGGGAGTACAAAAGTGCAACAACATGGCAGCTTTCACAGCTTTTTCCTTGGCACCATCCCTATACCTAGGCTGATTTATCTGCCTAGGGTTAGGGTTAGGGTTCAGCCTAGGGCTTGGATTTCTTTAACCAGGAAGCCCTGAGTTCCAGGCTTACTTCATCTGCCAAAGGCATCCCAAAGGGAGTGCAGAAGTGCCACAACATGGCTGCTTTCACGGCTTTTCCCTTAGGAAGAACCCTAATACCCGGCTGATTTACCTTCCTAGGGTTACTGTTAGGCTTAGGCCTAGGACTTTTAAAACCAGGAAGCCCTGGGCTCCAGGCACACTGCAGCTGCAAAAGGCATCCCAAGGGGAGCGCAAAAGTGACGCAACTTGGCTGCCACCACTGATATTTCCATGAGACCATCCCGAACCATAGGTTGATTTTCCTTCCTAGGGTTAAGGTTTGAGTTACGCCTAGGGTAAGGGCTCTATTAACCAGAAAGCCCTGAGTTCCAAGAACACAGCAGCTGCGAAGGACTAGCCAAGAAGAGCGCAAAAGTACCACAACATGCCTGCCTCCACAGCTTTTTCCTTGGGGACATGCCTAATTCCTGGCTGATTTGCCTTTCTCGTCTTAGGGTTGGGGTTCGGCCTAGGGCTAGGATTTTTAAAAGCAGGAAGCCCTGAGTTCCAGGCACACTGCAGCTGTGAAAGGCATCCAAAAGGGAGTGCAAAAGTGCCACAACATGGCTGCTTTCATGGCTTTTTCCTTGGCAAGAAGCCTAACATCAGGCTGATTTACTTTCCCAGGGTTACTGTTAGGCTTAGGCCTAGGGCTAGGATTTTTGAAACTAGGAAGCCCTGGGCTCCAGGCACACTGCAGCTGTTCAAGGCATCCCAAGGGGTGTACAAAAGTGCAACAACATGGCAGCTTTCACAGCTTTTTCCTTGGCACCATCCCTATACCTAGGCTGATTTATCTGCCTAGGGTTAGGGTTAGGGTTCAGCCTAGGGCTTGGATTTCTTTAACCAGGAAGCCCTGAGTTCCAGGCTTACTTCATCTGCCAAAGGCATCCCAAAGGGAGTGCAGAAGTGCCACAACATGGCTGCTTTCACGGCTTTTCCCTTAGGAAGAACCCTAATACCCGGCTGATTTACCTTCCTAGGGTTACTGTTAGGCTTAGGCCTAGGACTTTTAAAACCAGGAAGCCCTGGGCTCCAGGCACACTGCAGCTGCAAAAGGCATCCCAAGGGGAGCGCAAAAGTGACGCAACTTGGCTGCCACCACTGATATTTCCATGAGACCATCCCGAACCATAGGCTGATTTTCCTTCCTAGGCTTAAGGTTTGAGTTACGCCTAGGGTAAGGGCTCTATTAACCAGAAAGCCCTGAGTTCCAAGAACACAGCAGCTGCGAAGGACTAGCCAAGAAGAGCGCAAAAGTACCACAACATGCCTGCCTCCACAGCTTTTTCCTTGGGGACATGCCTAATTCCTGGCTGATTTGCCTTTCTCGTCTTAGGGTTGGGGTTCGGCCTAGGGCTAGGATTTTTAAAAGCAGGAAGCCCTGAGTTCCAGGCACACTGCAGCTGTGAAAGGCATCCAAAAGGGAGTGCAAAAGTGCCACAACATGGCTGCTTTCACGGCTTTTTCCTTGGCAAGACGCCTAACACCAGGCTGATTTACCTTCCCAGGGTTACTGTTAGGCTTAGGCCTAGGGCTAGGATTTTTAAAACTAGGAAGCCCTTAGCTCCAGGCACACTGCAGCTGTTCAAGGCATCCCAAGGGGAGTACAAAAGTGCAACAACATGGCAGCTTTCACAGCTTTTTCCTTGGCACTATCCCTATACCTAGGCTGATTTATCTGCCTAGGGTTAGGGTTAGGGTTCAGCCTAGGGCTTGAATTTTTTTAACAAGGAAGCCCTGAGTTCCAGGCTTACTTCATCTGCCAAAGGCATCCCAAAGGGAGTGCAGAAGTGCCACAACATGGCTGCTTTCACGGCTTTTCCCTTAGGAAGAACCCTAATACCCGGCTGATTTACCTTCCTAGGGTTACTGTTAGGCTTAGGCCTAGGACTTTTAAAACCAGGAAGCCCTGGGCTCCAGGCACACTGCAGCTGCGAAAGGCATCCCAAGGGGAGCGAAAAGTGACGCAACTTGGCTGCCACCACTGATATTTCCATGAGACCATCCCGAACCATAGGCTGATTTTCCTTCCTAGGGTTAAGGTTTGAGTTACGCCTAGGGTAAGGGTCTATTAACCAGAAAGCCCTGAGTTCCAAGAACACAGCAGCTGCGAAGGACTAGCCAAGAAGAGCGCAAAAGTACCACAACATGCCTGCCTCCACAGCTTTTTCCTTGGGGACATGCCTAATTCCTGGCTGATTTGCCTTTCTCGTCTTAGGGTTGGGGTTCGGCCTAGGGCTAGGATTTTTAAAAGCAGGAAGCCCTGAGTTCCAGGCACACTGGAGCTGTGAAAGGCATCCAAAAGGGAGTGCAAAAGTGCCACAACATGGCTGCTTTCACGGCTTTTTCCTTGGCAAGACGCCTAACACCAGGCTGATTTACCTTCCCAGGGTTACTGTTAGGCTTAGGCCTAGGGCTAGGATTTTTAAAACTAGGAAGCCCTTAGCTCCAGGCACACTGCAGCTGTTCAAGGCATCCCAAGGGGAGTACAAAAGTGCAACAACATGGCAGCTTTCACAGCTTTTTCCTTGGCACCATCCCTATACCTAGGCTGATTTATCTGCCTAGGGTTAGGGTTAGGGTTCAGCCTAGGGCTTGAATTTTTTTAACCAGGAAGCCCTGAGTTCCAGGCTTACTTCATCTGCCAAAGGCATCCCAAAGGGAGTGCAGAAGTGCCACAACATGGCTGCTTTCACGGCTTTTCCCTTAGGAAGAACCCTAATACCCGGCTGATTTACCTTCCTAGGGTTACTGTTAGGCTTAGGCCTAGGACTTTTAAAACCAGGAAGCCCTGGGCTCCAGGCACACTGCAGCTGCAAAAGGCATCCCAAGGGGAGCGCAAAAGTGACGCAACTTGGCTGCCACCACTGATATTTCCATGAGACCATCCCGAACCATAGGCTGATTTTCCTTCCTAGGGTTAAGGTTTGAGTTACGCCTAGGGTAAGGGTTCTATTAACCAGAAAGCCCTGAGTTCCAAGAACACAGCAGCTGCGAAGGACTAGCCAAGAAGAGCGCAAAAGTACCACAACATGCCTGCCTCCACAGCTTTTTCCTTGGGGACATGCCTAATTCCTGGCTGATTTGCCTTTCTCGTCTTAGGGTTGGGGTTCGGCCTAGGGCTAGGATTTTTAAAAGCAGGAAGCCCTGAGTTCCAGGCACACTGGAGCTGTGAAAGGCATCCAAAAGGGAGTGCAAAAGTGCCACAACATGGCTGCTTTCACGGCTTTTTCCTTGGCAAGACGCCTAACACCAGGCTGATTTCCCTTCCCAGGGTTACTGTTAGGCTTAGGCCTAGGGCTAGGATTTTTAAAACTAGGAAGCCCTTAGCTCCAGGCACACTGCAGCTGTTCAAGGCATCCCAAGGGGAGTACAAAAGTGCAACAACATGGCAGCTTTCACAGCTTTTTCCTTGGCACCATCCCTATACCTAGGCTGATTTATCTGCCTAGGGTTAGGGTTAGAGTTCAGCCTAGGCCTTGAATTTTTTTAACCAGGAAGCCCTGAGTTCCAGGCTTACTTCATCTGCCAAAGGCATCCCAAAGGGAGTGCAGAAGTGCCACAACATGGCTGCTTTCACGGCTTTTCCCTTAGGAAGAACCCTAATACCCGGCTGATTTACCTTCCTAGGGTTACTGTTAGGCTTAGGCCTAGGACTTTTAAAACCAGGAAGCCCTGGGCTCCAGGCACACTGCAGCTGCAAAAGGCATCCCAAGGGGAGCGCAAAAGTGACGCAACTTGGCTGCCACCACTGATATTTCCATGAGACCATCCCGAACCATAGGCTGATTTTCCTTCCTAGGGTTAAGGTTTGAGTTACGCCTAGGGTAAGGGCTCTATTAACCAGAAAGCCCTGAGTTCCAAGAACACAGCAGCTGCGAAGGACTAGCCAAGAAGAGCGCAAAAGTACCACAACATGCCTGCCTCCACAGCTTTTTCCTTGGGGACATGCCTAATTCCTGGCTGATTTGCCTTTCTCGTCTTAGGGTTGGGGTTCGGCCTAGGGCTAGGATTTTTAAAAGCAGGAAGCCCTGAGTTCCAGGCACACTGCAGCTGTGAAAGGCATCCAAAAGGGAGTGCAAAAGTGCCACAACATGGCTGCTTTCACGGCTTTTTCCTTGGCAAGACGCCTAACACCAGGCTGATTTACCTTCCCAGGGTTACTGTTAGGCTTAGGCCTAGGGCTAGGATTTTTAAAACTAGGAAGCCCTTAGCTCCAGGCACACTGCAGCTGTTCAAGGCATCCCAAGGGGAGTACAAAAGTGCAACAACATGGCAGCTTTCACAGCTTTTTCCTTGGCACCATCCCTATACCTAGGCTGATTTATCTGCCTAGGGTTAGGGTTAGGGTTCAGCCTAGGGCTTGGATTTCTTTAACCAGGAAGCCCTGAGTTCCAGGCTTACTTCATCTGCCAAAGGCATCCCAAAGGGAGTGCAGAAGTGCCACAACATGGCTGCTTTCACGGCTTTTCCCTTAGGAAGAACCCTAATACCCGGCTGATTTACCTTCCTAGGGTTACTGTTAGGCTTAGGCCTAGGACTTTTAAAACCAGGAAGCCCTGGGCTCCAGGCACACTGCAGCTGCAAAAGGCATCCCAAGGGGAGCGCAAAAGTGACGCAACTTGGCTGCCACCACTGATATTTCCATGAGACCATCCCGAACCATAGGCTGATTTTCCTTCCTAGGGTTAAGGTTTGAGTTACGCCTAGGGTAAGGGTTCTATTAACCAGAAAGCCCTGAGTTCCAAGAACACAGCAGCTGCGAAGGACTAGCCAAGAAGAGCGCAAAAGTACCACAACATGCCTGCCTCCACAGCTTTTTCCTTGGGGACATGCCTAATTCCTGGCTGATTTGCCTTTCTCGTCTTAGGGTTGGGGTTCGGCCTAGGGCTAGGATTTTTAAAAGCAGGAAGCCCTGAGTTCCAGGCACACTGCAGCTGTGAAAGGCATCCAAAAGGGAGTGCAAAAGTGCCACAACATGGCTGCTTTCACGGCTTTTTCCTTGGCAAGAAGCCTAACATCAGGCTGATTTACTTTCCCAGGGTTACTGTTAGGCTTAGGCCTAGGGCTAGGATTTTTGAAACTAGGAAGCCCTGGGCTCCAGGCACACTGCAGCTGTTCAAGGCATCCCAAGGGGTGTACAAAAGTGCAACAACATGGCAGCTTTCACAGCTTTTTCCTTGGCACCATCCCTATACCTAGGCTGATTTATCTGCCTAGGGTTAGGGTTAGGGTTCAGCCTAGGGCTTGGATTTCTTTAACCAGGAAGCCCTGAGTTCCAGGCTTACTTCATCTGCCAAAGGCATCCCAAAGGGAGTGCAGAAGTGCCACAACATGGCTGCTTTCACGGCTTTTCCCTTAGGAAGAACCCTAATACCCGGCTGATTTACCTTCCTAGGGTTACTGTTAGGCTTAGGCCTAGGACTTTTAAAACCAGGAAGCCCTGGGCTCCAGGCACACTGCAAAAGGCATCCCAAGGGGAGCGCAAAAGTGACGCAACTTGGCTGCCACCACTGATATTTCCATGAGACCATCCCGAACCATAGGCTGATTTTCCTTCCTAGGGTTAAGGTTTGAGTTACGCCTAGGGTAAGGGTTCTATTAACCAGAAAGCCCTGAGTTCCAAGAACACAGCAGCTGCGAAGGACTAGCCAAGAAGAGCGCAAAAGTACCACAACATGCCTGCCTCCACAGCTTTTTCCTTGGGGACATGCCTAATTCCTGGCTGATTTGCCTTTCTCGTCTTAGGGTTGGGGTTCGGCCTAGGGCTAGGATTTTTAAAAGCAGGAAGCCCTGAGTTCCAGGCACACTGCAGCTGTGAAAGGCATCCAAAAGGGAGTGCAAAAGTGCCACAACATGGCTGCTTTCACGGCTTTTTCCTTGGCAAGACGCCTAACACCAGGCTGATTTACCTTCCCAGGGTTACTGTTAGGCTTAGGCCTAGGGCTAGGATTTTTAAAACTAGGAAGCCCTTAGCTCCAGGCACACTGCAGCTGTTCAAGGCATCCCAAGGGGAGTACAAAAGTGCAACAACATGGCAGCTTTCACAGCTTTTTCCTTGGCACCATCCCTATACCTAGGCTGATTTATCTGCCTAGGGTTAGGGTTAGGGTTCAGCCTAGGCCTTGAATTTTTTTAACCAGGAAGCCCTGAGTTCCAGGCTTACTTCATCTGCCAAAGGCATCCCAAAGGGAGTGCAGAAGTGCCACAACATGGCTGCTTTCACGGCTTTTCCCTTAGGAAGAACCCTAATACCCGGCTGATTTACCTTCCTAGGGTTACTGTTAGGCTTAGGCCTAGGACTTTTAAAACCAGGAAGCCCTGGGCTCCAGGCACACTGCAGCTGCAAAAGGCATCCCAAGGGGAGCGCAAAAGTGACGCAACTTGGCTGCCACCACTGATATTTCCATGAGACCATCCCGAACCATAGGCTGATTTTCCTTCCTAGGGTTAAGGTTTGAGTTACGCCTAGGGTAAGGGTTCTATTAACCAGAAAGCCCTGAGTTCCAAGAACACAGCAGCTGCGAAGGACTAGCCAAGAAGAGCGCAAAAGTACCACAACATGCCTGCCTCCACAGCTTTTTCCTTGGGGACATGCCTAATTCCTGGCTGATTTGCCTTTCTCGTCTTAGGGTTGGGGTTCGGCCTAGGGCTAGGATTTTTAAAAGCAGGAAGCCCTGAGTTCCAGGCACACTGCAGCTGTGAAAGGCATCCAAAAGGGAGTGCAAAAGTGCCACAACATGGCTGCTTTCACGGCTTTTTCCTTGGCAAGAAGCCTAACATCAGGCTGATTTACTTTCCCAGGGTTACTGTTAGGCTTAGGCCTAGGGCTAGGATTTTTGAAACTAGGAAGCCCTGGGCTCCAGGCACACTGCAGCTGTTCAAGGCATCCCAAGGGGTGTACAAAAGTGCAACAACATGGCAGCTTTCACAGCTTTTTCCTTGGCACCATCCCTATACCTAGGCTGATTTATCTGCCTAGGGTTAGGGTTAGGGTTCAGCCTAGGGCTTGGATTTCTTTAACCAGGAAGCCCTGAGTTCCAGGCTTACTTCATCTGCCAAAGGCATCCCAAAGGGAGTGCAGAAGTGCCACAACATGGCTGCTTTCACGGCTTTTCCCTTAGGAAGAACCCTAATACCCGGCTGATTTACCTTCCTAGGGTTACTGTTAGGCTTAGGCCTAGGACTTTTAAAACCAGGAAGCCCTGGGCTCCAGGCACACTGCAGCTGCAAAAGGCATCCCAAGGGGAGCGCAAAAGTGACGCAACTTGGCTGCCACCACTGATATTTCCATGAGACCATCCCGAACCATAGGCTGATTTTCCTTCCTAGGGTTAAGGTTTGAGTTACGCCTAGGGTAAGGGTCTATTAACCAGAAAGCCCTGAGTTCCAAGAACACAGCAGCTGCGAAGGACTAGCCAAGAAGAGCGCAAAAGTACCACAACATGCCTGCCTCCACAGCTTTTTCCTTGGGGACATGCCTAATTCCTGGCTGATTTGCCTTTCTCGTCTTAGGGTTGGGGTTCGGCCTAGGGCTAGGATTTTTAAAAGCAGGAAGCCCTGAGTTCCAGGCACACTGGAGCTGTGAAAGGCATCCAAAAGGGAGTGCAAAAGTGCCACAACATGGCTGCTTTCACGGCTTTTTCCTTGGCAAGAAGCCTAACACCAGGTTGATTTGCCTTCCCAGGGTTACTGTTAGGCTTAGGCCTAGGGCTAGGATTTTTAAAACTAGGAAGCCCTTAGCTCCAGGCACACTGCAGCTGTTCAAGGCATCCCAAGGGGAGTACAAAAGTGCAACAACATGGCAGCTTTCACAGCTTTTTCCATGGCACCATCCCTATACCTAGGCTGATTTATCTGCCTAGGGTTAGGGTTAGGGTTCAGCCTAGGGCTTGGATTTCTTTAACCAGGAAGCCCTGAGTTCCAGGCTTACTTCATCTGCCAAAGGCATCCCAAAGGGAGTGCAGAAGTGCCACAACATGGCTGCTTTCACGGCTTTTCCCTTAGGAAGAACCCTAATACCCGGCTGATTTACCTTCCTAGGGTTACTGTTAGGCTTAGGCCTAGGACTTTTAAAACCAGGAAGCCCTGGGCTCCAGGCACACTGCAGCTGCGAAAGGCATCCCAAGGGGAGCGCAAAAGTGACGCAACTTGGCTGCCACCACTGATATTTCCATGAGACCATCCCGAACCATAGGCTGATTTTCCTTCCTAGGCTTAAGGTTTGAGTTACGCCTAGGGTAAGGGTTCTATTAACCAGAAAGCCCTGAGTTCCAAGAACACAGCAGCTGCGAAGGACTACCCAAGAAGAGCGCAAAAGTACCACAACATGCCTGCCTCCACAGCTTTTTCCTTGGGGACATGCCTAATTCCTGGCTGATTTGCCTTTCTCCTCTTAGGGCTGGGGTTCGGCCTAGGGCTAGGATTTTAAAAATCAGGAAGCCCTGAGTTCCAGGCACACTGGAGCTGTGAAAGGCATCCAAAAGGGAGTGCAAAAGTGCCACAACATGGCTGCTTTCACGGCTTTTTCCTTGGCAAGACGCCTAACACCAGGCTGATTTACCTTCCCAGGGTTACTGTTAGGCTTAGGCCTAGGGCTAGGATTTTTAAAACTAGGAAGCCCTTAGCTCCAGGCACACTGCAGCTGTTCAAGGCATCCCAAGGGGAGTACAAAAGTGCAACAACATGGCAGCTTTCACAGCTTTTTCCTTGGCACCATCCCTATACCTAGGCTGATTTATCTGCCTAGGGTTAGGGTTAGGGTTCAGCCTAGGCCTTGAATTTTTTTAACCAGGAAGCCCTGAGTTCCAGGCTTACTTCATCTGCCAAAGGCATCCCAAAGGGAGTGCAGAAGTGCCACAACATGGCTGCTTTCACGGCTTTTCCCTTAGGAAGAACCCTAATACCCGGCTGATTTACCTTCCTAGGGTTACTGTTAGGCTTAGGCCTAGGACTTTTAAAACCAGGAAGCCCTGGGCTCCAGGCACACTGCAGCTGCAAAAGGCATCCCAAGGGGAGCGCAAAAGTGACGCAACTTGGCTGCCACCACTGATATTTCCATGAGACCATCCCGAACCATAGGCTGATTTTCCTTCCTAGGCTTAAGGTTTGAGTTACGCCTAGGGTAAGGGTTCTATTAACCAGAAAGCCCTGAGTTCCAAGAACACAGCAGCTGCGAAGGACTAGCCAAGAAGAGCGCAAAAGTACCACAACATGCCTGCCTCCACAGCTTTTTCCTTGGGGACATGCCTAATTCCTGGCTGATTTGCCTTTCTCGTCTTAGGGTTGGGGTTCGGCCTAGGGCTAGGATTTTTAAAAGCAGGAAGCCCTGAGTTCCAGGCACACTGCAGCTGTGAAAGGCATCCAAAAGGGAGTGCAAAAGTGCCACAACATGGCTGCTTTCACGGCTTTTTCCTTGGCAAGAAGCCTAACATCAGGCTGATTTACTTTCCCAGGGTTACTGTTAGGCTTAGGCCTAGGGCTAGGATTTTTGAAACTAGGAAGCCCTGGGCTCCAGGCACACTGCAGCTGTTCAAGGCATCCCAAGGGGTGTACAAAAGTGCAACAACATGGCAGCTTTCACAGCTTTTTCCTTGGCACCATCCCTATACCTAGGCTGATTTATCTGCCTAGGGTTAGGGTTAGGGTTCAGCCTAGGGCTTGGATTTCTTTAACCAGGAAGCCCTGAGTTCCAGGCTTACTTCATCTGCCAAAGGCATCCCAAAGGGAGTGCAGAAGTGCCACAACATGGCTGCTTTCACGGCTTTTCCCTTAGGAAGAACCCTAATACCCGGCTGATTTACCTTCCTAGGGTTACTGTTAGGCTTAGGCCTAGGACTTTTAAAACCAGGAAGCCCTGGGCTCCAGGCACACTGCAGCTGCAAAAGGCATCCCAAGGGGAGCGCAAAAGTGACGCAACTTGGCTGCCACCACTGATATTTCCATGAGACCATCCCGAACCATAGGCTGATTTTCCTTCCTAGGGTTAAGGTTTGAGTTACGCCTAGGGTAAGGGTCTATTAACCAGAAAGCCCTGAGTTCCAAGAACACAGCAGCTGCGAAGGACTAGCCAAGAAGAGCGCAAAAGTACCACAACATGCCTGCCTCCACAGCTTTTTCCTTGGGGACATGCCTAATTCCTGGCTGATTTGCCTTTCTCGTCTTAGGGTTGGGGTTCGGCCTAGGGCTAGGATTTTTAAAAGCAGGAAGCCCTGAGTTCCAGGCACACTGGAGCTGTGAAAGGCATCCAAAAGGGAGTGCAAAAGTGCCACAACATGGCTGCTTTCACGGCTTTTTCCTTGGCAAGAAGCCTAACACCAGGTTGATTTGCCTTCCCAGGGTTACTGTTAGGCTTAGGCCTAGGGCTAGGATTTTTAAAACTAGGAAGCCCTTAGCTCCAGGCACACTGCAGCTGTTCAAGGCATCCCAAGGGGAGTACAAAAGTGCAACAACATGGCAGCTTTCACAGCTTTTTCCATGGCACCATCCCTATACCTAGGCTGATTTATCTGCCTAGGGTTAGGGTTAGGGTTCAGCCTAGGGCTTGGATTTCTTTAACCAGGAAGCCCTGAGTTCCAGGCTTACTTCATCTGCCAAAGGCATCCCAAAGGGAGTGCAGAAGTGCCACAACATGGCTGCTTTCACGGCTTTTCCCTTAGGAAGAACCCTAATACCCGGCTGATTTACCTTCCTAGGGTTACTGTTAGGCTTAGGCCTAGGACTTTTAAAACCAGGAAGCCCTGGGCTCCAGGCACACTGCAGCTGCGAAAGGCATCCCAAGGGGAGCGCAAAAGTGACGCAACTTGGCTGCCACCACTGATATTTCCATGAGACCATCCCGAACCATAGGCTGATTTTCCTTCCTAGGCTTAAGGTTTGAGTTACGCCTAGGGTAAGGGTTCTATTAACCAGAAAGCCCTGAGTTCCAAGAACACAGCAGCTGCGAAGGACTAGCCAAGAAGAGCGCAAAAGTACCACAACATGCCTGCCTCCACAGCTTTTTCCTTGGGGACATGCCTAATTCCTGGCTGATTTGCCTTTCTCCTCTTAGGGCTGGGGTTCGGCCTAGGGCTAGGATTTTAAAAATCAGGAAGCCCTGAGTTCCAGGCACACTGGAGCTGTGAAAGGCATCCAAAAGGGAGTGCAAAAGTGCCACAACATGGCTGCTTTCACGGCTTTTTCCTTGGCAAGAAGCCTAACACCAGGCTGATTTCCCTTCCCAGGGTTACTGTTAGGCTTAGGCCTAGGGCTAGGATTTTTAAAACTAGGAAGCCCTTAGCTCCAGGCACACTGCAGCTGTTCAAGGCATCCCAAGGGGAGTACAAAAGTGCAACAACATGGCAGCTTTCACAGCTTTTTCCTTGGCACCATCCCTATACCTAGGCTGATTTATCTGCCTAGGGTTAGGGTTAGGGTTCAGCCTAGGGCTTGGATTTCTTTAACCAGGAAGCCCTGAGTTCCAGGCTTACTTCATCTGCCAAAGGCATCCCAAAGGGAGTGCAGAAGTGCCACAACATGGCTGCTTTCACTGCTTTTCCCTTAGGAAGAACCCTAATACCCGTCTGATTTACCTTCCTAGGGTTACTGTTAGGCTTAGGCCTAGGACTTTTAAAACCAGGAAGCCCTGGGCTCCAGGCACACTGCAGCTGCGAAAGGCATCCCAAGGGGAGCGCAAAAGTGACGCAACTTGGCTGCCACCACTGATATTTCCATGAGACCATCCCGAACCATAGGCTGATTTTCCTTCCTAGGCTTAAGGTTTGAGTTACGCCTAGGGTAAGGGTTCTATTAACCAGAAAGCCCTGAGTTCCAAGAACACAGCAGCTGCGAAGGACTAGCCAAGAAGAGCGCAAAAGTACCACAACATGCCTGCCTCCACAGCTTTTTCCTTGGGGACATGCCTAATTCCTGGCTGATTTGCCTTTCTCGTCTTAGGGTTGGGGTTCGGCCTAGGGCTAGGATTTTTAAAAGCAGGAAGCCCTGAGTTCCAGGCACACTGCAGCTGTGAAAGGCATCCAAAAGGGAGTGCAAAAGTGCCACAACATGGCTGCTTTCACGGCTTTTTCCTTGGCAAGACGCCTAACACCAGGCTGATTTACCTTCCCAGGGTTACTGTTAGGCTTAGGCCTAGGGCTAGGATTTTTAAAACTAGGAAGCCCTGGGCTCCAGGCACACTGCAGCTGTTCAAGGCATCCCAAGGGGAGTACAAAAGTGCAACAACATGGCAGCTTTCACAGCTTTTTCCTTGGCACCATCCCTATACCTAGGCTGATTTATCTGCCTAGGGTTAGGGTTAGGGTTCAGCCTAGGGCTTGGATTTCTTTAACCAGGAAGCCCTGAGTTCCAGGCTTACTTCATCTGCCAAAGGCATCCCAAAGGGAGTGCAGAAGTGCCACAACATGGCTGCTTTCACGGCTTTTCCCTTAGGAAGAACCCTAATACCCGGCTGATTTACCTTCCTAGGGTTACTGTTAGGCTTAGGCCTAGGACTTTTAAAACCAGGAAGCCCTGGGCTCCAGGCACACTGCAGCTGCAAAAGGCATCCCAAGGGGAGCGCAAAAGTGACGCAACTTGGCTGCCACCACTGATATTTCCATGAGACCATCCCGAACCATAGGCTGATTTTCCTTCCTAGGGTTAAGGTTTGAGTTACGCCTAGGGTAAGGGCTCTATTAACCAGAAAGCCCTGAGTTCCAAGAACACAGCAGCTGCGAAGGACTAGCCAAGAAGAGCGCAAAAGTACCACAACATGCCTGCCTCCACAGCTTTTTCCTTGGGGACATGCCTAATTCCTGGCTGATTTGCCTTTCTCGTCTTAGGGTTGGGGTTCGGCCTAGGGCTAGGATTTTTAAAAGCAGGAAGCCCTGAGTTCCAGGCACACTGGAGCTGTGAAAGGCATCCAAAAGGGAGTGCAAAAGTGCCACAACATGGCTGCTTTCACGGCTTTTTCCTTGGCAAGACGCCTAACACCAGGCTGATTTACCTTCCCAGGGTTACTGTTAGGCTTAGGCCTAGGGCTAGGATTTTTAAAACTAGGAAGCCCTTAGCTCCAGGCACACTGCAGCTGTTCAAGGCATCCCAAGGGGAGTACAAAAGTGCAACAACATGGCAGCTTTCACAGCTTTTTCCTTGGCACCATCCCTATACCTAGGCTGATTTATCTGCCTAGGGTTAGGGTTAGGGTTCAGCCTAGGGCTTGAATTTTTTTAACCAGGAAGCCCTGAGTTCCAGGCTTACTTCATCTGCCAAAGGCATCCCAAAGGGAGTGCAGAAGTGCCACAACATGGCTGCTTTCACGGCTTTTCCCTTAGGAAGAACCCTAATACCCGGCTGATTTACCTTCCTAGGGTTACTGTTAGGCTTAGGCCTAGGACTTTTAAAACCAGGAAGCCCTGGGCTCCAGGCACACTGCAGCTGCGAAAGGCATCCCAAGGGGAGCGCAAAAGTGACGCAACTTGGCTGCCACCACTGATATTTCCATGAGACCATCCCGAACCATAGGCTGATTTTCCTTCCTAGGCTTAAGGTTTGAGTTACGCCTAGGGTAAGGGTTCTATTAACCAGAAAGCCCTGAGTTCCAAGAACACAGCAGCTGCGAAGGACTAGCCAAGAAGAGCGCAAAAGTACCACAACATGCCTGCCTCCACAGCTTTTTCCTTGGGGACATGCCTAATTCCTGGCTGATTTGCCTTTCTCGTCTTAGGGTTGGGGTTCGGCCTAGGGCTAGGATTTTTAAAAGCAGGAAGCCCTGAGTTCCAGGCACACTGGAGCTGTGAAAGGCATCCAAAAGGGAGTGCAAAAGTGCCACAACATGGCTGCTTTCACGGCTTTTTCCTTGGCAAGAAGCCTAACACCAGGTTGATTTGCCTTCCCAGGGTTACTGTTAGGCTTAGGCCTAGGGCTAGGATTTTTAAAACTAGGAAGCCCTGGGCTCCAGGCACACTGCAGCTGTTCAAGGCATCCCAAGGGGAGTACAAAAGTGCAACAACATGGCAGCTTTCACAGCTTTTTCCATGGCACCATCCCTATACCTAGGCTGATTTATCTGCCTAGGGTTAGGGTTAGGGTTCAGCCTAGGGCTTGGATTTCTTTAACCAGGAAGCCCTGAGTTCCAGGCTTACTTCATCTGCCAAAGGCATCCCAAAGGGAGTGCAGAAGTGCCACAACATGGCTGCTTTCACGGCTTTTCCCTTAGGAAGAACCCTAATACCCGGCTGATTTACCTTCCTAGGGTTACTGTTAGGCTTAGGCCTAGGACTTTTAAAACCAGGAAGCCCTGGGCTCCAGGCACACTGCAGCTGCGAAAGGCATCCCAAGGGGAGCGCAAAAGTGACGCAACTTGGCTGCCACCACTGATATTTCCATGAGACCATCCCGAACCATAGGCTGATTTTCCTTCCTAGGCTTAAGGTTTGAGTTACGCCTAGGGTAAGGGTTCTATTAACCAGAAAGCCCTGAGTTCCAAGAACACAGCAGCTGCGAAGGACTAGCCAAGAAGAGCGCAAAAGTACCACAACATGCCTGCCTCCACAGCTTTTTCCTTGGGGACATGCCTAATTCCTGGCTGATTTGCCTTTCTCGTCTTAGGGCTGGGGTACGGCCTAGGGCTAGGATTTTTAAAATCAGGAAGCCCTGAGTTCCAGGCACACTGGAGCTGTGAAAGGCATCCAAAAGGGAGTGCAAAAGTGCCACAACATGGCTGCTTTCACGGCTTTTTCCTTGGCAAGAAGCCTAACACCAGGCTGATTTCCCTTCCCAGGGTTACTGTTAGGCTTAGGCCTAGGGCTAGGATTTTTAAAACTAGGAAGCCCTTAGCTCCAGGCACACTGCAGCTGTTCAAGGCATCCCAAGGGGAGTACAAAAGTGCAACAACATGGCAGCTTTCACAGCTTTTTCCTTGGCACCATCCCTATACCTAGGCTGATTTATCTGCCTAGGGTTAGGGTTAGGGTTCAGCCTAGGGCTTGGATTTCTTTAACCAGGAAGCCCTGAGTTCCAGGCTTACTTCATCTGCCAAAGGCATCCCAAAGGGAGTGCAGAAGTGCCACAACATGGCTGCTTTCACTGCTTTTCCCTTAGGAAGAACCCTAATACCCGTCTGATTTACCTTCCTAGGGTTACTGTTAGGCTTAGGCCTAGGACTTTTAAAACCAGGAAGCCCTGGGCTCCAGGCACACTGCAGCTGCGAAAGGCATCCCAAGGGGAGCGCAAAAGTGACGCAACTTGGCTGCCACCACTGATATTTCCATGAGACCATCCCGAACCATAGGCTGATTTTCCTTCCTAGGCTTAAGGTTTGAGTTACGCCTAGGGTAAGGGTTCTATTAACCAGAAAGCCCTGAGTTCCAAGAACACAGCAGCTGCGAAGGACTAGCCAAGAAGAGCGCAAAAGTACCACAACATGCCTGCCTCCACAGCTTTTTCCTTGGGGACATGCCTAATTCCTGGCTGATTTGCCTTTCTCGTCTTAGGGTTGGGGTTCGGCCTAGGGCTAGGATTTTTAAAAGCAGGAAGCCCTGAGTTCCAGGCACACTGGAGCTGTGAAAGGCATCCAAAAGGGAGTGCAAAAGTGCCACAACATGGCTGCTTTCACGGCTTTTTCCTTGGCAAGACGCCTAACACCAGGCTGATTTACCTTCCCAGGGTTACTGTTAGGCTTAGGCCTAGGGCTAGGATTTTTAAAACTAGGAAGCCCTGGGCTCCAGGCACACTGCAGCTGTTCAAGGCATCCCAAGGGGAGTACAAAAGTGCAACAACATGGCAGCTTTCACAGCTTTTTCCTTGGCACCATCCCTATACCTAGGCTGATTTATCTGCCTAGGGTTAGGGTTAGGGTTCAGCCTAGGGCTTGGATTTCTTTAACCAGGAAGCCCTGAGTTCCAGGCTTACTTCATCTGCCAAAGGCATCCCAAAGGGAGTGCAGAAGTGCCACAACATGGCTGCTTTCACGGCTTTTCCCTTAGGAAGAACCCTAATACCCGGCTGATTTACCTTCCTAGGGTTACTGTTAGGCTTAGGCCTAGGACTTTTAAAACCAGGAAGCCCTGGGCTCCAGGCACACTGCAGCTGCAAAAGGCATCCCAAGGGGAGCGCAAAAGTGACGCAACTTGGCTGCCACCACTGATATTTCCATGAGACCATCCCGAACCATAGGCTGATTTTCCTTCCTAGGGTTAAGGTTTGAGTTACGCCTAGGGTAAGGGCTCTATTAACCAGAAAGCCCTGAGTTCCAAGAACACAGCAGCTGCGAAGGACTAGCCAAGAAGAGCGCAAAAGTACCACAACATGCCTGCCTCCACAGCTTTTTCCTTGGGGACATGCCTAATTCCTGGCTGATTTGCCTTTCTCGTCTTAGGGTTGGGGTTCGGCCTAGGGCTAGGATTTTTAAAAGCAGGAAGCCCTGAGTTCCAGGCACACTGGAGCTGTGAAAGGCATCCAAAAGGGAGTGCAAAAGTGCCACAACATGGCTGCTTTCACGGCTTTTTCCTTGGCAAGACGCCTAACACCAGGCTGATTTACCTTCCCAGGGTTACTGTTAGGCTTAGGCCTAGGGCTAGGATTTTTAAAACTAGGAAGCCCTTAGCTCCAGGCACACTGCAGCTGTTCAAGGCATCCCAAGGGGAGTACAAAAGTGCAACAACATGGCAGCTTTCACAGCTTTTTCCTTGGCACCATCCCTATACCTAGGCTGATTTATCTGCCTAGGGTTAGGGTTAGGGTTCAGCCTAGGCCTTGAATTTTTTTAACCAGGAAGCCCTGAGTTCCAGGCTTACTTCATCTGCCAAAGGCATCCCAAAGGGAGTGCAGAAGTGCCACAACATGGCTGCTTTCACGGCTTTTCCCTTAGGAAGAACCCTAATACCCGGCTGATTTACCTTCCTAGGGTTACTGTTAGGCTTAGGCCTAGGACTTTTAAAACCAGGAAGCCCTGGGCTCCAGGCACACTGCAGCTGCGAAAGGCATCCCAAGGGGAGCGCAAAAGTGACGCAACTTGGCTGCCACCACTGATATTTCCATGAGACCATCCCGAACCATAGGCTGATTTTCCTTCCTAGGCTTAAGGTTTGAGTTACGCCTAGGGTAAGGGTTCTATTAACCAGAAAGCCCTGAGTTCCAAGAACACAGCAGCTGCGAAGGACTAGCCAAGAAGAGCGCAAAAGTACCACAACATGCCTGCCTCCACAGCTTTTTCCTTGGGGACATGCCTAATTCCTGGCTGATTTGCCTTTCTCGTCTTAGGGCTGGGGTTCGGCCTAGGGCTAGGATTTTTAAAATCAGGAAGCCCTGAGTTCCAGGCACACTGGAGCTGTGAAAGGCATCCAAAAGGGAGTGCAAAAGTGCCACAACATGGCTGCTTTCACGGCTTTTTCCTTGGCAAGAAGCCTAACACCAGGCTGATTTCCCTTCCCAGGGTTACTGTTAGGCTTAGGCCTAGGGCTAGGATTTTTAAAACTAGGAAGCCCTTAGCTCCAGGCACACTGCAGCTGTTCAAGGCATCCCAAGGGGAGTACAAAAGTGCAACAACATGGCAGCTTTCACAGCTTTTTCCTTGGCACCATCCCTATACCTAGGCTGATTTATCTGCCTAGGGTTAGGGTTAGAGTTCAGCCTAGGGCTTGGATTTCTTTAACCAGGAAGCCCTGAGTTCCAGGCTTACTTCATCTGCCAAAGGCATCCCAAAGGGAGTGCAGAAGTGCCACAACATGGCTGCTTTCACGGCTTTTCCCTTAGGAAGAACCCTAATACCCGTCTGATTTACCATCCTAGGGTTACTGTTAGGCTTAGGCCTAGGACTTTTAAAACCAGGAAGCCCTGGGCTCCAGGCACACTGCAGCTGCGAAAGGCATCCCAAGGGGAGCGCAAAAGTGACGCAACTTGGCTGCCACCACTGATATTTCCATGAGACCATCCCGAACCATAGGCTGATTTTCCTTCCTAGGGTTAAGGTTTGAGTTACGCCTAGGGTAAGGGCTCTATTAACCAGAAAGCCCTGAGTTCCAAGAACACAGCAGCTGCGAAGGACTAGCCAAGAAGAGCGCAAAAGTACCACAACATGCCTGCCTCCACAGCTTTTTCCTTGGGGACATGCCTAATTCCTGGCTGATTTGCCTTTCTCCTCTTAGGGCTGGGGTTCGGCCTAGGGCTAGGATTTTTAAAATCAGGAAGCCCTGAGTTCCAGGCACACTGGAGCTGTGAAAGGCATCCAAAAGGGAGTGCAAAAGTGCCACAACATGGCTGCTTTCACGGCTTTTTCCTTGGCAAGACGCCTAACACCAGGCTGATTTCCCTTCCCAGGGTTACTGTTAGGCTTAGGCCTAGGGCTAGGATTTTTAAAACTAGGAAGCCCTTAGCTCCAGGCACACTGCAGCTGTTCAAGGCATCCCAAGGGGAGTACAAAAGTGCAACAACATGGCAGCTTTCACAGCTTTTTCCTTGGCACCATCCCTATACCTAGGCTGATTTATCTGCCTAGGGTTAGGGTTAGGGTTCAGCCTAGGCCTTGAATTTTTTTAACCAGGAAGCCCTGAGTTCCAGGCTTACTTCATCTGCCAAAGGCATCCCAAAGGGAGTGCAGAAGTGCCACAACATGGCTGCTTTCACGGCTTTTCCCTTAGGAAGAACCCTAATACCCGTCTGATTTACCTTCCTAGGGTTACTGTTAGGCTTAGGCCTAGGACTTTTAAAACCAGGAAGCCCTGGGCTCCAGGCACACTGCAGCTGCGAAAGGCATCCCAAGGGGAGCGCAAAAGTGACGCAACTTGGCTGCCACCACTGATATTTCCATGAGACCATCCCGAACCATAGGCTGATTTTCCTTCCTAGGCTTAAGGTTTGAGTTACGCCTAGGGTAAGGGCTCTATTAACCAGAAAGCCCTGAGTTCCAAGAACACAGCAGCTGCGAAGGACTAGCCAAGAAGAGCGCAAAAGTACCACAACATGCCTGCCTCCACAGCTTTTTCCTTGGGGACATGCCTAATTCCTGGCTGATTTGCCTTTCTCGTCTTAGGGTTGGGGTTCGGCCTAGGGCTAGGATTTTTAAAAGCAGGAAGCCCTGAGTTCCAGGCACACTGGAGCTGTTAAAGGCATCCAAAAGGGAGTGCAAAAGTGCCACAACATGGCTGCTTTCACGGCTTTTTCCTTGGCAAGACGCCTAACACCAGGCTGATTTACCTTCCCAGGGTTACTGTTAGGCTTAGGCCTAGGGCTAGGATTTTTAAAACTAGGAAGCCCTGGGCTCCAGGCACACTGCAGCTGTTCAAGGCATCCCAAGGGGAGTACAAAAGTGCAACAACATGGCAGCTTTCACAGCTTTTTCCTTGGCACCATCCCTATACCTAGGCTGATTTATCTGCCTAGGGTTAGGGTTAGGGTTCAGCCTAGGGCTTGAATTTTTTTAACCAGGAAGCCCTGAGTTCCAGGCTTACTTCATCTGCCAAAGGCATCCCAAAGGGAGTGCAGAAGTGCCACAACATGGCTGCTTTCACGGCTTTTCCCTTAGGAAGAACCCTAATACCCGGCTGATTTACCTTCCTAGGGTTACTGTTAGGCTTAGGCCTAGGACTTTTAAAACCAGGAAGCCCTGGGCTCCAGGCACACTGCAGCTGCAAAAGGCATCCCAAGGGGAGCGCAAAAGTGACGCAACTTGGCTGCCACCACTGATATTTCCATGAGACCATCCCGAACCATAGGCTGATTTTCCTTCCTAGGCTTAAGGTTTGAGTTACGCCTAGGGTAAGGGTTCTATTAACCAGAAAGCCCTGAGTTCCAAGAACACAGCAGCTGCGAAGGACTAGCCAAGAAGAGCGCAAAAGTACCACAACATGCCTGCCTCCACAGCTTTTTCCTTGGGGACATGCCTAATTCCTGGCTGATTTGCCTTTCTCGTCTTAGGGTTGGGGTTCGGCCTAGGGCTAGGATTTTTAAAAGCAGGAAGCCCTGAGTTCCAGGCACACTGGAGCTGTGAAAGGCATCCAAAAGGGAGTGCAAAAGTGCCACAACATGGCTGCTTTCACGGCTTTTTCCTTGGCAAGAAGCCTAACACCAGGTTGATTTGCCTTCCCAGGGTTACTGTTAGGCTTAGGCCTAGGGCTAGGATTTTTAAAACTAGGAAGCCCTTAGCTCCAGGCACACTGCAGCTGTTCAAGGCATCCCAAGGGGAGTACAAAAGTGCAACAACATGGCAGCTTTCACAGCTTTTTCCATGGCACCATCCCTATACCTAGGCTGATTTATCTGCCTAGGGTTAGGGTTAGGGTTCAGCCTAGGGCTTGGATTTCTTTAACCAGGAAGCCCTGAGTTCCAGGCTTACTTCATCTGCCAAAGGCATCCCAAAGGGAGTGCAGAAGTGCCACAACATGGCTGCTTTCACGGCTTTTCCCTTAGGAAGAACCCTAATACCCGGCTGATTTACCTTCCTAGGGTTACTGTTAGGCTTAGGCCTAGGACTTTTAAAACCAGGAAGCCCTGGGCTCCAGGCACACTGCAGCTGCGAAAGGCATCCCAAGGGGAGCGCAAAAGTGACGCAACTTGGCTGCCACCACTGATATTTCCATGAGACCATCCCGAACCATAGGCTGATTTTCCTTCCTAGGCTTAAGGTTTGAGTTACGCCTAGGGTAAGGGTTCTATTAACCAGAAAGCCCTGAGTTCCAAGAACACAGCAGCTGCGAAGGACTACCCAAGAAGAGCGCAAAAGTACCACAACATGCCTGCCTCCACAGCTTTTTCCTTGGGGACATGCCTAATTCCTGGCTGATTTGCCTTTCTCCTCTTAGGGTTGGGGTTCGGCCTAGGGCTAGGATTTTTAAAAGCAGGAAGCCCTGAGTTCCAGGCACACTGGAGCTGTGAAAGGCATCCAAAAGGGAGTGCAAAAGTGCCACAACATGGCTGCTTTCACGGCTTTTTCCTTGGCAAGACGCCTAACACCAGGCTGATTTACCTTCCCAGGGTTACTGTTAGGCTTAGGCCTAGGGCTAGGATTTTTAAAACTAGGAAGCCCTGGGCTCCAGGCACACTGCAGCTGTTCAAGGCATCCCAAGGGGAGTACAAAAGTGCAACAACATGGCAGCTTTCACAGCTTTTTCCTTGGCACCATCCCTATACCTAGGCTGATTTATCTGCCTAGGGTTAGGGTTAGGGTTCAGCCTAGGGCTTGGATTTCTTTAACCAGGAAGCCCTGAGTTCCAGGCTTACTTCATCTGCCAAAGGCATCCCAAAGGGAGTGCAGAAGTGCCACAACATGGCTGCTTTCACGGCTTTTCCCTTAGGAAGAACCCTAATACCCGGCTGATTTACCTTCCTAGGGTTACTGTTAGGCTTAGGCCTAGGACTTTTAAAACCAGGAAGCCCTGGGCTCCAGGCACACTGCAGCTGCAAAAGGCATCCCAAGGGGAGCGCAAAAGTGACGCAACTTGGCTGCCACCACTGATATTTCCATGAGACCATCCCGAACCATAGGCTGATTTTCCTTCCTAGGGTTAAGGTTTGAGTTACGCCTAGGGTAAGGGCTCTATTAACCAGAAAGCCCTGAGTTCCAAGAACACAGCAGCTGCGAAGGACTAGCCAAGAAGAGCGCAAAAGTACCACAACATGCCTGCCTCCACAGCTTTTTCCTTGGGGACATGCCTAATTCCTGGCTGATTTGCCTTTCTCGTCTTAGGGTTGGGGTTCGGCCTAGGGCTAGGATTTTTAAAAGCAGGAAGCCCTGAGTTCCAGGCACACTGGAGCTGTGAAAAGGCATCCAAAAGGGAGTGCAAAAGTGCCACAACATGGCTGCTTTCACGGCTTTTTTCCTTGGCAAGACGCCTAACACCAGGCTGATTTACCTTCCCAGGGTTACTGTTAGGCTTAGGCCTAGGGCTAGGATTTTTAAAACTAGGAAGCCCTTAGCTCCAGGCACACTGCAGCTGTTCAAGGCATCCCAAGGGGAGTACAAAAGTGCAACAACATGGCAGCTTTCACAGCTTTTTCCTTGGCACCATCCCTATACCTAGGCTGATTTATCTGCCTAGGGTTAGGGTTAGGGTTCAGCCTAGGCCTTGAATTTTTTTAACCAGGAAGCCCTGAGTTCCAGGCTTACTTCATCTGCCAAAGGCATCCCAAAGGGAGTGCAGAAGTGCCACAACATGGCTGCTTTCACGGCTTTTCCCTTAGGAAGAACCCTAATACCCGGCTGATTTACCTTCCTAGGGTTACTGTTAGGCTTAGGCCTAGGACTTTTAAAACCAGGAAGCCCCTGGGCTCCAGGCACACTGCAGCTGCAAAAGGCATCCCAAGGGGAGCGCAAAAGTGACGCAACTTGGCTGCCACCACTGATATTTCCATGAGACCATCCCGAACCATAGGCTGATTTTCCTTCCTAGGGTTAAGGTTTGAGTTACGCCTAGGGTAAGGGCTCTATTAACCAGAAAGCCCTGAGTTCCAAGAACACAGCAGCTGCGAAGGACTAGCCAAGAAGAGCGCAAAAGTACCACAACATGCCTGCCTCCACAGCTTTTTCCTTGGGGACATGCCTAATTCCTGGCTGATTTGCCTTTCTCCTCTTAGGGCTGGGGTTCGGCCTAGGGCTAGGATTTTTAAAATCAGGAAGCCCTGAGTTCCAGGCACACTGGAGCTGTGAAAGGCATCCAAAAGGGAGTGCAAAAGTGCCACAACATGGCTGCTTTCACGGCTTTTTCCTTGGCAAGACGCCTAACACCAGGCTGATTTCCCTTCCCAGGGTTACTGTTAGGCTTAGGCCTAGGGCTAGGATTTTTAAAACTAGGAAGCCCTTAGCTCCAGGCACACTGCAGCTGTTCAAGGCATCCCAAGGGGAGTACAAAAGTGCAACAACATGGCAGCTTTCACAGCTTTTTCCTTGGCACCATCCCTATACCTAGGCTGATTTATCTGCCTAGGGTTAGGGTTAGGGTTCAGCCTAGGGCTTGGATTTCTTTAACCAGGAAGCCCTGAGTTCCAGGCTTACTTCATCTGCCAAAGGCATCCCAAAGGGAGTGCAGAAGTGCCACAACATGGCTGCTTTCACGGCTTTTCCCTTAGGAAGAACCCTAATACCCGGCTGATTTACCTTCCTAGGGTTACTGTTAGGCTTAGGCCTAGGACTTTTAAAACCAGGAAGCCCTGGGCTCCAGGCACACTGCAGCTGCAAAAGGCATCCCAAGGGGAGCGCAAAAGTGACGCAACTTGGCTGCCACCACTGATATTTCCATGAGACCATCCCGAACCATAGGCTGATTTTCCTTCCTAGGCTTAAGGTTTGAGTTACGCCTAGGGTAAGGGCTCTATTAACCAGAAAGCCCTGAGTTCCAAGAACACAGCAGCTGCGAAGGACTAGCCAAGAAGAGCGCAAAAGTACCACAACATGCCTGCCTCCACAGCTTTTTCCTTGGGGACATGCCTAATTCCTGGCTGATTTGCCTTTCTCGTCTTAGGGCTGGGGTTCGGCCTAGGGCTAGGATTTTTAAAATCAGGAAGCCCTGAGTTCCAGGCACACTGGAGCTGTGAAAGGCATCCAAAAGGGAGTGCAAAAGTGCCACAACATGGCTGCTTTCACGGCTTTTTCCTTGGCAAGAAGCCTAACACCAGGCTGATTTCCCTTCCCAGGGTTACTGTTAGGCTTAGGCCTAGGGCTAGGATTTTTAAAACTAGGAAGCCCTTAGCTCCAGGCACACTGCAGCTGTTCAAGGCATCCCAAGGGGAGTACAAAAGTGCAACAACATGGCAGCTTTCACAGCTTTTTCCTTGGCACCATCCCTATACCTAGGCTGATTTATCTGCCTAGGGTTAGGGTTAGGCTTCAGCCTAGGGCTTGGATTTCTTTAACCAGGAAGCCCTGAGTTCCAGGCTTACTTCATCTGCCAAAGGCATCCCAAAGGGAGTGCAGAAGTGCCACAACATGGCTGCTTTCACGGCTTTTCCCTTAGGAAGAACCCTAATACCCGTCTGATTTACCATCCTAGGGTTACTGTTAGGCTTAGGCCTAGGACTTTTAAAACCAGGAAGCCCTGGGCTCCAGGCACACTGCAGCTGCGAAAGGCATCCCAAGGGGAGCGCAAAAGTGACGCAACTTGGCTGCCACCACTGATATTTCCATGAGACCATCCCGAACCATAGGCTGATTTTCCTTCCTAGGGTTAAGGTTTGAGTTACGCCTAGGGTAAGGGCTCTATTAACCAGAAAGCCCTGAGTTCCAAGAACACAGCAGCTGCGAAGGACTAGCCAAGAAGAGCGCAAAAGTACCACAACATGCCTGCCTCCACAGCTTTTTCCTTGGGGACATGCCTAATTCCTGGCTGATTTGCCTTTCTCCTCTTAGGGCTGGGGTTCGGCCTAGGGCTAGGATTTTTAAAATCAGGAAGCCCTGAGTTCCAGGCACACTGGAGCTGTGAAAGGCATCCAAAAGGGAGTGCAAAAGTGCCACAACATGGCTGCTTTCACGGCTTTTTCCTTGGCAAGACGCCTAACACCAGGCTGATTTCCCTTCCCAGGGTTACTGTTAGGCTTAGGCCTAGGGCTAGGATTTTTAAAACTAGGAAGCCCTTAGCTCCAGGCACACTGCAGCTGTTCAAGGCATCCCAAGGGGAGTACAAAAGTGCAACAACATGGCAGCTTTCACAGCTTTTTCCTTGGCACCATCCCTATACCTAGGCTGATTTATCTGCCTAGGGTTAGGGTTAGGGTTCAGCCTAGGGCTTGGATTTCTTTAACCAGGAAGCCCTGAGTTCCAGGCTTACTTCATCTGCCAAAGGCATCCCAAAGGGAGTGCAGAAGTGCCACAACATGGCTGCTTTCACGGCTTTTCCCTTAGGAAGAACCCTAATACCCGTCTGATTTACCTTCCTAGGGTTACTGTTAGGCTTAGGCCTAGGACTTTTAAAACCAGGAAGCCCTGGGCTCCAGGCACACTGCAGCTGTGAAAGGCATCCCAAGGGGAGCGCAAAAGTGACGCAACTTGGCTGCCACCACTGATATTTCCATGAGACCATCCCGAACCATAGGCTGATTTTCCTTCCTAGGCTTAAGGTTTGAGTTACGCCTAGGGTAAGGGCTCTATTAACCAGAAAGCCCTGAGTTCCAAGAACACAGCAGCTGCGAAGGACTAGCCAAGAAGAGCGCAAAAGTACCACAACATGCCTGCCTCCACAGCTTTTTCCTTGGGGACATGCCTAATTCCTGGCTGATTTGCCTTTCTCGTCTTAGGGTTGGGGTTCGGCCTAGGGCTAGGATTTTTAAAAGCAGGAAGCCCTGAGTTCCAGGCACACTGGAGCTGTTAAAGGCATCCAAAAGGGAGTGCAAAAGTGCCACAACATGGCTGCTTTCACGGCTTTTTCCTTGGCAAGACGCCTAACACCAGGCTGATTTACCTTCCCAGGGTTACTGTTAGGCTTAGGCCTAGGGCTAGGATTTTTAAAACTAGGAAGCCCTTAGCTCCAGGCACACTGCAGCTGTTCAAGGCATCCCAAGGGGAGTACAAAAGTGCAACAACATGGCAGCTTTCACAGCTTTTTCCTTGGCACCATCCCTATACCTAGGCTGATTTATCTGCCTAGGGTTAGGGTTAGGGTTCAGCCTAGGGCTTGAATTTTTTTAACCAGGAAGCCCTGAGTTCCAGGCTTACTTCATCTGCCAAAGGCATCCCAAAGGGAGTGCAGAAGTGCCACAACATGGCTGCTTTCACGGCTTTTCCCTTAGGAAGAACCCTAATACCCGGCTGATTTACCTTCCTAGGGTTACTGTTAGGCTTAGGCCTAGGACTTTTAAAACCAGGAAGCCCTGGGCTCCAGGCACACTGCAGCTGCAAAAGGCATCCCAAGGGGAGCGCAAAAGTGACGCAACTTGGCTGCCACCACTGATATTTCCATGAGACCATCCCGAACCATAGGCTGATTTTCCTTCCTAGGCTTAAGGTTTGAGTTACGCCTAGGGTAAGGGTTCTATTAACCAGAAAGCCCTGAGTTCCAAGAACACAGCAGCTGCGAAGGACTAGCCAAGAAGAGCGCAAAAGTACCACAACATGCCTGCCTCCACAGCTTTTTCCTTGGGGACATGCCTAATTCCTGGCTGATTTGCCTTTCTCGTCTTAGGGTTGGGGTTCGGCCTAGGGCTAGGATTTTTAAAAGCAGGAAGCCCTGAGTTCCAGGCACACTGGAGCTGTGAAAGGCATCCAAAAGGGAGTGCAAAAGTGCCACAACATGGCTGCTTTCACGGCTTTTTCCTTGGCAAGAAGCCTAACACCAGGTTGATTTGCCTTCCCAGGGTTACTGTTAGGCTTAGGCCTAGGGCTAGGATTTTTAAAACTAGGAAGCCCTTAGCTCCAGGCACACTGCAGCTGTTCAAGGCATCCCAAGGGGAGTACAAAAGTGCAACAACATGGCAGCTTTCACAGCTTTTTCCATGGCACCATCCCTATACCTAGGCTGATTTATCTGCCTAGGGTTAGGGTTAGGGTTCAGCCTAGGGCTTGGATTTCTTTAACCAGGAAGCCCTGAGTTCCAGGCTTACTTCATCTGCCAAAGGCATCCCAAAGGGAGTGCAGAAGTGCCACAACATGGCTGCTTTCACGGCTTTTCCCTTAGGAAGAACCCTAATACCCGGCTGATTTACCTTCCTAGGGTTACTGTTAGGCTTAGGCCTAGGACTTTTAAAACCAGGAAGCCCTGGGCTCCAGGCACACTGCAGCTGCGAAAGGCATCCCAAGGGGAGCGCAAAAGTGACGCAACTTGGCTGCCACCACTGATATTTCCATGAGACCATCCCGAACCATAGGCTGATTTTCCTTCCTAGGCTTAAGGTTTGAGTTACGCCTAGGGTAAGGGTTCTATTAACCAGAAAGCCCTGAGTTCCAAGAACACAGCAGCTGCGAAGGACTACCCAAGAAGAGCGCAAAAGTACCACAACATGCCTGCCTCCACAGCTTTTTCCTTGGGGACATGCCTAATTCCTGGCTGATTTGCCTTTCTCCTCTTAGGGTTGGGGTTCGGCCTAGGGCTAGGATTTTTAAAAGCAGGAAGCCCTGAGTTCCAGGCACACTGGAGCTGTGAAAGGCATCCAAAAGGGAGTGCAAAAGTGCCACAACATGGCTGCTTTCACGGCTTTTTCCTTGGCAAGACGCCTAACACCAGGCTGATTTACCTTCCCAGGGTTACTGTTAGGCTTAGGCCTAGGGCTAGGATTTTTAAAACTAGGAAGCCCTGGGCTCCAGGCACACTGCAGCTGTTCAAGGCATCCCAAGGGGAGTACAAAAGTGCAACAACATGGCAGCTTTCACAGCTTTTTCCTTGGCACCATCCCTATACCTAGGCTGATTTATCTGCCTAGGGTTAGGGTTAGGGTTCAGCCTAGGGCTTGGATTTCTTTAACCAGGAAGCCCTGAGTTCCAGGCTTACTTCATCTGCCAAAGGCATCCCAAAGGGAGTGCAGAAGTGCCACAACATGGCTGCTTTCACGGCTTTTCCCTTAGGAAGAACCCTAATACCCGGCTGATTTACCTTCCTAGGGTTACTGTTAGGCTTAGGCCTAGGACTTTTAAAACCAGGAAGCCCTGGGCTCCAGGCACACTGCAGCTGCAAAAGGCATCCCAAGGGGAGCGCAAAAGTGACGCAACTTGGCTGCCACCACTGATATTTCCATGAGACCATCCCGAACCATAGGCTGATTTTCCTTCCTAGGGTTAAGGTTTGAGTTACGCCTAGGGTAAGGGCTCTATTAACCAGAAAGCCCTGAGTTCCAAGAACACAGCAGCTGCGAAGGACTAGCCAAGAAGAGCGCAAAAGTACCACAACATGCCTGCCTCCACAGCTTTTTCCTTGGGGACATGCCTAATTCCTGGCTGATTTGCCTTTCTCGTCTTAGGGTTGGGGTTCGGCCTAGGGCTAGGATTTTTAAAAGCAGGAAGCCCTGAGTTCCAGGCACACTGGAGCTGTGAAAGGCATCCAAAAGGGAGTGCAAAAGTGCCACAACATGGCTGCTTTCACGGCTTTTTCCTTGGCAAGACGCCTAACACCAGGCTGATTTACCTTCCCAGGGTTACTGTTAGGCTTAGGCCTAGGGCTAGGATTTTTAAAACTAGGAAGCCCTTAGCTCCAGGCACACTGCAGCTGTTCAAGGCATCCCAAGGGGAGTACAAAAGTGCAACAACATGGCAGCTTTCACAGCTTTTTCCTTGGCACCATCCCTATACCTAGGCTGATTTATCTGCCTAGGGTTAGGGTTAGGGTTCAGCCTAGGGCTTGAATTTTTTTAACCAGGAAGCCCTGAGTTCCAGGCTTACTTCATCTGCCAAAGGCATCCCAAAGGGAGTGCAGAAGTGCCACAACATGGCTGCTTTCACGGCTTTTCCCTTAGGAAGAACCCTAATACCCGGCTGATTTACCTTCCTAGGGTTACTGTTAGGCTTAGGCCTAGGACTTTTAAAACCAGGAAGCCCTGGGCTCCAGGCACACTGCAGCTGCAAAAGGCATCCCAAGGGGAGCGCAAAAGTGACGCAACTTGGCTGCCACCACTGATATTTCCATGAGACCATCCCGAACCATAGGCTGATTTTCCTTCCTAGGGTTAAGGTTTGAGTTACGCCTAGGGTAAGGGCTCTATTAACCAGAAAGCCCTGAGTTCCAAGAACACAGCAGCTGCGAAGGACTAGCCAAGAAGAGCGCAAAAGTACCACAACATGCCTGCCTCCACAGCTTTTTCCTTGGGGACATGCCTAATTCCTGGCTGATTTGCCTTTCTCCTCTTAGGGCTGGGGTTCGGCCTAGGGCTAGGATTTTTAAAATCAGGAAGCCCTGAGTTCCAGGCACACTGGAGCTGTGAAAGGCATCCAAAAGGGAGTGCAAAAGTGCCACAACATGGCTGCTTTCACGGCTTTTTCCTTGGCAAGACGCCTAACACCAGGCTGATTTACCTTCCCAGGGTTACTGTTAGGCTTAGGCCTAGGGCTAGGATTTTTAAAACTAGGAAGCCCTTAGCTCCAGGCACACTGCAGCTGTTCAAGGCATCCCAAGGGGAGTACAAAAGTGCAACAACATGGCAGCTTTCACAGCTTTTTCCTTGGCACCATCCCTATACCTAGGCTGATTTATCTGCCTAGGGTTAGGGTTAGGGTTCAGCCTAGGGCTTGGATTTCTTTAACCAGGAAGCCCTGAGTTCCAGGCTTACTTCATCTGCCAAAGGCATCCCAAAGGGAGTGCAGAAGTGCCACAACATGGCTGCTTTCACGGCTTTTCCCTTAGGAAGAACCCTAATACCCGGCTGATTTACCTTCCTAGGGTTACTGTTAGGCTTAGGCCTAGGACTTTTAAAACCAGGAAGCCCTGGGCTCCAGGCACACTGCAGCTGCGAAAGGCATCCCAAGGGGAGCGCAAAAGTGACGCAACTTGGCTGCCACCACTGATATTTCCATGAGACCATCCCGAACCATAGGCTGATTTTCCTTCCTAGGGTTAAGGTTTGAGTTACGCCTAGGGTAAGGGCTCTATTAACCAGAAAGCCCTGAGTTCCAAGAACACAGCAGCTGCGAAGGACTAGCCAAGAAGAGCGCAAAAGTACCACAACATGCCTGCCTCCACAGCTTTTTCCTTGGGGACATGCCTAATTCCTGGCTGATTTGCCTTTCTCCTCTTAGGGCTGGGGTTCGGCCTAGGGCTAGGATTTTTAAAATCAGGAAGCCCTGAGTTCCAGGCACACTGGAGCTGTGAAAGGCATCCAAAAGGGAGTGCAAAAGTGCCACAACATGGCTGCTTTCACGGCTTTTTCCTTGGCAAGACGCCTAACACCAGGCTGATTTCCCTTCCCAGGGTTACTGTTAGGCTTAGGCCTAGGGCTAGGATTTTTAAAACTAGGAAGCCCTTAGCTCCAGGCACACTGCAGCTGTTCAAGGCATCCCAAGGGGAGTACAAAAGTGCAACAACATGGCAGCTTTCACAGCTTTTTCCTTGGCACCATCCCTATACCTAGGCTGATTTATCTGCCTAGGGTTAGGGTTAGGGTTCAGCCTAGGGCTTGAATTTTTTTAACCAGGAAGCCCTGAGTTCCAGGCTTACTTCATCTGCCAAAGGCATCCCAAAGGGAGTGCAGAAGTGCCACAACATGGCTGCTTTCACGGCTTTTCCCTTAGGAAGAACCCTAATACCCGGCTGATTTACCTTCCTAGGGTTACTGTTAGGCTTAGGCCTAGGACTTTTAAAACCAGGAAGCCCTGGGCTCCAGGCACACTGCAGCTGCAAAAGGCATCCCAAGGGGAGCGCAAAAGTGACGCAACTTGGCTGCCACCACTGATATTTCCATGAGACCATCCCGAACCATAGGCTGATTTTCCTTCCTAGGCTTAAGGTTTGAGTTACGCCTAGGGTAAGGGTTCTATTAACCAGAAAGCCCTGAGTTCCAAGAACACAGCAGCTGCGAAGGACTAGCCAAGAAGAGCGCAAAAGTACCACAACATGCCTGCCTCCACAGCTTTTTCCTTGGGGACATGCCTAATTCCTGGCTGATTTGCCTTTCTCGTCTTAGGGCTGGGGTTCGGCCTAGGGCTAGGATTTTTAAAATCAGGAAGCCCTGAGTTCCAGGCACACTGGAGCTGTGAAAGGCATCCAAAAGGGAGTGCAAAAGTGCCACAACATGGCTGCTTTCACGGCTTTTTCCTTGGCAAGAAGCCTAACACCAGACTGATTTCCCTTCCCAGGGTTACTGTTAGGCTTAGGCCTAGGGCTAGGATTTTTAAAACTAGGAAGCCCTTAGCTCCAGGCACACTGCAGCTGTTCAAGGCATCCCAAGGGGAGTACAAAAGTGCAACAACATGGCAGCTTTCACAGCTTTTTCCTTGGCACCATCCCTATACCTAGGCTGATTTATCTGCCTAGGGTTAGGGTTAGGCTTCAGCCTAGGGCTTGGATTTCTTTAACCAGGAAGCCCTGAGTTCCAGGCTTACTTCATCTGCCAAAGGCATCCCAAAGGGAGTGCAGAAGTGCCACAACATGGCTGCTTTCACGGCTTTTCCCTTAGGAAGAACCCTAATACCCGTCTGATTTACCATCCTAGGGTTACTGTTAGGCTTAGGCCTAGGACTTTTAAAACCAGGAAGCCCTGGGCTCCAGGCACACTGCAGCTGCGAAAGGCATCCCAAGGGGAGCGCAAAAGTGACGCAACTTGGCTGCCACCACTGATATTTCCATGAGACCATCCCGAACCATAGGCTGATTTTCCTTCCTAGGGTTAAGGTTTGAGTTACGCCTAGGGTAAGGGCTCTATTAACCAGAAAGCCCTGAGTTCCAAGAACACAGCAGCTGCGAAGGACTAGCCAAGAAGAGCGCAAAAGTACCACAACATGCCTGCCTCCACAGCTTTTTCCTTGGGGACATGCCTAATTCCTGGCTGATTTGCCTTTCTCCTCTTAGGGCTGGGGTTCGGCCTAGGGCTAGGATTTTTAAAATCAGGAAGCCCTGAGTTCCAGGCACACTGGAGCTGTGAAAGGCATCCAAAAGGGAGTGCAAAAGTGCCACAACATGGCTGCTTTCACGGCTTTTTCCTTGGCAAGACGCCTAACACCAGGCTGATTTCCCTTCCCAGGGTTACTGTTAGGCTTAGGCCTAGGGCTAGGATTTTTAAAACTAGGAAGCCCTTAGCTCCAGGCACACTGCAGCTGTTCAAGGCATCCCAAGGGGAGTACAAAAGTGCAACAACATGGCAGCTTTCACAGCTTTTTCCTTGGCACCATCCCTATACCTAGGCTGATTTATCTGCCTAGGGTTAGGGTTAGGGTTCAGCCTAGGGCTTGGATTTCTTTAACCAGGAAGCCCTGAGTTCCAGGCTTACTTCATCTGCCAAAGGCATCCCAAAGGGAGTGCAGAAGTGCCACAACATGGCTGCTTTCACGGCTTTTCCCTTAGGAAGAACCCTAATACCCGTCTGATTTACCTTCCTAGGGTTACTGTTAGGCTTAGGCCTAGGACTTTTAAAACCAGGAAGCCCTGGGCTCCAGGCACACTGCAGCTGCGAAAGGCATCCCAAGGGGAGCGCAAAAGTGACGCAACTTGGCTGCCACCACTGATATTTCCATGAGACCATCCCGAACCATAGGCTGATTTTCCTTCCTAGGCTTAAGGTTTGAGTTACGCCTAGGGTAAGGGCTCTATTAACCAGAAAGCCCTGAGTTCCAAGAACACAGCAGCTGCGAAGGACTAGCCAAGAAGAGCGCAAAAGTAGCACAACATGCCTGCCTCCACAGCTTTTTCCTTGGGGACATGCCTAATTCCTGGCTGATTTGCCTTTCTCGTCTTAGGGTTGGGGTTCGGCCTAGGGCTAGGATTTTTAAAAGCAGGAAGCCCTGAGTTCCAGGCACACTGGAGCTGTTAAAGGCATCCAAAAGGGAGTGCAAAAGTGCCACAACATGGCTGCTTTCACGGCTTTTTCCTTGGCAAGACGCCTAACACCAGGCTGATTTACCTTCCCAGGGTTACTGTTAGGCTTAGGCCTAGGGCTAGGATTTTTAAAACTAGGAAGCCCTTAGCTCCAGGCACACTGCAGCTGTTCAAGGCATCCCAAGGGGAGTACAAAAGTGCAACAACATGGCAGCTTTCACAGCTTTTTCCTTGGCACCATCCCTATACCTAGGCTGATTTATCTGCCTAGGGTTAGGGTTAGGGTTCAGCCTAGGGCTTGAATTTTTTTAACCAGGAAGCCCTGAGTTCCAGGCTTACTTCATCTGCCAAAGGCATCCCAAAGGGAGTGCAGAAGTGCCACAACATGGCTGCTTTCACGGCTTTTCCCTTAGGAAGAACCCTAATACCCGGCTGATTTACCTTCCTAGGGTTACTGTTAGGCTTAGGCCTAGGACTTTTAAAACCAGGAAGCCCTGGGCTCCAGGCACACTGCAGCTGCGAAAGGCATCCCAAGGGGAGCGCAAAAGTGACGCAACTTGGCTGCCACCACTGATATTTCCATGAGACCATCCCGAACCATAGGCTGATTTTCCTTCCTAGGGTTAAGGTTTGAGTTACGCCTAGGGTAAGGGCTCTATTAACCAGAAAGCCCTGAGTTCCAAGAACACAGCAGCTGCGAAGGACTAGCCAAGAAGAGCGCAAAAGTACCACAACATGCCTGCCTCCACAGCTTTTTCCTTGGGGACATGCCTAATTCCTGGCTGATTTGCCTTTCTCGTCTTAGGGCTGGGGTTCGGCCTAGGGCTAGGATTTTTAAAATCAGGAAGCCCTGAGTTCCAGGCACACTGGAGCTGTGAAAGGCATCCAAAAGGGAGTGCAAAAGTGCCACAACATGGCTGCTTTCACGGCTTTTTCCTTGGCAAGACGCCTAACACCAGGCTGATTTCCCTTCCCAGGGTTACTGTTAGGCTTAGGCCTAGGGCTAGTATTTTTAAAACTAGGAAGCCCTTAGCTCCAGGCACACTGCAGCTGTTCAAGGCATCCCAAGGGGAGTACAAAAGTGCAACAACATGGCAGCTTTCACAGCTTTTTCCTTGGCACCATCCCTATACCTAGGCTGATTTATCTGCCTAGGGTTAGGGTTAGGGTTCAGCCTAGGGCTTGGATTTTTTTAACCAGGAAGCCCTGAGTTCCAGGCTTACTTCATCTGCCAAAGGCATCCCAAAGGGAGTGCAGAAGTGCCACAACATGGCTGCTTTCACGGCTTTTCCCTTAGGAAGAACCCTAATACCCGTCTGATTTACCTTCCTAGGGTTACTGTTAGGCTTAGGCCTAGGACTTTTAAAACCAGGAAGCCCTGGGCTCCAGGCACACTGCAGCTGCGAAAGGCATCCCAAGGGGAGCGCAAAAGTGACGCAACTTGGCTGCCACCACTGATATTTCCATGAGACCATCCCGAACCATAGGCTGATTTTCCTTCCTAGGCTTAAGGTTTGAGTTACGCCTAGGGTAAGGGCTCTATTAACCAGAAAGCCCTGAGTTCCAAGAACACAGCAGCTGCGAAGGACTAGCCAAGAAGAGCGCAAAAGTACCACAACATGCCTGCCTCCACAGCTTTTTCCTTGGGGACATGCCTAATTCCTGGCTGATTTGCCTTTCTCGTCTTAGGGTTGGGGTTCGGCCTAGGGCTAGGATTTTTAAAAGCAGGAAGCCCTGAGTTCCAGGCACACTGGAGCTGTTAAAGGCATCCAAAAGGGAGTGCAAAAGTGCCACAACATGGCTGCTTTCACGGCTTTTTCCTTGGCAAGAAGCCTAACATCAGGCTGATTTACCTTCCTAGGGTTACTGTTAGGCTTAGGCCTAGGGCTAGGATTTTTAAAACTAGGAAGCCCTTAGCTCCAGGCACACTGCAGCTGTTCAAGGCATCCCAAGGGGAGTACAAAAGTGCAACAACATGGCAGCTTTCACAGCTTTTTCCTTGGCACCATCCCTATACCTAGGCTGATTTATCTGCCTAGGGTTAGGGTTAGGGTTCAGCCTAGGGCTTGAATTTTTTTAACCAGGAAGCCCTGAGTTCCAGGCTTACTTCATCTGCCAAAGGCATCCCAAAGGGAGTGCAGAAGTGCCACAACATGGCTGCTTTCACGGCTTTTCCCTTAGGAAGAACCCTAATACCCGGCTGATTTACCTTCCTAGGGTTACTGTTAGGCTTAGGCCTAGGACTTTTAAAACCAGGAAGCCCTGGGCTCCAGGCACACTGCAGCTGCAAAAGGCATCCCAAGGGGAGCGCAAAAGTGACGCAACTTGGCTGCCACCACTGATATTTCCATGAGACCATCCCGAACCATAGGCTGATTTTCCTTCCTAGGGTTAAGGTTTGAGTTACGCCTAGGGTAAGGGTTCTATTAACCAGAAAGCCCTGAGTTCCAAGAACACAGCAGCTGCGAAGGACTAGCCAAGAAGAGCGCAAAAGTACCACAACATGCCTGCCTCCACAGCTTTTTCCTTGGGGACATGCCTAATTCCTGGCTGCTTTGCCTTTCTCCTCTTAGGGCTGGGGTTCGGCCTAGGGCTAGGATTTTTAAAATCAGGAAGCCCTGAGTTCCAGGCACACTGGAGCTGTGAAAGGCATCCAAAAGGGAGTGCAAAAGTGCCACAACATGGCTGCTTTCACGGCTTTTTCCTTGGCAAGAAGCCTAACACCAGGCTGATTTCCCTTCCCAGGGTTACTGTTAGGCTTAGGCCTAGGGCTAGGATTTTTAAAACTAGGAAGCCCTTAGCTCCAGGCACACTGCAGCTGTTCAAGGCATCCCAAGGGGAGTACAAAAGTGCAACAACATGGCAGCTTTCACAGCTTTTTCCTTGGCACCATCCCTATACCTAGGCTGATTTATCTGCCTAGGGTTAGGGTTAGGGTTCAGCCTAGGGCTTGGATTTCTTTAACCAGGAAGCCCTGAGTTCCAGGCTTACTTCATCTGCCAAAGGCATCCCAAAGGGAGTGCAGAAGTGCCACAACATGGCTGCTTTCACGGCTTTTCCCTTAGGAAGAACCCTAATACCCGTCTGATTTACCTTCCTAGGGTTACTGTTAGGCTTAGGCCTAGGACTTTTAAAACCAGGAAGCCCTGGGCTCCAGGCACACTGCAGCTGCGAAAGGCATCCCAAGGGGAGCGCAAAAGTGACGCAACTTGGCTGCCACCACTGATATTTCCATGAGACCATCCCGAACCATAGGCTGATTTTCCTTCCTAGGGTTAAGGTTTGAGTTACGCCTAGGGTAAGGGCTCTATTAACCAGAAAGCCCTGAGTGCCAAGAACACAGCAGCTGCGAAGGACTAGCCAAGAAGAGCGCAAAAGTACCACAACATGCCTGCCTCCACAGCTTTTTCCTTGGGGACATGCCTAATTCCTGGCTGATTTGCCTTTCTCGTCTTAGGGTTGGGGTTCGGCCTAGGGCTAGGATTTTTAAAAGCAGGAAGCCCTGAGTTCCAGGCACACTGGAGCTGTTAAAGGCATCCAAAAGGGAGTGCAAAAGTGCCACAACATGGCTGCTTTCACGGCTTTTTCCTTGGCAAGACGCCTAACACCAGGCTGATTTACCTTCCCAGGGTTACTGTTAGGCTTAGGCCTAGGGCTAGGATTTTTAAAACTAGGAAGCCCTTAGCTCCAGGCACACTGCAGCTGTTCAAGGCATCCCAAGGGGAGTACAAAAGTGCAACAACATGGCAGCTTTCACAGCTTTTTCCTTGGCACCATCCCTATACCTAGGCTGATTTATCTGCCTAGGGTTAGGGTTAGGGTTCAGCCTAGGGCTTGGATTTCTTTAACCAGGAAGCCCTGAGTTCCAGGCTTACTTCATCTGCCAAAGGCATCCCAAAGGGAGTGCAGAAGTGCCACAACATGGCTGCTTTCACGGCTTTTCCCTTAGGAAGAACCCTAATACCCGGCTGATTTACCTTCCTAGGGTTACTGTTAGGCTTAGGCCTAGGACTTTTAAAACCAGGAAGCCCTGGGCTCCAGGCACACTGCAGCTGCGAAAGGCATCCCAAGGGGAGCGCAAAAGTGACGCAACTTGGCTGCCACCACTGATATTTCCATGAGACCATCCCGAACCATAGGCTGATTTTCCTTCCTAGGCTTAAGGTTTGAGTTACGCCTAGGGTAAGGGTTCTATTAACCAGAAAGCCCTGAGTTCCAAGAACACAGCAGCTGCGAAGGACTAGCCAAGAAGAGCGCAAAAGTACCACAACATGCCTGCCTCCACAGCTTTTTCCTTGGGGACATGCCTAATTCCTGGCTGATTTGCCTTTCTCGTCTTAGGGCTGGGGTTCGGCCTAGGGCTAGGATTTTTAAAAGCAGGAAGCCCTGAGTTCCAGGCACACTGCAGCTGTGAAAGGCATCCAAAAGGGAGTGCAAAAGTGCCACAACATGGCTGCTTTCACGGCTTTTTCCTTGGCAAGAAGCCTAACACCAGGCTGATTTCCCTTCCCAGGGTTACTGTTAGGCTTAGGCCTAGGGCTAGGATTTTTAAAACTAGGAAGCCCTTAGCTCCAGGCACACTGCAGCTGTTCAAGGCATCCCAAGGGGAGTACAAAAGTGCAACAACATGGCAGCTTTCACAGCTTTTTCCTTGGCACCATCCCTATACCTAGGCTGATTTATCTGCCTAGGGTTAGGGTTAGAGTTCAGCCTAGGGCTTGGATTTCTTTAACCAGGAAGCCCTGAGTTCCAGGCTTACTTCATCTGCCAAAGGCATCCCAAAGGGAGTGCAGAAGTGCCACAACATGGCTGCTTTCACGGCTTTTCCCTTAGGAAGAACCCTAATACCCGGCTGATTTACCTTCCTAGGGTTACTGTTAGGCTTAGGCCTAGGACTTTTAAAACCAGGAAGCCCTGGGCTCCAGGCACACTG